>NW_009953964.1:2807990-2816027 GCF_000747805.2 Chaetura pelagica
AGGAATGCAAACTTCACAGACAAGGGCACATCAGTGCTCCTCTTGCTATCAGTTCTACAGCTAAAGGAAATGTCATGTCTGATTCACAGGCACAGTGCTTTTCCCAATTGCTTTATGATAAATATAATCTTCCTCTTCTTGGACTTATTTGTAGATAAGCCCATATTCCACATACCCATCTGTGTACTCTACAGGCTCCCCAGTGTGTATTGCTGTGCATTATAGAGCATCCTGAAGGAAGAAAGACCTATTCAAGTCCTCATCTGCTGGGCTGGGCTTTCCCCAGCACTCCCAGGGCCTGAACCTAAGTCCACATTAAATCCATGAGAGTATTTCCAGTACATGTAATACACATTCAATCAGGTCCCTGATTATTCAGCCTGCAGCCATTATGAAAACAAAACACAGAGTTGCAAAAGAGACAAATTATTTTCCCCAACTTTATAAATTATCTTATCTGTAGAAGCCAAAGGGACTGTCCAGAGACTTCCAAGCTGTTTGACTTAGATTCTTGCAACCAAAATAACCAGAGATACCATCAGTGCTGAAATGACAATGAAAGTATCTATGTATTTTAAACTGCTTTCTGCTTCATGTCCAAAAGTAATTTCTTTTAATTACATTCATATTCCTAATGATAAACAGAAGATAAGATCTGGTGCCAAGGCACATAATTTTCTATTTCTCTAGGAGAGAAATTTGGCTATGTGAATCTAGTTATTCAGTACTGTACACATATCTGTCCACAATATTCACCTCCTTCAGCAAAACAGGCTAACTGGCCAGCATGAGGGATTGCTAGGAAAGCCACACACTCCTACACCAGCAACTGGCCACCAGGACAACAGGTCACTAATCAGCTGCTGGTGCTCATTCTGTACCAGGAACAAACCCACCTTCAGCACCAGGAACAAACTCACGTCTAGCACTAGGAAGAGAAAATCATGGAGCAGCAGCTCTGCTCACAGTGCTGTGATTTTTGCAAGAAAACTCTCTCTATATAAGAGAGTTTAAGTGTATGAGTGGCACAATTAGTAACATAAAAAATAATTATGAGATAAAGGCGACTCAATCAAATGTGAGAAAACAAAAAACTACGAAGACATCAAAATCATTTGTATGATGAAAATACAAAATCATTCTTGCAACGTCAGAATCCTCAATTTTTACTTTTTTGGGGGAAATTCAGTGCCATGTTGGGGCTTTCTAACATTTGTGCTCTTCTTCTCCATGATTTATCTTCCACTTCTTTACTACTCAAAAAATTAACCTGAACAGAAACACAAACAGGTACTTTAACTCATCAGATCCAGTTCAAAGTTGTCTGACCTCAACTCACAATGTTTGTGCTTTTGCTCATTCACATTCTATCAATCACCAGCAACTATTACAAAACGGGGTGTGTGTGTGTGTGTGTTGTGTTATTGGGAGGCTTTTATTTGTGGAATATATAACATTTGGATAGATACCATAATTTTAAGCATTTTGAGGCCTACTTTATACTGGTAATGAGGTCAACTATAAAGAAATGGTAATTATAAGGAATTTCTTAAAGCTACTTTGCTTGGAAAATAAAATGCCTGCACAATTTGCAATTTAAAAATAAAAATTGTAGTATACTACATGTAAGCCTTTAGTACAAAGCTTCAAGTATTCCAAATGTAGCATTCATTATCATAAATGTACTAGTGTGATCTAATTATATACTCTGTACTGTTTGTCAGATAACACAATTTGAAAGCGGTGTAACTGAATGAAATACGTTCAACTTACCTATTCGGTGATAGTGAAATTGCACATAAAAAGGCTTCTTTACAGTCAATTTTGAGATGCTACAACTTTGCAATGGGTTCTATTTTATTCTAAGATTTTATCATCAGTTTAAAGACCTGTTTTAGAGATGTTTCCATCAGGAGAATGTCTTCATATCCTAATACAAACAGATGAGTTGTTACACGAATCATCAATCTAACTACTGTTTATCTTAATCTCATACACACTCTCAAACTACTCATCTTTTTTCCACTGTTCTTTGATTTGTAATTTAGTACAACTGAAAATAAGTTTTTGCAAACCATATTCTTGAAATGGAAAAGTGAGGCCAGACCCTGAAGGTTAGTTTGCTTGGCTTCAACATTAGTATTAACAACTTAAAGGACAAAAGAACATGGTTAATATCATGGATGTGTGACTAAATAAAAAATACACTGTCCTTATCAGAGATAAGAAACCATAAGAAATATAAGAAATAATTTTCTTTTGCACTACATAGTTTCAGCTGGGGCAAAATTAAAGTAACTAATCTTTCAAATAATTTTTCCACAACATCACATAAAAATCACTTGAATCATTCTAGTCTCCAAATATGGATCCTTAGGATCTAAAATAGTTCTCACTTCTGCTCTCTGTGCAAAATCATTCGCCATTGACTTTTTCTCTTAGCAGCAGTGCAAGAGCATAACTTCTGCTGTCTTAGCCTTCAGCTAAAGCCATTTTCTCTTGAACAATCCCTCCTGTGCCATTCTCTGGTATGGGCTTGCCCTCACAGCCTGCCTGAAGACATACACAGTGCCTCTTCATCAGCTGCATTTTTAACAATCCTTCAGGAATCAAGTGCTACATCTATGTTCTGTCTGAATTTCTACTCCTTCCATTGCTCCCTCCTTGCAAAGTAAGGTTTTGATCATTCCCTCATTCTCAGCTTCTTTACTGTCAGCCTGAACATATTCTCAGAGCATCTCTTTTTACATATTCTAATGTCTGACCGGAGTGTCTCAATGGGATTTGCAAGACAGTGTTAACACAAGGCAATAGCTGAACTATTATTATGAGCATCATCATTTCCACTGCTGTTTCTGGCAAAATTGATCCTAGGGTCACAGTTACGTTCTACTGGACACACATACACAAAACATGCAGCCAAAAGACCGTTCCTGTTTCAAAAAGCTCACTATGTATGCACATTGAAAAACTGCAAAAATTATTTTTGAAAAAGCAACGTATGTTCTTCCTGACTCAGAGAAAGATGAGACACTGATTGAGACATATGCATTTAGGTGCTTTCCTCACTGAATTTTCTCTAAACTTTTTAAACTTGAAAAAGCAAATTTTTATCCATTTAATGAAAAACAGGGGGAAAAAAGATCCTATTATATGTATAAAGTAATATAAGGCTTTAAAGATATATAGAAGAAAATGCAGGAAATTGAGTAGTAAGTACACATTTAAAAGTTAGTCACACAGAAGCCAATATTTCGTTCTAAATCCCAACACTAGCTGATCAGATGAAGTCACATGGAAGACATGTACAGGACCATCACAGACACCACAAATATGGCACAAATTTCAGATAATCTGAAACAGCTGAATACCAGAATTTTCCTCACCATCAGTTTTCTTCATGAAATTAGAAGAATATACACCACTGCACCATCATTCTGCAGCTGGTTACTGTAATTATTTCAGAGGAAGTTAAGCTTCAGAGATTATTGAAAGCTTATGCTTAGTTTGAGGACTGGGCAATTTTTTTCTCAAAAGTGCAGAATGAGACAGAGATCCAAGTTATACCTCAGTCAACTACCTCCTCAAGAGCTCTAGTAACCCTGAATCTTGATGGTAAGGATCTGTCCACTGCACACATCAATAAAAAACCTGATTGTTTTTAAGACCTTGTAGAGGTCTCCTTCTTAAAAAGGAGAAGCTCTTAAAAAGGAGAGCAATAATGTAGCATCTGGCATACCACTATTTTAAAATGATGGTACAGCCATAGATTAGAAACAGCAAGACATGGCTTACAGATCTGAGAAGGCTCCTGCTGCACTCGTTATGGGCTCTTCTGCTCTGTCAGTTAGAGGCTTGCACACTCAGAAAAATGCCATAAATCTGAACTCTTTTGGCGTGTATAAAAAATAGTTGACAGATTATTCATAGCTTCCTGAATCCAGTTAGTATAAAGGAAAAAGAAAAGCTGTTTCAGATTTTTTAGAAGGTTTTGTGACTCCCTTGGCCTGTCTCCATTTCCTGCTCAGAATGTTAACATGAGTGGCACTAATCAAGGATGCTTAACATTTGTCTGGGATTTGGGGACCATCTGGCAAGCTGGTTTGAGCTACTGCACTGCTGCACCTCTGGAAATCCTGGATATTTCTACTGAATGAAACAGATAAGGTCCAAAGCACTTGTAGAGTAAACCTAAAGTGTTCAAAAAGCCCTACATACAATGCCTCTTGAAAGCATTGGGCTTATTATGTAGCACATCCCAGAGTGCATCATTCCAGCTCATCTAACCATCAGCATATGAACATGTATGTCCATCTAAAAAAATAATTAAGAACCATAGTGCAAATGTTAAACTGTAAAAATGGAAGGAATGTATGCTGAGTAAATATCCTTTAGAAATACCTGTGAGATAATTACCATTTTCAAATATTTTCCCCCCCCATTTTTAGCAAATACAAGTATTTGAAAAATAAGATTAGGGATTTACTAAAAAAAAAAATTAAAAAAAAATAGGGATTTTAAACAGCATTTAGTAATCAATAATGACACCACTACAATAGATAAGGGGAGCACTAAGCACTGTGAAACCCCAAATTTGTTCATTGTTCTCTCCACATGCTCATAACTAAACAGCTCTTTTGAAATCAAGAATCCCCTTACAACAGCATTTGTTTGCTTTACTGGAGGGACAGCAGGTTCTACCCTCACTTGGTTATTTCTGAGTTGTTCAGTTCAGCTGGAAATTAATTTAATTTATCATTCACTATAAAGTAACATGGACTTTATTTTTTTTTGCTACAAACACCAAATATCTACTTTAAAATACGAGATTAAATTCTTCAACTGATTAAATCAGCTGTATCTGGATGCTTCCATATAGTCACAAAGGAAGAAATAGAAATCATAATTCTGTGGTTTCATTCCTCTTCTCATAGGCACCCCTTTCTCATTTTTGGTTTCACTTCAGCTGATTTATTTATTTTTTTTTTAATTATGGCTTTTTTTAACATTTCTTTTATTTCAAATGTTGCATAATTTGAGCCTTTAACTATCCTGATTTTATATTTTGTCTTGCCTTTTAAAATTTGTTTTACTTGGTTTCTTCAATGTGAGCAAAGTAAAAGTGACAAACAATTCCTGTATAGCACAATCCACATTCTAAGATTATTATAATAATAAAATAAATCTAGGTATAGCTATATACAACATACAGGCCAGAAGCATCTGTGAGTACCAACTGCCCACAAAGCTCAGTAATACAACCCCTCTTCCATTCAAAGGAAATGCTGGGCCTAATCACATTCAGAAAATAATCAGATAATACAAGGCAAAGGGCTATTTATTTCCCCTCAACAATCAGCCCACCATGGTACTGTTCAAAATGGGTGAATAAATAAAAAAAATTTAAAATAAATAAATAAATAAATTTAAAAACTTGAAACTCTCTTTATAATGTTACTGCTAAATTATGAATTTAAATCATTCCATTATTAACACTGCACTATTGGAGTTTACAGGGAAATCCCTAGCACACTACAAATCAGAGTTGCAGTCGTACAATTCTTGATTCCTAATACTTATATTTTTGCCCATGGTGATTATAGCAATAATAATATCTGTGGCAGCCTCTGTGGTAGCATCAGCTCGTGACATTCACGATAACAATAATTAATCTATTTAGTTCATTAAAATGATGATGGCTATTATTGGTATGGGTCACAAATTACGACACCAAACTATTGTACAAGATGGTCTCCAAACATAAATAGAGATGAAATACGTTTCCCTCTGCACAGTGGACAAGGCAGCAGCTGTTTCCTTGGTAAAAAAAATAGACGGTTGATTATCTGAAGATGCAAATGAAGTTTCTTTCACTAACTACTGTGAAGGCTGAATATTTATGTCATGAAAATATTTTTTCTTCAGATGGAAAGAAAACAGTCACAGCCCACTGCAGATCAGGGAAAATTTTATATTTCCCAGTTCAAGACCTATGACCTAGCAACACTTCTGCTGTCCTATTGTTCTTCCACTACCCCATTCCCCGTAAGGAACTTCCCTATATAATTCTCTATGTAACACTGAAATGCTAACAGTAAGCTTGTTTTCCTTCTGTAAAACATTTAGGGTGTTTTGTGTACAAGCTTTTGAGTATGCACTGGATTTACCTGTGTGAAATATCATATATGATAATAGACATATATCTTGGTATGTGGACATTAAAAGTTGAAGAAATATATGATAAATTATTTATGCCCCTTTTATTGCCTCACTGGCCAGATAATCCCATGTTCCCCAGAGCTTTACCCTAATATTCCAATTCAGTGAGCCGATTACAGCATCCGTCCATTTACTTAAATCAACAAGCCAAAGAACTATTTCTTCCATCTGCCTCTAATGTGAAATGTCACCTCTTTTCTAGAAGCACTAGTGAGATTCAGTCTTAAAAGAACTCCAGGTTTCCCTGCTATAAGAACTTGGGAGTCTAACAGCACCCGTGCTCTGAGCAAGGGAAGGCTGAGAAAAATGTCTGGATGACTGTCTAGTTAAGTAGCCAGTGTCAATGTTTACAGTCTTACTCTTTCATAAGCAAATACTGAAGACATAAAAGATGTTTACTATTGACTGAGCTACATCCTTCACTTAGTATTACTGGTATTCTAAGCAATCAAAATCTGGGGTTATATTCATAGCCAGATGATTGCTACTAGCCCACCTCCCTCCTATAAGCAGCCTTTCTATAACAATTTTGCTCCTTTACCCAGCGTGTCAAATCTCTGACTTTGTGAGGCTAATATTTTAAATACATTTACTTTGCATTTTCCTACCCTAACAATTTAGGTTAATGTTAGTTGATACAGAAAGAACTGAACATGAAATATGACCAGACTGTAATACCTCCATATTCAGAAAGCATATGATAAAAAGATATAATGTAAAAACACGTAAGGAATTACAATGATAAGGTTGCACTCCAGCTGGGGAAAGACATCTGATTTTGTATTCAAATATAAATCCAGAGAAGGCACAAAACAGGTAACTCTCAAAATATGCTAATTACTCCGAATCTGGGGATGCTTCCTAGGCAAGGATTTATTTTTGGTTAATGTGCAACTTCAGTGGCGGTCTTAACCCCATTTTTCTTTTTTTTTTTTAAACTTATCTTCATTGTATTTTTAAAGGAAACAATGAATAATTCCATTTTAAGGAAGTAAGTGTAGGAACAATTGATTCCATCTTTCCTTTTCACTGTATTATTTATGTTGGCATTTCTTTTCATAAGAGGTAACCTCCTGTCTTTCTAAAGAACTGATACTTCTAGAACAATTGTTTTTAATTTCAAAATCTCAAAACATTTTCCAAGTGCTGAGTCTCATTTTGTGAAATGAGGGTCTACCCCCCTTTTCTTTTTTTTTTTTTTAAACTTATCTTCATTGTATTTTTAAAGGAAACAATGAATAATTCCATTTTAAGGAAGTAAGTGTAGGAACAATTGATTCCATCTTTCCTTTTCACTGTATTATTTATGTTGGCATTTCTTTTCATAAGAGGTAACCTCCTGTCTTTCTAAAGAACTGATACTTCTAGAACAATTGTTTTTAATTTCAAAATCTCAAAACATTTTCCAAGTGCTGAGTCTCATTTTGTGAAATGAGCTTGATGAAAAAATAGGAAAAGACAAAAAATGCATAAAATCTGAATAACATTCAATAGCAATTTTTGCAAAAGTGTTAGAGTATTAGCATATTTTCTCCTATGAGTTGTTCTATTCACAGTATGGAAAATGTTAGTCTGTTGAATGGTCTAAACAAAATGATAAAAAAAATCCCAGCCTCTTAAAAACAACAGAACTTTTAAAAAAGTGTTTTACCCATATTGCAAGGAAGGTAACCTGAGACAGAGGAAAATGTTTTTTCAACAATTCATAATTGTTCCTCATTCTGCTTTATGCTTTTCTTAATAAACCAACTAGAGTTTTCAGACCTGATTCTGCTTTTACTTCCCTTAATTTGTTACTGCCAATTTATAGTTCTAGAA
>NW_009953964.1:2816050-2848077 GCF_000747805.2 Chaetura pelagica
CACACTAACTGCAACTGATAGAAAAACTCCCCCCTCCCTCCAAATTATGAGCAAGCTTCTATGATTCTAAAGGTCTTCAGATATTGTATCCAAAATAATGGCTTTACTTTCTTCTTTTATCTTTTTTTTTCTCTTTAAGGGTCATGTTTTCAACTTCTCTCTTGAACAAAAAGAAGCAAAAAAAAAAATAAATGTTTTTTCTTGGCTCCTGCAAGTCTGAATCAGTGAGGCAGCTGGTGATTTATAAATGGTACCAAATACTGCAAGGAAATAGAAACTGGGGAAATAACTGTGAAAGCACATTAAGGACAAAATGCTGTATATGAGACAAATTTTGTCAGAGAAATCCATAGGTTGAAGATGACTGACGAGCCTCTTCCTCCTTTCTCACATCCTACACTTGTGTCTTCATAGTGATTTCTGGGATCTGAGTGCTGATGAGCACTCCTGGTAAGCATACAACAGAAATTACAGAACATTGTTCAAGATCCCATTTTTAATTCCGGCATTTTCTATCTCCTTCTTCCAAAAATACCATTACTAGCATAAAGGTATAGGCACTGATGAGGTCTAAATACCAAAATTCCGTGTGTTTACTTGGAGACGTTACCTCCCTGGCACTGCATATGTAGGTCTCTTGTACTTGAAAAAAATCTCAGAGCTTATGCATAAATATAGTGTGCTTATGGCTTCCTTGGTAAAGTGCCCTCATCATCTTATAACACCTTCAACACAATGATTTCTTCTATAAGGCAAACATGTCCATCACTGCAGCTGTCACTCATGACACCAAACACAGAAGTCTAATTTAGACACTGTTTCTCAACTAACATGCAATTGATTTGCTATGTTTGTTGCCATGAAATCTACTCCTTGCCTTCTTAGAAACACCACCAGTAGGTTTCCTTTTGTCCATCTCATAGCACCAGCAATCCAGATGTTTGTCCTTGTTCCATTCCAGTCAGAAAAAATTATGGAACATTTTACTCATTTCCTTGTGGGCAGAACTGTGTAAGCACAGCTGGCACAAACCAGCTAAGAAAACTGTCTGGCATCAGATGGAAATGAGCATGATGATGGATTTACTTTGCAGGATGGAAATGAGAGAATAATTTCAGTACTACATTTCAGCGACTGCTAGTCACATTTTTGTTACATCTTCGAATGAGGAGCTGAAACACACTTCTGAACCTATCTGGATCATCTGCATCACTGGAGATCCCCTGATGCAGGTCTGTGTCATGAAAGCTACATTACACTCGTGCTAGTCAGCTGGACCTTCCCCTTTTCTCCCCAGTATAGGGGATGAAATCCTTCAGGATTTTGACATTAAGCATGAACTTGAACTCCTATGCTAAAAATTTCAGTAAAGCCTGATTTTTTAAATGTATGTGCATGGCAATTCATAAACGTCTAGGCCTAGGCCTCCTGAAGGACACTCAGGACAGGTGCTGCTAAGCATGAGGCAGCTCAAGTCAACAGTCACATTTTAAACTCTTACCCTTCATTGGCAAAACTACTGCGGTGAGGAATCTTCATATTCTGGTGCTGGAGCTGCAGGGATCCTGAAGACATGACTACCAGAGGTTCGAGCAGCCCTGCTGGGGCTCCTGTGCCCTGGGAGCTTCCCCTGCCGGGAAGGGCTGAGGAAACCTCAGGGCGCCCACCGGCCGCTGGGCACAGGCAGCACAGCCAAGGGGAGCTTTTGTCAGGTTATTTTCAGGGGGAAACAGATCTTCTTTTCAAGTCTATCTGTTCCTAAAATTTATTCTCTGTGCTACAGGTAAAATTCTTCTTTTTTCACTTCCAAGAGGCTGAGAATATGCTCAGACTGAGAAAAAACACACCTCTGCTAAGGTCTCATGTTTTTTTGCCTACTGACACTTAAGTATGTGCTTAGATTAAATTTCTATGTTTGGCTGTCAGAATTCATTGCATTAAAAAATACTGAGTAGAAATTGCATAGCTGTGTCACTAATAGATGATAATTTAATTCAGGGAAACATTTTTGCATAGGAAAGCAGTAAAAAAATAAAATAAAAGCAGCATTTTCTCTGGTGTAAAACTGAAACACAAGTCACCTCTCCTGCACTAGAAACAAATAAAACAATTAAAAGGGAAAACAGCTTTGTTTCTGGGAGAGATCAGGACTTCCTCTTAATCAGATGAATGAATTTTAATCAGCAAGTACCTTAATGTGTGAAAGGAAAATGGCATTTTCGGAGCTCTTCTCCCTGGAAGGATAATACATCATATCTTTTCCATTCTGAATGTCCCAGACATATTTTACAAGTGCCTACAGATACTGTAAAGGTGGGACTGAATTCTGTATTTAAATTGAAACCCATCTCCAGTTTCAGGTCATTGAGATACAAAAGGTCATGATATTTGCCTTTCATTTTTCTTTTCTCAGAATACTAAAAATTGAGACTATAAAGAATGCTGTATGAAATATAATTTCTTGCCAATTGCATGAAGAATATACAGTGATTAAGTAAGTAGTTTGACCTGAGTTGTTTAATCCTATTCACCTAAGATCACCTTGAAAAATTTGGCTTCTGCAACCAAGTATGAATATTTTAAAAGATTCAAGGTGAAAAAAGTTCACAAAAGATTAAAATCTGGTTTAAGTCCAAAACATTGTCTCTGAATAAAAACAATGAAAAAACTTGCATGAGTGACTTCTCTTTTACATTCAGAATAGAATACACTATTTTCAGTGTGGGATCTGAGAATATAAATTCTGATAAGCAAGGAGCTATGCTAGAAATGGACTCTCTCTTCCCAACCCAAGAACTTGGAGATAAGCTTTGGAATAAAGCTTTTGATCTTATTTACACACAACACCCTTTTACTGTCCTACCAGTGAAGAAAGGAGACCAAGTCAGGAAATCTTGCATGCACTTTAAGGACTTAACACTTCCAGATGGATGTGAAGAGGTCACAGTGCAGAGGACAGTCAGAGCCAGCATTTCTACTGAAATTACTAGATTAACTGATTTTTAGGAACTGAAAGGGACCAGTCTCATCATCTAGATTGATCTCCTGCATATTGACAACCATAAAATTTTTACCAATGTATTCCTGAAGTGAGCCCGTAATATCTATTCCAACTATCTTATATTTTTTGAAAGATGCCCATTGTTATTTTAACACATTAAATAATGGATAGTCTGTCTCATTTCTTAGTAAATTTTCAATCGCTCAAATCAATCTCAATATTAAAACATAATGCCTCAGTTCTAGGACAAAATCAAGTCCCATATTTTTAATGTACTCTAAATGAATTGTCACAGCTTTGCACAAAGCTTTTGCCAAGCACTTATTTATGTATCAAAGCAAAGGCTGTCTTACAGGATCCCACAGCAGGGACTCCAGAGACTCAAATTAGTCCATAAAAATTACTGTAACAGAAAAGTAAAAGTACAGTTACTGCATAATTAACTGCTCAGCAGCCAGGCTCAGGAATACAACTACGACAGCCAAACTGCCATGGGGCCAGTGTGCCTCGTGTCCTATTCACTTTCTTTTCCTTTGGTAGTTTCAGGGGCTCCAGGTGTATCTTGAGGCTTCATTACATGGAAGAATATACAGATACACGCACAAAAGTCTGGTCTTGTCTTGTTCCCATTCCTCACCTACCTCTTCCCCTCAAAGGTCCTAACAGTGACTCAGCTCAGATTTCCTTATTTTCCTCTTTTTTCTTTGTTTAACTAAAGAACCACCTCAGGGAGGTGAGAAAACAGCCTCAGAAGTAAGGGATAGAAGGTGAGGTGGCTGGGAAGCGCAGCACAGCACAGCGAGGGCTGGGCCATGCGCAGGGGCATCCGCACCCTCTCCCCAGCAGCCCTGCTGGGCAGGCCAGGTTCACCACAGCTCCACATGGAGACAAACTAACTGCAACAGGAGTGTGAGGCACTATGGTACCTGTTCTATTTTGTGGCCCCAAGTGGCTACTGGGCCCAGAGTGTGCAGTCACAAAATAATGTCATAACCCACCAATTCCACTACCAACCTCCTGATGACACTTTGAGGAGAACATTCAACACAGCATTAAGCAGAGGGTAGGGGCTTTCTATTTACACAGCTGTGGATCTTCAAAGTAACTGGTATTTTTTCAATCTGCTCCTTTTGAAGAGATAAAGTATTCAGTAAGTAGACAGAGCTTTCAGCTGTCACTCTCTTGCTTCCTCACTTTAAGTCTAATAAGTCATGAAGATGCATCTTGCCGAATCTGCTTCTTTTCCTTCTCTCCCATCATTTCTGTTCTTTTCAGCATCCAGGGTTTTATGTCTGCTGATGCTGCATCAGATTACTGATTTTTAATCTTGAATCAGTATGTTCTCACTTTTAAACTCATGATGAATCTTTACTAGCTATTTGTCTCATAAAACTTAAAATCAACTTTGTGCTATGACTGCTAAATTAATGCCTTCAGCTCATGTTAAACCACTTCATTCTCTTTTTGCAAACATCACCTACAAATACATACTTAACGTCCCTGAATATATAAACTCACTGTATAGGGCATTTGTGATCCTACTGTTACGTAGAGTTCATAATGTGTTACCATTAAAATCTTGTTACAGAGGATTACTTTCAATCATATGTTGAAAACTAGCTTCTATGCTAGAAAACAGGGAAGGACAGACAGAAAACAAGTGCATGATAGACTTATTTTGCAGGATGCTCGACTGCATTCATGCTAAGGGTATTAGATGGATTTTCTTCCTCAAAGAGGAGTCAGTAGGGAGTTAAAGATAAAAAGGAAAAAGATTAGTTTGACACTGAAAAACTGGAAATAGTTTCTTTAAACGGTATTAAGGAAAAAAGATAAAAATATAAAACCTTTCTCCCACTCTTGGCTTCACTGTACATTATATATGTATGTTAGATTTTCCAGTAATTTATTATTGAAAAAATATATATATTTAAAAGATAGGAAACAGTAATAACCCTCTGTCCATTCACTTTGAAGTGTCAAGTGTTGCCTTTTGATACAAAGTTTATTAGCCTTAAAAGTCTTTTTCTTTTTTGGCTTTGTGCTACTACACTTTTTATCATTTGTCACATTTAGGTAAATTTTAACTAACATTTTGGAGTGACTTGTTTATACCACAGAAGCCATATTTTTAACTTATATGTTTACTTTAGTGTACTTTTTTCTCATTTCTAACTTAGAAATGTAATGAGCTCTCTCACACATCAGACCAAAGGGAAGTAAGACGACTGAGCAGGGTGCATAATAAACAGCACCTGCATTTATTGCTGCTAAATGTGAAATGCACTATCTATAACAGAGGAATTAGAGCCTGTAGCCCCTATAAAAATGTTCAAAAGTCAGATGAGTCAACCTTTAGCTGAGGAAAGAGTAACTTCTTCAGAAGTCATCCTTCTAAACAGAACAGAAACTCCTGTGGAACAATGAGGTGTAAAAGAATAATATATGTCAAAGAATAGAGGCAAGAAGGACACATTACCTCCATTTTTCAAGAGCGAAAGCTCAAGAAGGAAGCAGCCAATTTAGCAGTTCGATTCAGCAAAGACGCTTTGAATTTAATTATGATCTTAACATTCATTAGGAAAATACTGAAACACTTGAACGTTTTTAAACCTATGTTTACCACTGGAGTTAAACACACATTCAGAGAAATCAAGGTCTATATGCCTGATGTACAACCAAACAGGAAGTCTCTGGCAAAACTGGCATTTTACTGTAGCCTTCCTGAACATCAGCATAATGCATTCACAACGCAGCCCATTCTATCCCTACCTAATATATCTCAGCAAAGGATCAAACATGGTATCTTTTTTCTTCTAGTAGGTATGAAAACACTCACAAGGTACGAAAACAGTCCTAGCCTCTTTGTAGCCAGCAAAATCTAGAAGAAGCTGATACAAAATACTAGTGCTCAACTATCAACACTGGCACTTTGGCATCCTCCTTGCTCTGCCTGCTAAGAGCATCTTATGCAGTGGGTATGTTAGGCTTTTGAAGAGTGATATGAGGCTGCAAAACAAAGCTTGGGCACTAGGAATGCTGCAGGAATGAAGCAAAGAGAGTTAAAGCACATGAAGTATAAAAATAAAGCAAACAACTAAAACAGGAGCTAATGATGGAAATTATATTCAGCCCAAAGAAAGTGAAATGAAGTGTAAATTTGAAGCGTTGGCATCAGTGCCCAATGCCCAGGCAAATGATCAAGGAAAAACACAGGTGCTGGAAAAGGCTTTCATGAACAAATCTCATTTTGTGCAGACCCCCATTTCCATACGTCCCAACTAAAGACCCCAAATCCGTACTCAGGGCAGATAGCACAGGACAGATAGTAACTTCTGAAACCCTGGTTCTTTTATTGTGACATACTTTTGTAATGTCCATTGTTACCTGTATGCTACATGTGGAATACATATTACCTATATACACCTTAAAATTTTACCACTGTAATAACACTGTTCCTGCTTCTGACTGCAGAAATGTTAATAGCAAACGTGTTATGGCAGGAAACCTGTGAAAATCTAGAGAATCTACTGAGCCTCTATTTACACTTCAGCTCAGGAAGGATATCTTCTGTATTAGACAGTTAACTTTGCAGCTATTTCCACTTCCCCCTTATGGCTTCAAAGTCAATAAGCAATTGATAAATCTTCTGTCACCTTCGGCAATTAATAGAAGTTACACAGCATTGGCTGCATCTATTTTTGTGTATGTGAAAAGCAAAAAATTGATTTCACAAACTTACTGGTGCTTATTGATTTAGCACCAGTCCCCAGGCCTTTCCCATTTAACGCCTTTGTGCGGTCATTGAAAAATATTTCAAGACTGTCAAATTAAATCTGTTTCTTCAGAGCTTTATTTGTTACGCTGTTTTGCAAGTATTTTTAGCCTCAGCAAGATGTTTTCAGGCTGAGTATCAAGCTCATAAGATATTCATCATCTAGAAAGCAAGCATAAACAAACTGACCCAACCAACCATTAAGTGGAGATGTTTCAAAGGTTCAGTGTCCTTTTAAGAAAGCAAAAATTCACCTACAAAAATCCACAGTGAAACTTCACAGGCTCAATATGGGTTTATAGACAAATCAAAGTACTTGTGTATCTAACTGTTCGATTTGCATCTCCATGCATCTGATTGGCAGCTGAATACCATGAACATCCATAAAAATTCTTAGTCAGAGTAGCCAGATTTTTTCTCAGAACTGAGTTACTGGCAGAGGATCACAGCGGCAAATGCAACAGCAATAAACTGAATGTGCAAAAGAATAGCAGCCTTTTGGGAAATTTGTCCTCGTGTACCTGTAGCTCACAGCTCATCACCCACATTTGTGAAGACACAATAGGCAGAACAGCAAGGGAAAATTCCTTTTCTATTTTTTATTTTTAGGTATTAGCCCATTATTTTTTTTAAAAACTAACATTGAAAGGAAAGTCGTTTGATTTTGAACCCTCTTTACTCTCATCCTTCTTCAGGCTTTACAGATGACAGTGCAGGTCTGAACTAGCTTTCAGCACAGTGACACTCTGTGCACCCCTACAACTGTAGGCAGTTTCCTACAATCTGCCCTCTGGACCAACAGCAGACACTCCTGATGCTCATGAGCTTGCTGCAGGGAGCAGCTAAAATAAGATTTAATAATTCTTAATGGGATACCAATTGTTCTCTTTTGGAAATGAATGGCTCATCCCCCAGTCTCCAAACACTGAAGTAAATTGACTTTTTTCAAACAACGTATTTTATTGTAAGGAAACACACTTCATTTCTACAGGAGGTATGGATGGAAGCTGAGCTGTGAAGGGAGCCTGAATGAGATTAAGGGTTCTTATACACTTTGAAAACTCAGAATATTATCTTTTAGGAGTAATTGTGCATTGGCAATAAAATACATCAAGTCAAAAATCTAAGTAACAATTTACTTCTGTGGGAGTGAAGCATATGTGCATCATCTGATATACACAAAAGAGTAAGGTAAGGATAGGTCTGCCATCATAATTGTTATAGGAAGCATAATAACTTAAGACCTGCAAAGTTGATGCCTTTATACACAAATGCCAGCCTCAGCTACATCTAAAGGTGCTGTGGGGTCTCTGGATGTGTAAAGCATGGCTTGTATGACCTGCCTCCACGCCCAACTCATCATACCTTTGTTTTCTGCGTACAACACTAGACTCAGCTAAGAAGCCTTCACGGGGTCTGAATGCACATCAGGCCACACAGTCTCCAAAAACTCACTTGGCACAGCGTCTGTCCAGGGCGTCAACTATTGGCACTCAGTCCATTCTCCTGGAAAACAACAAAATAACAGATTTGTTTACTGCCTCTATAATGCAATGAGATCTTCAAATAGACAAAATTAAAATTAGTAATAGTGTTTTTTTATACAGACATGGTCAGTACTGAGATAAACTTTCATATGTGAATTACACTATCAGGAATAAGACAATCAGGAATAAGACAAAAACAATCCCCAATTGTGTAATTGTTATCAGAAACACCACATGCATACATTAAAATACTGGAAGAGATTGATAGAAGTAATTTTTAGGAAGAAATACCACACTGAAATTTAACAGGTTGATTTGACAGTTCGATATCCACCAAGTCAATGATCCCATATATGAGTAAAGACGACTAATTATTTAAGCATTGTTGTTGTGGTGACAGTCTCAGTTCCATAAAATGTAACAATTTCTCATTGACAGATTAAAGGATCCCTGTGTATCTAGTAATGTCTGCCCTTGAACAATGGGAAAATATTCTCTTAAGTATTTCTAAAGGAACAAAAAATAAGCTATTTTTTCTTTATTTTGTTTAACAGTTGCACTTTAATACCCACTGAGTACTTTATAAAATATTTAACTGCTTTAAAAAAGATTTACTAGAAAACATTGACTTGCTCTTAAACAGATCACTTTTCTTTTATTACAATGAGAATATAAACAACCATGACAATATAACAGAAACAGAGATTTCACAATTACAGATATAAACAAAAGAACAGATTATTAAAAAGTTGGAAACCATTACATTTTTTTAAGTTGATATAGAGATGAAGCTTTATTATTTCTTAAGTCATGTTGATATCTTTACAAACACAATTACTATTTCCATTTCATTAGTTCTTTAGTCTGTAGCTGTCCTTACTCTCTAATTTACTATTCTTACACTTGATTGTGAATATGACATTAGTTCATAAATGTATAATTTTCAGAACATTATAAATGAAAGAAAGAAATATAATCATGGTCATTTGTGATGCTCAGACTGAAAAACACAACAATATATAGCTGTTACATTTCTGTCTTCACAAACACATTCACACTACAAGCACCAGGACATAAGAAGGTGAAAATAAGCTTTTAAAACATAAAGATACATCAAATACCAAATTAAAACAAATAGTTATGTAAAAGATGTCTAGGATCCAGGAGGCATCTCCTTCTTCTCTCAACCCATTGAAGGATTAAAGTAAATAAAGCTTACAAAGTAATATATCAACTAATCATCTTTACTACGTCAACAACCTCACTTCTACCAAATTCTGAGCTGAGAGGAAATAAGTCCTTGACATTTGGCAGGTGCATGCAGAGTTGAGAAAGTACATGAGAACATCTAGTTCTTATCTGTCACTTGCATACCTTTTATGTCAACCAGCCCACACTATCTCTATTCCCTGCCATCAGCCACTGATGCACCCATGTCACATGACTAATGTGGCATCAGTTACTTGACATCGAAAGCAACTACACAGGGATGGTAGATGTTGAAGATACCATAGCATCACTTTTATTATAGCCAACAGAAGAACAAGACTGCTGTGTGCTGACTGATTCACCCTGGAAAACAATGATGCTACTCACTGTCATGAAAGACAGCTGTAGATACTGGTTTGTACAGAAAGCAGCCAGAGCAGAATAAAATTTCCATTCTGCCTACTAATAAAATTTCAATTTTATACCTGTAGTTCCTAACTTTTGGGATCTTCTTGCCTCTTCACAACAGACCAACACTGAGCTGGTAAATAAAGCCTTTTTATACCGATGTCACCATGGTCTGAATATGTGCCAGACAGGAGAGAAGACTTACTGTTCAAATCAACCATAGGAGCCTTAAAGGTTGGACTTCAGAAGTTTAGAGGATCATTTCTCAAAAACTCTTGTTTGAATATTCTTCTTTGTTTTTCTCTGTAGCAACTGACATGATTAAGTGATGCAGAATAGGAAGGAAACAAACATCACTAAAAGCTGCACAGCACAACTTAGGACCAGGAAGAAAGGTCTAAGTCTTTGAAATGCACAAAATTTTTAAAATCAGAATACAATCCAGAGCAGGACCATCAGGATATGGCCTCAGCAGACATGAACTGGCATCACTGCCTTGAGGGAAAGAGAAATAGCATCAGGTTATAATGTATTCGCTTGAGCTTTGGTGTAGTTAGGGGCCACACCTCTCATGGCTATTTAACACTGGAAAACAATGCCTTGTAGCAATTTTAGGATGAAGCCCAAGCCCTTGGTGGCATTTGAAACCATTGCTCCTGTTGAAGTTGAAATTAAACTGCTCAATGCCATTTCCAGAAGTGATTAAAATGTTTAAGAAACAGTCAGATAATTGGAAAATACTTTCATGCCTAAAGTCTACAAAGAACAAAGAAAATGTATGCTACACCTATTGAGTAATTAATTCATAGTACAAAAGAAATTACCTTTTAGTGGTATTACATATATTACATTTATTCGGTATGTATGATTTATTATTAAAACAGAAAAATTAAATATTCTGTTTAATCAAATATATTCAAAGTAACTTCCTTGGTTGAAACAACCCAACACCCAATTTCTCTTCACGTCTCCACAAAGTTCCCCTTACAGATACAGGCTGCATCCACACCATGTGGTGAATACAGCATGTCCTGTATGGAGCCACTTCTCCCCTGCCCCAACTGCAGCTCCATCTGCTGCTTCTGACCCCCCTTATTCAGCTTGGCAATGGATCTGATTCAAAGTCCACTGACCTGAACAGAAAGATCTGGACTCATTCCTATGAGCACTGTACCATCTCTCTCCAAACAGCAAGCAGAAACAGGAGTACCAATGAGAATTTTGATTCAGACTCATTGGTTTTGCAGCTGAACTTTTCTCTGCAGTTAAGAGCCCTTAGGATCATAATCCAACTTTTTTTTTTTTTTTTTTTTTTAATTTCAGAAATATATAATTTCTAACGCAGAGGTACATTAATGCAATACAGAAGTATCTTGTAAACTTCATTATTTAGTCACAGAACTCCAATATCAATTTTATGAATGTCTGAGAAGAAACGCAATTCTCAGATCATTCAGGTTTTTTTCTCTGGAGTTTGTTTACAACAGCACAGATTTCACAAAGTAAGACGGAGAGGTTCTGTTGATTTTGGGGAAATGGGATGGATATTAAAAAAAATATTTTTGAAGTTATTCATTTGTCCAGTTTTTTTTCTCCAAAGCCCATTCTCATAATATACATGCTACAGTCACACACCTAAGGAAAATCTGAAGGGCTAGTTAGGAACATTAGGAATAACACAACCATGCCACTGTATCATCCTGAATGAGATACCTCTAGAGCAGCACCTCAGCTCAGGCAGAAGAACATCATATTTTTATCAGTCTTTCACTTTAAACTAGCCCTTCAAAGGAAATGCAAGGAATTGCAGACAGACACAGTTATGCTTAGATAGGTCATTCCTGACACTATTAGTGTGTTTTAACACTCCCTCTGCCACAACCATCTGCTAATTTGTTTCTGTCACTCACATTTCCACTCCTGTCTTTTCTTGGACTTAATCTGAGTCCAGCCCACTTAGCTATTATTGATCTTATGTTAGTTTTTCTATCCGTAAGTTCCTCTGCGAGGATATACTTTACAGTGTGAAACTAGAAGTCGTCTTGAAGAATTTTTAAAGGTTCTTCCAGTTCTAGTTAAAACCCTTATCAACATAAGATACAAAACTCTCATTCAGCTGTGACCATTTAGTAAACAACTGTAAATGCTGTTTTAAAATTGCTTTGATACTTTCTTATTAATGCATTTAGTAAAAGCAAATCCATGTTTTACAAATCTCCAAAAAGAAAACATTTTAGGGCTTGTACTTCTCAGTAGATACTTTCTATGTACTTGGGATTTAAAGATACTTACTAGCTGCCACTACAGCAGACATACTATGTCAGCAATTTCTGATTTTGTTGTTTCAGAAAATAAGAGAAATGGATTTTTGGAAAGTTAATTTCAAAAAAGAAATGAAAAACTGGCATACATAGAATGAAAATTCTAAAGTACCGAGAATAAAAGAGACACATGAAGCCTAGTTTACTATACTGAATATTTTCCAAAAGAAAGATTCAGAGTATTAATGTTTTATTATTGTGGGAATAACTAGGGGTAAATCAAAAGAATGAGCTACTGCATACTACATCAAGCAGATTAATTCTGCACTAAAATAAAGTTAGTGATTTCAAGAGCATTATGAAGTCTGACTGTGTTAATGACAGCTCAGTTACCAGACTGTTACATATGCAGGTTAACTGTTGTTTACTCAAGCTGCAAATTGATTTTATAAAGTGTCTGGCTGGAGCTAGATGATCTTCAAGGTCCCTTCCAACCCAAACCATTCTATGATTCTATGACATGTCTTGTGCACATTTTACTTTTAACAGCTCCACACAAGCAGCAGAATGTTCTGAATGGCAAAGATGCTGTCTGTTACTACTCAATCATTTTTATTTTCCTTTGTTCTCATGATCTATTAAATAAATGCAGAAAATGAGAAGACTTCCTTCCATTCTTCTCTCTCCAAGCTCCAGCTCCAACATCATACTGCCACAGAAGTAATCTATCCATACTTCTTTGTCTAGTAAGCCCTTTAGATTCACTGTCCTGCAGCTGTTAATGTCCTTCTGGCTCCTGTTTCCTGCTGCAGTATCAACAGGAACAGTATCTAAATATAAAACCAAAAAGCTACTGGGTAAACCCAAATTGTGAAGACTGCCACTAGATATAACAGTTAGTTAAACACTCTGTAAAACAGTCTTCTATGGATCAAACTTCATTTTACTGGAGATTTTCCCTGGCAAGCAAAATACACATTACTGTCGTATATCCAAGTTTGTACTGATAAGATTCAGTTGTCATTAGACACACTAAGTCCTACGGAGCAAAACATCTTTCACTACAGCTTCAGAAAGAGCTACCAAGACTGGGAGCTGACAGTCCCTATCCCATCCTTCCTTCCTCAGGTCAGATTATCTAGTTCATATATAAATGAGCATGCAACCAAAGCCTACTCAATGGAATTTTGACATCTCTCTCTCCTGCAGGAGCCAAAGACAAAAACAAATACTAGAGTAAGGAAAGTGAGGAAAGGCACCCCTGTTTTGTTTGTTGAAAATAAGTGTTGCTTTCCCTCTAATGAACCAGCTGATTCCAGTTCCATCCATCTCAGAGAAACACAAGTGTTATGCCAACATTCTAAAACATCCTTAGTCAAGGAAGTCATGTAGCAATAATCTGAAGAAAAATTACTGACAAGGGTTATAAACAAGCAACTATGTTTATTCATAAATGTGAGGCACAGCAGAGTCTGCCTGAATTCTACACAGTTCCTATCTGCAATGAGAAATAAAGGCCAAGTGGATAGATGTCTCTGTTACCATCTACTTCCTGTGATGTGTGGTCATTAGTTTCACCTGGAAAAACAACCAAGTTTCCTACTGCTCTACATTTCCTTCAAAAGGAAGGCAAACCAGATACTGTCATTTATTTTACATGTCACTTAACCACCTGATGTCTTCTCCATGATCAACAGCAAGAGAGAAATCTTATCACAGCTGTTTCACTTGCCTACCTTCTCTGGCAAGAGGCATTCTATTTCCTGATCTTGTAAAAGAAGCAATTAATCTTTGTCTTCTTGTAGAATGGAAAGATAATCCCTACTCTTACATAAAGAAAAGAACCTATATATGATGTGGAAATGTATTGATCTTGTCCCCAGAAATTAATCTTTTCCTCTAGTCAGTCCTCGTTTTCCCCATTTACAGTTGTTTTCTTTCCTATTTTTTCTTCCATCTCCTTTTCTTTCATTGATCTCAGTCCATTTCTCCTTTCCTTGTATAAAATACACCTGATCTTGGTGTGGTGTTTTTGTTTTTTTTCCTCTCTATGCACTTTGGTAGAGTCAGCCTCTTCATCAATTTAACTTCAATGATACACACGTCTGAAGAACTGATAACCACAGATGTGATGCTTTGGCTTCCACACTATGAGACAGTTTCCCAGGACTCATTTTAAAAGGATCTTTCTTATTGAATTTTGTAGCTTATGGTTTTCATGCAGTGCTTTTCTTTCACTGTTACAACAAATGCTTGTCAGTAAGGGGAATTTGTCACAGAATCCTTGATAATGTCTTTTATTCTGTAGTTCTCAACAGATTTGGAGTAATCCAGTTCTGCATTTGTTCAGTTAATGCTACATTGCATTTCATGCTGGTCATCCAGTCATCTTAAGCTCTTCAGTGAAATAACAACTTAAAAAATTAATTACTGCTTTAGACTTGGAAGAGTTATAAAGACAGGAAAAAGGCTTAATTCTGTTTGATCACATCTGTGAAAATTGTTTTCCTTTACCTTAGATAAAATTCCATAATTTCTCTAGTTTTAAAATATACCCTAGAATTACAGCTGTGACAGTTCAACCCTTAAAGCATAGGAGAGAACAAGAGGTACATACATATTTTGCTTAAAACTAAACCTGACAGGTTCTATCCATTTTTGGAAATGGGTGAATAAATATTCGCCAGATGACAGAGCTCAGTGAAGTTTTGCTTTGCTTTTTTTCTTTGTTTGTGAACTTCCAGGAATAAGATACATTAAGCATGACAAAATAGTCATTATGTGCGTATGTACTTACATTTTATTTATTTTTTAGAGGTTGAGAGAACCCATGAGCACGTGCTGGCTCTATTCTGTTGACCAGAACAGGGCGCAGTTGTTGAAGTTACATGCAACAGTGTTCAGTGGTAGTCATGTAACATTCCCATGGGAGCGGTGCCTATGAGGACTTACTCAAAATTCTATTAAAGGCAATAGCAGCACTGCCAGTGACCCTGACAAGTTCTGTGTCAGTTCCATGATGAAATCACACAACATGCTGCCACTTTCTTTATCATCTGTATCACAGGACTGATTATGAGTTCACTGTGCCTCCCAGTGACAGTTATTCCAGAAGAGCAAAAACAGGTTCTTACAACTGAGCTACACAGAGAGTACATCATGGGAAAGTGATACATAAAACAGAAAGAAGATTTGTGACTTTGTGTTTCAAGTTAAGATATAGCAGGGCTCTTTCTCCTTATGTGGTTGCTTCTGTGTGTCATTGATTTTGCAGTTTATTATTGAAGTGTCTTACAAAAGCAATGGCAACCAGATTTGACACTAGGAGACATATTAATGCATGGAACCTTAGAAAAATGGGCCCTCCGGTAGTTATTAATCAGACAGAGCTGCTGCATGAGCCTGTCCTTGCTCCCCTCTGCTTTGACAATGAAGCAAATCCTCTGGCATCCTCCGACTCATTTTAGCAGTTCCACGGCCACAGATATTCCTCTTGCTTATGAAACAAACTGCTTCTCCAAAAACAGTCATGTTGGTTCCCAAGGAGTACTTACTACTTAATGACTCCACAATAGCATAAAACATTAAGAAGTAATAAAAGCTTGTTTCTCTCTCAAAAAAAATATAATAAAAAGAACCCAGAAAGTTATGTTCCAGTAGTCAGCTGTGATTAGTTCTAATCTAGCTCTCTGGAGGAGAAGAACATGACATTTAAGACACTGAGCTCCTCTATTGCAAAAGGTTTATTCCTAATAGCATTGAAAGGAAAAAATGATTCTTCTGATCTTCTATTTTAATCTTAAATTTTAATTCAAACCATAAAATTTTAATAACTGTCCTCTAGGTTTCTAAAAGAACAGAACTAAGTATTTTCTGCACACTGCATATTACACGTGTAAAGCCAGATTCCTTCATGTCCACGAGAACTGCAAGGGCTGCTTATTAAATTAGTAATGACTAGCAGTCAATGGCTTTCAAGCCCTCAGAGTGCGATGTAACTTAAGCCAATAAAAATCAAATAATTGTTGTTCATGTAGAGCCTTTGTTTCCCAAACACGGTAGTTTTTTTAAGTAACTAATTGTATTGACTTCAGATGGGATTTGGAATAAATGTGGGCTTTCCCTAATTATTTACTCATCAGGTTTCACAAGGTTAAAATGTCCTCCCAAGATCTAAAAAAATGATAATTAATTTTATATGCTATAGAAAAAAAAACAATATATACCAGCTGGCATAATATTTTCACCATACAGCTGGTAAGTAATGAATATTCTAGTCTAAGCCCAAGAGAAGAGAAAGTTCTGTTAAAATGCATTTAGTGCAACCTGAGCAGTTACCATTGCATACTTAGAAATGATGAACAGCTCTATTCTGCTAATCAGAGTTTTAATTTTTATCCAAACAAAACAGAGAAAAACTGTACTTAAGATCTCCTAGAAGAACAACTTCATAAACGGCAATAATTTCTGAGCCAGCTGCCTTGGTCTGATGTGCATGTCTGTCCTGCCATGGGGCAGAAGGCTACCTGTGAGAAGGTGTGTGCAGCCTTCTCTAGTATATGCAGGTTATGTCAAGCTTGTATGGTGGGACAGCATCTTCGATTTTGTACACTAGCAGTGGTAGTAAATAATAGTCCTGTTGATAGATTAATTACACAGAATAGAAGCCACCACTGAACGAGTTGAAGGCAAGCAGCTGATACTATAAAATGGAGTTCAGTTCTTAGTCTGAAAGGCCAAGAAGGTTCCTAATGTTTGCAAAATCTATTACTACAGGAGGTTGAGGGGAAAAAAGAAAAAAAAAAAAAAAAAAAAGGTATTTCTTGAGCAATAAAGTCTTCTTTGATTTTTAATTCCCTTTAATGTAGTTGCTATTCATGATGAAATTGCCTTGAATTCTTCAGGTAATACAAAGAGAAAAACCCCACTTTTTGGTGAATGGTTCTACCCCTGCACACGATATTTAAATGAAATTTGCTTGTGTACAAAGGCAGAACAGCCTTTTAGATCCAGCTTAGACTTCCACCAAACTCAAGAAGTATGGTTTATTATAACTGTTGTATTTTTTTCTGTTTGTTCCTATAATGTAGGATTGGAAACAAAAATAAAAAAAATGAGTAATGAATGATGTACAAGCAAGTTATTCAATCTTCTTATTGCTACATCCAGTGCACATGCCTCCAGTACACCAGCAGCACAGAGCTGTCCACTGCCCTTGTTCCATCATACTGGTGCCAGTTTAAAACAGGCTAACATGGAGAACCAGGCTATGGATGCAGCTTCTCCTCTCCTGTAGCCTCAGGGCAGATTAAACCTTCTCTTGTCATGCACATCACTGTGGATCTTGCAGCATAAAACTGCTGGAATGCTATTGCAGGGAAATGAGAGCTTGCATATGGAGAACCAAGCAAAAAGCTGAATGAAGGCTTCTTTTGATTAAAAGCAGTCATTTAGAATAAAACCTTAAGTTAAAATCAAACTATTGTTTCTTATGGTTCTGCCCATAGAGTTCCCTGTTTCCTGAAAGAATTGGAACAGTTTACTTACCTGCTATTCAAGGTATAACAAGAAAGTAATAAGAACCTTTTTCCCAGATCCTTCTCATGGCTCTCCCTTAGGATGTCTAGGCAGAAAACATCTAGGAAGGAAAATTTTAAGACCTTGTAAGATGATGTTCTTGGAAAATAGAGCACTCTATATTGTCAGAAGCTGGCCAAAACTGAAAATGGAGATCCAAAAAATGAAGGGAAGTTATTAAAAATGGATGGAATGATTAGATGATAAAAATGTTAATTATATGTTTGTGAATTGACAGCATGTTATTTCTCAGGTTGAAACTGTCAACCTAGATGTCACAAGATGTTCCCACAAAACATACTCAACAGGTCAGTTACTGACAAAATTATTAATTCCTAATTTCTGCTAAACAGGAATTTAGTCAGCTGGCAAAGCTACAGCTTTTGAAAATGGAGTATCACACATTTTTATGCTTATTTGATATTCATAAAGTTCATGTAAGCAAAACAACTTCATTCCATTTTGTCCATATTTTGAGCACCCAAGAGAGATGCTCAAGCAATATTAAATTAACTTCCCAGTAACAGATTAAGATAAAAAATTCCTTGTGTTTCTCACAGGTTCCTTTCTTCAATTAAGACTAAGACCCCATACAGGAGCACCACATCCCCAAGTCAGTGTTCAGAGAGACTGGCAAGGATATTGCAGACAACACAAATCAACCCAAATCAGGAGTCACTGATACATAGTAACATATGTAAAGGAATACAAATCAGCACAGGCAGGCAGGCTTTAGGTTTCTCTTTTTCTAAGCCAAGACTGCACATGAACACATACATAAAGGCTGCAACACTGACACTGAGCAAGACCTCCAAGGGAGAGAACAACTGCTGATACAAGAGTCATGGACAAAGACAGACATCCAGTTGCAAAGCAGTAACTGTGAGTGGAGGAAGACTGGGTAAAGTATTTATCATTCCATTGCACCAAGGCAATCTGCAACATGCAGCAGAACTCCTGCATGCCTTTTTCTCCCTCCCTCACTGTGCTCCTGTGCCTACTGACAGACTGGCTGAGCACTGACAGAACACCTGGTTGCAAAGAGGAAGGGTTCCAAACGCAAAGCTTGTTACAAGTTTCTGCCTGCACAGGTTGGATTTCCTTCTACCAAAATTTAAGGTTGATGTGTTACCCGGTGCAGTGCATCACTTGCATGAAAGCTGTCACTAATTTTCTACTTTCTCTAATTCTACTTTAATTATATTCTATTTAAGAACATGCAGGTGACAAACACAAAACAATCAGGGATTAATTAAATTCATCAGTTCCAAGATTCAGGAAAATGTTTTTTCTTGTTAAACTGCCTCAGATACAAAATCTGTATTTCTAGGGTAAAAGACTGCCTTTTCTTTTCTTTTTTTCCCCACCCAAAGACATTCACATGGAGAGCATTTTAATTTTCCACACTATAGCTTTGTTGACCTTCCAGACCTTGCAAAGTAAAGTATTTATGATCCTAGAGCTTTTTTAAAATTTATTTATTTTTTTATTGTTTCAATATTTTTGTAACATTTGTATTTCTTGCTGATGTTTTTGGCATTAAAAATCACTCGAGCTGTGCTGAAATATGATAGTCACTGAACCATAGTATAGAAGGATAATTCAGTTCAGGGAGGTTATTCTAGCTCATCATGTACACAAAGGCTTGAAAGAAAATGCAGAGGATTCTCAGTTCTTGACATGTACATTATTCAATCTCTCCTTAAAAAAACCAACATAACAGAGAGGAGACTTCACTTACAGATCAAAATAAGCAGCCTTGTGTCTGCACAGCCAGCCAGGCAAAACAGGCGTCCAAAATGCACACAAAAAAGTATCTTTTATTGTCTTGGCAGAAACACACTGCCTTGTAAATTCAGTTGGTCATGGAAGACTCAAGACAGTAAGAACCTCCTGTTTCTTTTCTTCCAGTACCAGAGCCTGTCACCCACCAATCCATGGCTTATAATATTTTGAGATGCAAAGTCACAAAATGTCACTGTGCTACTTTTCATAGGGGCTGTAGTGCTTTATATTTATGTCCATCTTCTTGCTTTAATTCCTATTTTTCCTTCTCTCTCAGTCTTCTAATTCCTTTGCCTTGTCTATTGTTGGCAGTGGCAGCAGTGAAAACTGATATGAAAGCAGACTTTACTTGTCTTGACCATTCTGGTGCTTGTGGTCAGTCTTCTATTCTCCCATGAGATGACAAAGTTCAACCACAGATTCTCTCCTGAAACTGAACACTTCACAAATCAAGGGCATCAGATTCAGAATTTGACATATAGCTGGGGTTTTTTATTCAATTCCACTAGTGTCCTTTAAATGTGAGGGTGAAATCTTTACTCTGATCCAACATATTATGCATTACCAAGATGCAATGATGGAAGCAGGGAGTACCAGACAATCAATCTCCCAGAAGCTAATTTTCTGAAGAGTTAAGATATCAGCTCTGCCTTAATTTCTATTTACTCAGCATAGTGGTCATACCTGGGGAAATTGAACTGCAAGACTTCAAAGAAAACTCAAATCACAGTTTTAAATCCTTTTCACAGGGCAAGTTGGGTTCCTAAATATTAGTGCTGGGCGTGGCAAAGCCAGTTCCAGCTTCAGCATCCATGGCTTGAGCTGCTCAACTCTATGTTAACTTAATACAAGATTTCCAGTCTTCTAATTATCTCTGAAATGAGAATATATGAATGCAGAATCTCTCCTGTGTTGGCATCAACTACCATGCAGCCAATTGGTAATTTACACTCATATGAGGTCCTCATTTTATGCTTTCTAGCAGTCTGTATACTGACTGAACAGCTTGTCCACATCAGCATTCTCTGCATTTCTAAGCAACATTCTGATATTAAATGAGTGCTGATCAGTCTAGAATATTTAAGCAAAAAATAAAGTAACCCATAAAGACTACAACATAGCATAATTATTATGTATTGCTTATTTTTGTGATGTGAAATAAGAGAACATTATGAAAAATAAATAGTGAAACTTAGCTGAACACAGGTCCTAAATTCTGTTATTCTATTTTAGAGGGTGCTTTCATTAGAATTTCTGTGCTACAAAGTTTCTATAAAAGAGCCAAGTTTCAGAGAGGAAAACTTCACTGGGCCCTGTGCACACTGTGCCTAATATATAAGAGTCCAGAAACAAGAATTAAGAAATGCTTTAGACTCCAGTGCCATTCATTATACTTCATAATGTTGATATGTTCTATTTCTGAAATGGAAATACAGGTGCAAGGACAGACTCACTCATCTGCTGACAATCATACCAAGAGATCCATGATATAATGACCTCGTGGGTGCAAGAAATCAGATACAGCATTTGCAACAGTAAGTCGTTAAAAATGGACATAGCCTTAAAATAGATCTATATTTTTATGGTTTATCTGTAAGACATTCAATTAAGATTTCTTCACAATTCAAAAAATATGATGAAAAATGTAATATTAACCCTGAATTCCCAAACTCTTCAAATAAAGTTGATGTATTTATAAGCAAGGAGCATTCACAGCAAGCCATGGAAACACTGTATGCCTGGGATTTTTCTTTTTCCTGTCCTAGTCAAGCATGATTTTTTCATACATTGTGGTTGCAAAATTAGTTAATGCATTACAGAAAATTTCCATTTCATCTCATGAATTTTTAATAGATAAAATTGTAATAATTACAGAATTCTATAAATTGTGTAAAATTAGCATTGCTGTTCAGCTGAGTCTGAAATAAGCTGCTAGGAGCTTTAGCTTACTTTGAGGCTTGACACAGGAACTTACTAGGGTTAGACTACTTGTCTTTTTGTGATTTTTTTAAGCACTGAGATGCAATAAGCTTTGTTGAAAGAGAAAGTCAGCTTTTTACATATACATGTGACATATAAATACTGGTTTATAAATATCCACATCAGGGTCTTCTGAAAACTTTGTACTGTAAGTACCATAATTTCAGTATCACTGTGGACGAAACACCAGTGCTCATGATCCTCAAAACTACCCCATCTGTCTAAAATATTTGGCCTCTTTTTTAACATCTCAACTTCCTATGTTCAAGACTTTGTGTTTTTATTTAAAAAGCAGGCTTGCAATACCTTTGATAAGAGAAAAGCTGAGAAACATGGAATGTGAATTCACACCTTCAGAAACCAATCAAGAGAAACTATTGTATTTGCTTGTTTCTTAAGTAGCAAGGATTTAAAATAATTTCATATTTTAGGCAGACATGAGTCAACATATTTGAGCTTTTGAGTAAGACAACACTGCAGATGACCTTGTGAATACTGACACTTGTTCTATTCTAAGGGGTGACCTCAGGAGTCAACCAGTTGTACCTTTTCTTTCTCAGTCAGCTTCTGCCTGTAGGCAGTAATACTGTTGAGAAATAATCATCTGAGAAAGTCATCATTAATTTGCATTCAAACCATGATATTTATTTTTAGGGATCTATTAAAAATATCAGTGCTTGTTTTCCTCCATGTCTTCTGTAGAGCCTCTTGGAATCAAGATCTATGTAGAAAGTACCATTCTCTTTACAGATAGTAAATCTCAATAAATATAATCGTGCTCCTAACTTGCTACAAATCAGCTGCATCAAGAGAAATGAAGTTTGGCAATAAAATATTTTTTCCTCTATGTTCAAAGAAATTACCAGAAGAAAGGCTTAAGTGCCATTTTCTGCTTCAGTTTTTCAGTTGGGATTTAGTTACTTATCATTTATTGTAGAACAGTGAAAAATGGCATTTATTATGTGGAGAAGTAAGATGGCTTTCCTTTATAAAGCTGGCTGTGTGACAGTTATCTACCCATTTGTTATGAGTAAGATGGCAAAGATAATATGAAGCCTAGCAGCACCAGCAAATCCATGTTATTATTTGTGGTCTGAAAACTCATGGCCTGCTTTATTATATTTCAAATCATGTCCACTTTTACCATTAGAACAGTAACAATTAACCAACTTTTTAATTTTTTACCAAGATGAATATTAAGGACTAATGTTTTGCTTAAAGGTCTACAGATCCTATGCAAATTCTTCTGGTGCAGAGTTTCTAATGGTTATTTGGTGTTCACTTTGACTTTGTGCATCTATCTTCTGCCCTAAGAAACACATATGGATCTGTTCCTGTGATGACCTGTTCATCACACATCTCTCTATCTGTCTAGAACACTTCACCCTTTTTCTGTCACTTCTCTGAATTTCTACAGTACCAACACTCCTGAATTTAAGAGTCTCTGTCTTAAGTCTCTGCATTCCTTTTGAAAATGAAACTGAGACTTTCACAGCCCAGCTTAAACTGTGGTAACTTCATATTCCCTGATCCTCCTTCCATAGTCAACTGAGGAAGGTGGATCATTATTTCTGTGAACAGCTCCATGAAGGAAACTCTCCCCTGACTGTAATGAAATCACAGGAAAATTAACTTCTCTAGCAAAAGGTACACCCTATGTACCATTCTCTTGAGTTCTTAAATCACTCAGCTCCTTTGGAGTACTTTGAGAGAAAGAGGACACTCACCAATAACTGCTTGGTGGCATCTCTAATTAAAAATTTGAGCCTATACCATCAATGATCTGTCCAGGAGCTGCTCACACAGCTGTGGTACTGACAGTCTGTGGAGTGCTTGTGGGCTGACTAAAGACCACCTATGCAAATACGCTCACCCAACAGGTGCACATAGCTCTGGAAAGTAAGGTCTGCGTGCTTGAGTGTGTGTTGGGATGCACTAATGGGAAGGTACTTCATTTAAGAAGCCTGAGGAGGAGGAGGCATTAATGAGGATCTAGATGGGAGATCTAGCTAGTCAGGTCTTGCAAAGAATGCAATTGCAAGGGGCTCTACAGGTACCACAGCCGAGTAAGACGATTGGGACAGCAGCTAATCACACCACACCATGTTAAGATGCCACAGGGTAACACTGGGCTGGGTACAGAAATGAATGACCCTCAATCATCTGTTACACTGAACAACACAAACAGATTTTAAGATTTAGAGAACTACACATAGCAGTACTCCCAAACACAGCAGATCCATGGCTTAAGTCTTATTGAAATAAAGTTTTCATAACCTCATAGCACAATTGCTGCACAGTTTTTATTTATCGTTAAAAAAACCTGTCAGTGAAAAAAAATCACCATTTCAAGGGTCCAAGAGAACAGGCAGTCTTACTGAAAGTTCTGTAAGCACTACTTGAATTTAGACTCAAAAAGGGATTAACAATGATACATTTTATTAGGTTTAATCTAACGGTCTACTCCTTGTATTTTTGTGTTGGGAGATATTTATATTATCTATTCAGTACTATGTTAACCATCGGGCTGACTGTTCCCTGCAGCTCTGCTGACTCAAAACAATGACTTGTAGGGGAGTTCTAATGACAGAACAAGGGGCAATTACAGACACAGCATGAGCCTTGGAATAACTGTGTGATGTATTTTGAGCAGCTGATTGACCTCATGTTCAAGTTCATTTGTGCTGTGCTGCTGTAGATCTAGCCTATGCCTGAAGGTATGTGCCCTGTTAATCTCAATATAAGACGACAGAACCGATTAGATCAAATCAGACTGTTCAGACAAATGCAAAACAGCCCCAGTATTGGGATGATAAATGATAAGATGGGGTTCTGAAAGCAAATATTCCTTTGCCTTCAGACAGCAAGCTCTGAGGTTGTAAAAGCAGATTATTCAGCCACTTTTAAGGTTGATCTCCATGTATGAAAACAGATAATGCTACTTTTTCCCTTAAAAATTTGAAAAGTCTACCAAGAATTTTGAATGGTCAGAACACGTTTCTAAAGAAAAATGTTCCTATAAGAATTGATCTATGGACCAGGAGCAAAACCAGTCAGACTGTGTCTCTTCATGTTCTTGTGTCTCTGAAATATAACAGTAATCCAACTGCTTAAGACAGATTTTCTGGTAACTTGTCTTAATCCCAAAGCCAATAATTGTTACTAAAGAAATTATAGGTGGTTTCTCCCATCAATATTAGTATTTATCAAGTACAGTTATCCAACATGACCATGAAAAAAAGAGATGTTCAATGACAGGGTACACTACTTTGCAAAACAACATGCAACAGTTGCAGTGAAGGACTTGTCTCACAAACAAGCCTTTGATTCTGAACTGGTTCAAAACCAGTGTTCCTCTTAGTGAGGACTGCTACAAGCAGCCCCAGTCATTTATATATATGTGTTGTTGGGTTTTTTTAATGACTGTTAAAATGGTTATTAATATTAAATATAGACCTAGGAAAAGCTATAGGAACAATTTTGTTACAAGTGTGTGCATGAGAAACAAACTACACCTGGGGTATGCAAACAGAAATGCTTTTAGAACTTTTATCCCCAAAGTATTTCCCGTGACATACACACTTAGGCTAATTTATGCTGAGGAGTGTTCTTTTTTTTAAGACTCTGTCTGTCACTGTGAAACCTTTTTAAAAGCTAGCACTTCATATCTACTTATTTTAGGATCCCTTTATAATGCCAGAATTACGTGAAATGGTCTCCTCATAAATCAGAATCCAGAACATAGCAAAATCAAACACTACAGAGAAAGAACCAGGTCCTAAAACACTAACAGATAACAAAACCAAACCAACCCACCAAACAAAACAAGCTTAACCAGTTTGCAGAAACCTTTAGAGAATGCACAGCCTTCCAAAGCAATCTATTTCCACCATTCATAATTTTTACATTTATTTTTTAGGCAGTTGAACACTGAAATTCATTTACTGCTGACCACAATACATGCCATTTGCAAATGTATTTTTCTAGAATAACTTTACTGTGACTGAGACATATATTTAACTTATACATCTAGTAAGTATTGGTAAATAAAATGCTACTTTTGAGTTCAGCAGAATCGTCACTAGAGAAGCAGGCTCATAATCTAAACATGGAAACAGAAAAGCAATACCTCTAACTAGCAACAAGCTGAGAACAGCAGTGAAATGAAACTACTCATAACATAAAAGCAGACTGCACTGACCATATGAAAATTAATACCACTTTTCTCTTTTAATGCTAAGGAACAAGCTTACAACTTGGCAATTAGGAGACATCAAGGAAACAGAACACCTGCCTTACCAGGAGGAACTAGGAAGCCTAGAACTGGAAGACATAATGGCTGAAGGTCTTCTCTGGGGGAGATCATGATTAACAAAATGGATGAATGCAGAACCTATCTTCCTGAAACCTTAAAACACTAGACATAGGGACAGTCAATGAAGACAGAAGTGGTTAAGAACAGATCTCTGATAGAAAGGCAAAGATACCTCTCTCATTAGGCTTTCAACTAACAGGACAGCTTCTTACATGAATGAAAACCATAGAAGTGAGGGTTATTTGGCTCTGTTCTCTGCACCTTGTTTTAGTATAGATTCTCTGTTGCTTTTACAACTGATGAAAAGCAAAGTATTCAGTATTTATTTAAACAGCAGGTAACAAAGCCTCCCTTTATTTTCCTCAAAATTCACACCAACTGTTTGAGGTGATTATTCAAAGCTTAAAGGATTGGCATTGCAGTACAGAATAAGCTATCTGGAAAGGAATGTCAGATATAGCAGCCACTGATCAAGTTAATTCTAAACCCTGTGATCCTAAGTATTTTTATTATGTGACTTACAAATCAAAAGAAATAGAAATAAAGTATTACTGCTGGATAAGCTAATGAACATTAAGAGATGTGCTAATTCAAATTTAATTCAAATTAATTACTTGGATTTGAAGTATCACACCTTCCATTTAAGGATATGCTCAGATCAACATCTTAGCATAGGCCATTTACTACAAATAAACTACTTGAAAATAACCTTCAGATTATGCCAAGTAAAAAAATACAGATAAGGGAAATAAAGACACCTTGAAAGCTTTCTGTGCCTGAAAACAGGCCTCTGTATAGCAGTGCATGGTTAAGAGCATGGTCTGGATTCTGCAAAACTTTATCGATCCACAGGAAAAGGGGCAAGTCATAAATCATTCTAGAAGTCCTTCGTCAAGAGAGGCAATAAATGCAACAATTAATAACTACTGAAGGACATGACTACCTATTAAGATCTAGTTTTTATCTGATGAATTCTCTTACTGATTTTTTTTTTTTTTTTTAAATAGTAGGATTAATTTGACTTGTGGTATTAGTTACAGATGAACTGTACAACTGCTGCACTGAAAGACAAGATTTCTCTTTACCCCAGAGAACAACAGTGAAGCTATTTCTCTTATTGTGAAGGTCACTACCTGATTACAACCTGAGTTGGAAACAAAATAACTTAATGGGACATATACTAAAGACACTAAATCTTTTCTGTTTCTGATGCACTGCTTATGTTTCTTTATCTTATCTTTGAACAGCACTGCAATGTGCTGTTCAAAATGAACTTTATTCCAGTTCATGAAGTAAGATGTTAGGGTGTCAAACTTTTATTTAGCATGAGATCATATCAACACTGACTGAAGTTTACCATGACGCAGCATCATCTTCCCTGCTTTGCTAAGGCAAGTGTGACCAGTCAAATTAACCTTTTTAGTTATAAGACTAATGATTTTCTTTTCTTGGGTAGCTCTTGACAATATAGAGACAGAATAAAAATAAAGAGAGTAAAAAAGTATTTTAGGTAGCAGCAAACTCTTGCATATCCTAGTTGCAACATGGGTTATTATCTAGATAGCTAACATGCCTCCAAATGACCAGCTCTTTTCTTCTTCCCAGCTTCTTCCCAAAAAAATAAAGAGTAGGCTGGCAGTAATGTCCCTTGTCTGCTGAAATATCCAGGTACATTTCAAAAAGGTAGGAAACAAATAACTTAACTGTGATTTTTATATCTATTTACTCCACTGAGTGCTTACCATCACCTGTTTGTATGCATCAATGTACTCGATGGGAAGGAATAAACCGTGCCAAAGTGGTCTTAAATGCACATTTTCACAAACTGCTCTGTGGAGTCAACAAATTAAAAGTGAAGGCAAAAAGAAGGAAGCTAAAACCAGACTGGTGAAATGCACAAGCATATGGGAGACACTGAGAGCTTCAGTGGAGCCAAAGATTGGGAGAACGTTTTTCCCTAATAGTCGAACAACTTAGTCAAATAAACGGCATGTTCTACTGGTTTGGATGGAGATGCTCTGCCAAAGGATGCTCAGTTGTAAAAAATGAATGGACTGAAGCATTTTGCACCAGGCAAGATACAGCTGCTCTTCAGTTGCTGGCTGTTGCAATCAAAGACAGCACTGTCTGACTTGAGGCTGAAAATGGAAATGGGTAAAAAGCAGACACTTCATCCCATGAGACTTGAACATGAGTTAAGAAGAGATGAAGACAGACAATTCCAAAGCATCCCACATTTTCTCTGCTCAGTGTCAGGCACAGCAGTACAAAAAGAGGTTTCTCTTCCCCTCAAACACCAGTGTGGCTTCTGGGAATAAAAACTGTCATGGGATGAACACCTAGAAAATACCTAGAACCAGCTCTGACCCATCTTTGCTTCACCTCCTCATTCCTGCAGAGAAACAACATTAAGGCTGCAAGACAGACATGACAGGCACTGGAATCCTGGTATCACTGTTACAGGAGAGACGAGGATTCCCCTTTCCCTTTTAAAGACTTGATGACTCAAAAGAAAGGCAAAGCACAACTATTTTCATTCCATTTTTCTCCCACAAGCTTTTGCTCTAACAGCTTCTACAAGATGACAATAAAATTACTTCTGAGACTGAAGAAGATCAATTTGCTCACTGATCATTTTGTTCAAGTAAATAGTCACAATTGCTACTAGGAGGGGAGAAGGGAAAAGAGAGAGAACACAGATTAAAGACTCGAACCGTAACAAAAACCATCAAGTCCCTGGCATTGTCAAAATCCTTTCTATCTTATAATTGCCTATATAAATATCCAGGTTTTAGTCCCAGTGGTTTAAAAACTTTAATTTAAATAGTAAGCAGCTGAATATATAATAATGGCTTGTTGATTTTACATGCACTATAGATCACTAAAATAAAACACATACTCAACTGGATATCCAGTACTTAACAGAGATTTTATAGCACATTTAGATGTTGATAGATTAAGTTGAGAAGAAATGATTAGGGATATATTCTAAAGTAAATTAGGATTTTAGTTTCTTCCTTTAATTGTGACAGCAGTAACTTATGAGTAAATTTACTACAAATACGAGATGTAGAAAAAATTATGTTTTCAAGTTGTTCAAATAAGTCAAAGTAATCCAAACAGTGTTTTCAGACACTTTTAACTTAGCCATCTAGATCCTGCAGAAAACAGAAATCTAATGCAGTGTTGTACAACCAGCAGGTCCAGCAAGTTCTTATCAGCTCCGTCATCAAACAAAATTGTTCACCAAATAGCTAGTGGAAAAAACTCAAAAACTCAACAAGTACAAATACAAAATACCAGCTAAGTTAAATAGGTGGAAGTAATAACATTACCAATACCCATGTGGTCAAGACATCTTAATAAATATTTAAATTCCTACAGCTTGAAACCGAAAGAGCGGAGCAGACTTGCTTCTATTCATCCAGCCTAGTTAAGCTTCTTCATAGAAGCCGGTAAGTCAAGAGGGCTCTCCATCCAAACGCAAGAACGTGTACATGCTCCCACAGCACTTATCCTCTCAAAAGGCTTTTTGTTAAAGGGGGTGAGGCAGAGAAAAGCAGCAGGGTAGTCAACTAGCCAGACTGAAGCAAGACCAAAAAGATGGTGCAAAATAAAAGAGGAGATAGGAGAAAAAAAATAAAAAATTAAAAAAAAAATTCCTGAAACAAGAGATTTCAATTTTTTTTTTTTTTTGTGTTTCTTAGTAATACCAGGATTTCATAGAAAGGGGATTCTGTTGCTATTTTCTCCTTCTAGAAGAAAGGTCCTACAGGAACACAAACTCTGGACACTTGGTCTAATGAAAAAGCAATGACTATTTAAAAAGAAGAATGTATAGAATGTGTAAACGACACTGCCTTATTAAGTAGAGGCAAGTTATTAATTCACACTGTCTATGACTGTGGAGATGCCTATGCATTTACCATCCTCCCCAGGTCTCTGCAATGCAATTGAATTTCTTCACTCTTCCCTCTCCCACCTCTGGAACTTCAGACAGAAGTTCAGCTAGAAAGTTCTCCTTCTCCAGGGAAGAATGGCTGGCTCCATGAAACATACTTCCCTATCCCTGCTCCTTTTCCATAAAGCCCAGCATGCAGTCCAGAGAGCTATGGTATAAACACCCAGTTAAGTACTTACCCTAATCTGCAACACTGTGCATGGAGGAAATCTGATAGAAAGCCAACGCTACCACACTAGACACTTTCTTGAGGAGCTGAAGTTTTCATAGAAAGGGGATTCTGTTGCTATTTTCTCCTTCTAGAAGAAAGGTCCTACAGGAACACAAACTCTGGACACTTGGTCTAATGAAAAAGCAATGACTATTTAAAAAGAAGAATGTATAGAATGTGTAAACGACACTGCCTTATTAAGTAGAGGCAAGTTATTAATTCACACTGTCTATGACTGTGGAGATGCCTATGCATTTACCATCCTCCCCAGGTCTCTGCAATGCAATTGAATTTCTTCACTCTTCCCTCTCCCACCTCTGGAACTTCAGACAGAAGTTCAGCTAGAAAGTTCTCCTTCTCCAGGGAAGAATGGCTGGCTCCATGAAACATAGTTCCCTATCCCTGCTCCTTTTCCATAAAGCCCTGCATGCAGTCCAGAGAGCTATGGTATAAACACCCAGTTAAGTACTTACCCTAATCTGCAACACTGTGCATGGAGGAAATCTGATAGAAAGCCAACGCTACCACACTAGACACTTTCTTGAGGAGCTGAAGTTAAGAGTGTTGGTGAGTGAAGAGGAGATTCTTAAAAGATCCAGGCCTTGGTCAGGTAGGCAGAATCCCCTTTCTGCTCTCTCCATTTCGTGTTGTGGTCTTGGTTTTTGCATGCAACACAGAGGCCAGTACTTCCTTCCACGTTTACAATACTTCCTTCCAGGTCATCTTGCTTTTCTAGAAATAAAACCTTTGGCTCTTTGTTGCACCCATTGCAAGACATCTGTATATTATCAATTGGTTTGACTCACAGGAGTAGACCAGGCACCCAAATAATTAAAGAAGAGATTAGGTTTTTGTAGCAAACAAAACAGCAGTTCAACCCGGATGTGTCTCTAGAAAAAAAACAAAAACAACAAAACCACACAAAAACCCCCACATAATAAAACCTCAAGCAAAACAGAAACAACCCACACGAAGAAGGTGGCTACAGTCCTGTAAAAACAAAAACCAAAGCTCATAATAAGAAGTTTATCTGAAAATTCTTATTAATATATACAGTAACACTGTGGATATATTGGTATAACACAAGGGTTCAGATTTCAGTCTAGACACCAGCAGAAAAGATCTGAGCCCAAGGTTTGACAGTCACAACATTTACATTTTTTTCCACACTATCATTACTTCGCCTGTGATCTGACACATCACTGACACTCACTGTCATGGCCTACTCACCAGAAGATGAGGAGGGCAGGGGGTCTTGTCTTTTTCCCCAAAAAATAAAGTGGCCGAAAAAGGCAGGTTTTTATAATGCTCTGGTGTCTGTAAAACAGCAGGTTTGTTCAAAAGTGAAGTGATGCACGGTTCAGATCCCCTCAGGGAAATGATCATTACAGAGGTGGGATATCCACTGACATCTAAAAATAAGACAACTTTGGTGTCATATTCAGCACCTCTTCCTGAAATCTGCCCCTGGTTTCACTTCAAGAGCAAATATCCAGATCCTCAAAGACCTCTCTCCTGAGCTAAAGAAAATCTCCATTATCATTTGGCAGCAAGAGATTTGACCTCCTGTCTGCATGTTCCTGTGGCTAGAGGGCATGAACACCTGCATGCGAAACACACCTGTGTAGAAAAGCAGTAACAAAAATTGCACTGAGGGAATAAGTTGTTGTCTTTTCACCAAATAACCTATGGCATATTTTGATATATCAATGAAAATTTTCATTTAAACATTAAGAGAAAGAAATACCAATCCCATCTCAAAAAAACCATCCCTTTAGTCTCCCTGCAAGGTAGCTGACCTCATTTGTTGTTTCAAAGGATAACTGGATGAGGACTAAAAGGCAGAAAGTATTATCAAGGCAGTGACCTCTCTGATGCTTTATAGATTCACAACAAAGCAGCTTTATTGATATGATTTTAAAGAGCTCTCAGAGGCACAAAATGCAGTTACTGTAGGAATAAATAACAGACATGCCTTTTAGAAGAACAGATGGCATCCAAGGTGACTTATCTCCCAAACAGGTAAGCACTCACTTTCACTTATTTGTAAAAATCCC
>NW_009953964.1:2848110-2928774 GCF_000747805.2 Chaetura pelagica
ATGGCAAAAATAAAATGTAAAACTGCAGATTTAACTTCTTTTGCCCCTCTGCAAATCCGAGACCTGAAGTGCTACATAAATAAACTTGTGAAAATAAAAAGTAATAGCACTCTTGATAAAAATTAGGCATTCCAGTAGGTTCTGAATTCAGCGTACGGGGATACTAATGTCCTTTTTTTCATGCTGGGATTCCAGTATAAAAAGAACTTAGCTAACTAGAACAGCTGGGTAAAAAAAAAGCTTTGTAACCAGCCTGGATATCAAGAAGGAGCATTAACAGCTTAAGTGGAGATGAACAGCTGCAAATTGCTTATTAAAATGCTTCATCAGTTAAGTCCCAGTGGCAGAATCAGAAGATCTGGAATACCTTCCAGGCCGTTCTTTGAAAGTGTTTCACAATCAGCATCAGAGGCAACTCAGCTGAAGAGCAGTCATGCTTCAGCTACCACAAGAAAACCCACCCCAAAGACAGACTTCCCTGACATAGACAGCATACCAAGCATACTCAGCTACCAGAGGGCATTTAGCTCATACAACCAGAATACAGGCAGTTTAAAGTAAGCTTCTCACCACTCCTACCTGGTCCTTACCATCAGCATCTGTTGTAGAGATCTGTTCCTACCTGTACCATATACTGTGGCTAAAGCATTTATTTCTAAATGCAGGGGCTCAGAACTGGAGGAACCCTCATTAAGCTACTGAACTGGAACAGCATTTTTCACCAAACTCACCATTTTTTCTGATACAGAGGAAGCATTCCTTCTCTTTCTTGTCCTGGGTCAGATTCTGTTCCATCTTATTTACCTGGCCTACATCTTGCTTCTAGGATATTTCAAGACTAACCTTTCCAAGCTCCCAAGCTGCACCACCTCTCAGATATTCAGTTCCTCATAGGATTTATAATCTTTAAAGCTTATAAATCACTACATTTTTTGAAAACTGTACTATTTGACGTTAGAGTAAAACATCACTTCGCTTATACCTAAACAATAAACTAGCAATCAGATTACAGTGCTTAGTTTTTCTATTGTCACATCTTCAGTCCTGACAATGCAAGACAAAATGTTAACTCCCACAGTAAGACCTTTCATCCTAAAAGCCTTGGAGAGAGTCAGGGGGGAACCAAAGAAAAAGGTTTTTGATTACTTAGCTCAATTTTGCAAAACCAAAGGTTTCAATGTGCTCTGATTACAAACAATTTTGAATTGCTTCTCCCATTCCTACAGTTCATAGAAGCTTTGGGTTATGTTGCTGCAGAAGAAGTCGCATACACTTTAATTATCTCCAAGCTCTCAAACAAGGCTATTTATACCAACTTTTTAAAATCAGGCTGCATGTCTGGAAGGAATTGGAAAGGAAACATGTTAGATGCCTATTTCCATTAGAGGATTTCTACTAAACTCTACTTTCACAATTACACAACATGGTCACAGGAAAACCCACTAAGCAACTGAGCACTAACCAAGGATGAAAAACCTGGGCAGCTATAGAAAGCAGAAAGGATATTGCGTGTTGTCTGCCTGAGAGCACAACTGAAACATGCAACAGCAAAAATTAACCCCCAAACAGCTTCTCACTGTACTACACTGTTCACATATCACAGACTTTCATTACTCTTCACCTTGCTTGACCTTCATGATCTCAGCTGTGTAAGATCACTGACTATTTCCAGTAAAGTAACACTCATTCCTAATACATTTCTGAGGAGCCTCCAAATGTTTCTTTCTCAAGGTAGTGCAGCCAGGAAAAAAAAAAAAAAAAAAAAAAAAAAAAAAAAAAAAAAGGACCTTTTAAAATGAAGGGAAGGATTGAATATGTTGAGGGCTCGCTGTGAAGTAACACAAGACATGCTTCAATACCTGAATATTGCCCTCAGTATAATGCTTAAACCAGCAAAGACGTAAACATTTGAAAAAAATGTCATCCAGACATCAGTAGTGCCACGATGTTCCTAAGTCACACTCCACTTTTAGACCACTCTTCTGTCTGCTTTTTATCTAATTCCTGAACAGAGGGCGATTAGGGAAATGGCTATGAACATTAAAGGAATGACAGAAGAGATATCCTTTTCTTTAACAAATTGTAAGAGAGCGCTAAAAAAATGCTCATAGTTTACTGATATGAAGATGTATTTTGGTGATAAGTTTCCATACTGCGCACGATGCCTCCCCCGCCGAAATGTTATCCATGAAATATTAGCATTCAAATCCATCTGTAAAAATGATTGTTGCTGTAGTATAGAAGGGCTACATTATCATCTGCTCTGCAGTTTGCCTCAGAGAAATCTTGATTCAGATATTTACATAACCAAAGATTATGACATCTTTTCCAGTCCTTTTGATGTGTCTGTCAGCAAGGTGTCACTGGAATCAGATTAATTCTAGATAGATTCTTTGCTGATACCCATGAATAGCTGTGAGGCATGAAGCAGTCATTTTGCCCAGAATAAAGTTTGTTTTCCAAACAAACAAACAAACATACACACACCCCCCAAAAAAAGAAAAGAAAACAAAAAAACCCCAACAAAACCAAACAAACCAACAAGCACAAATAACCCCTGACAAATTATTTGAAGCAGAAAACACATATAACCAACAATGAAAAATGTGTGTTTTATGAACCTTGAGGCCCAGGATGTAGTGGTTTTGAAGGCAAGTATGACCATTCACAGAAAAACCATTAACACTTGGAAAGTACTAAAACATCTCCCATATCTTATATCTGCTATCTTATTTTTTTAATTGCTGGTCTTTGTGTTGTAGCAATAAACTGTGAAAACCTGCACATGGTAAAAGACACAGAACCGGTCACCATTCAGGTGACAAGTACAAGTCTTTCACACACTCTTGAGATTTGTCAAGGTTCAGAGGTTACACAAATCTCTACCTTAAGACTTGCCTTAATACTCATCTTCCTCCACAATAATAGAACAGAACTTGTTGACATGGATGAAAATTGTCTTCCAACTTTTCACAACTGATTCAGATGACAAAAGGAGCAAAGACAATGGTACTTTGTCAACATGACGCCTGCATAAAGAAGCTAAACTAGGTATTAACGAAGACGAAAATTCTCATAAAGGTCAATATCCAAGGACAGAATGAATTGGCACAAATAATTCTGTGTTAGATCTGGCAGCATAATGTATAAAGAATATTTACAGATAATACTGTGTATAAGTTGATGCTGGAAAAAAGAACAATTGAGCAGATAATAGAAAAGGTTAAGAAGGGACAGATGAAATGACAGACTAGGAAGAGAAAAAATGTGGTAAAAGATTGGGAGATTACAGAGTAGCAAAAAGAAATAAAACAAATCAAAAGATGAACTAACAAAAGACTAGATTCAAATCCCAAACCAGGACAGTAGAAGAGACTGAAAGCAGCATGAGGTAATGTGAGAGAATTACTCCAAGCCTTTCCTTCACTTTGTCTTGCTGATAGATGATTAAATTGGGTGAACCTTACTACAAAAGGCTGGAAATGACAGGCAAGTAGTAGAAATGAACTTGGTTTACAAACATTGTCACAAGTGAGCTTTACATTCCCAAATATTTTTCATTTTTTGAGATTATTTTGCAAAATTTCTAATTCTTCCAGGAAACCAGTGTAATGTTTGTCTAACCCCTCTTATTGTTAGAAATAGGTTAACTTAGCAATAACTTCATCTGCTGACCTTACTTGCTTGTCCATTTACAACTGTATCATACTGGAAAAAAAAACCTATTAGTCTGCAAGGGCCCAACATAACTATCATCTCAACCATTTTTGTCCCCAGAATACAGAAACTGCTGTCATAAGCAAACACCCATTGACTCAACTGTCAGGTTTAAACCATCCTCCATAATTTTAAAGCTTTTTTCTCCAGTGTACTTGCACCTGACATTATATCATGTGTACAGATGAAAGATAAAGGTATCTGACTGATATTAAATGTCGTTATTCAGCGGGGGCTGGGAGGATGCCAACTGGTCAAATTCTTGAAAAACTTTGAACAGATGCTGTGGATATTCCAGTTATTACTTCAATTTCACACTCTTCCTATCTATGTTGACAGCTGGTTTTGACAGTCTGCTCTCTTCTTCTCAGCACTCATGTCAGCCTCAGACACGTAATAGCTAGGTGAGAGCTTAAACAATAGTGATCAAATCAGGTAGAGAAGGAAGCACAGTGGCAATAAAAATTAAGATGCTTCAGTAAACCTGCAAATTCTGGCCATTTGAGCTGAAAGCACCTTTATAGAAACTCATCCAGCAAGACAGAAATTATTCAAAAGAGAAAAGCAGGAATTTTATTAAGGCCTCAGGGCAAGCTATTGGGTTTTGTATTTGTTGTGACTTTTTTAAAATCACAGTAATATCCATGAGGGAGTCTGACTGACTCAGTCTCAGGATTTAGATGGGTCAACAGGTTACGGTGCATCACCTTATGCTTGGCAGTTCTCTGCAAAAATGTTCTACACTCTCCAAGTCTTTTGATGCAATTTAGCCCTCATTAAAATAATGAAGCCTCTTGACTTTGCAAACCACTTTAACACAGGTAACATCAAATAAATAATCAGAATAAAGAATAAAGAATTGTAAATTGTAAATCCCCATCACATTTAAGTATGCCAAGTAGTACTATATGTTGTCAACACTAGAATCTAGCACTACATACTCTTCTCCTCCACAGTAGGGATAGCTGAAATAACAAAAATGCATTTTTGCCATCTGTTAAATAATTCACACAAACAAGAATTGCAGATTTATTTTTCTTCCAGAAATGCTGGCTGTATATTTAAAAGGTAACCTCTACAATCCTCACATGCATAATGAGGGTTGTAGGTATACTGAAGATAAGAATTCCATATGCAGAGAAGCTCAACAGATGGCATTGTGTATTGAGGTAGAAGCATGTGAAAAGTATTTGAACAAACGGCAGATGTGTCTGTCAGCCTTCTCCTGTGCTACTGAAATAAAGACTGACATTTAGGCTATTGTTCAGACTACCAGAATTTCACAAAATTCACACACACCCTGAAGCTTGAGTTGGCTAAGAACCTTGGCAGGCCCAGAGATAACCAGTGCGGGGGGGGGAGGGGGAAGAAAAAAATTAATAATAAAAAAAATTAAAAATGGGACTTGCATGGCATATAGGTTTATCTCCTTATCCCATCTCACCCTCAGATTTTTTCTAAAGGCTGCTCTTTAAATACACACAAGGGACTGCACTTAGCTGGATTTCAGACAGCAATGTGTAGCTGTCCATTATGGCCACCTTTTGGGCTTTTACCTGCAAGGCTGATCATACTGCACTACCCATCAAGAGTTAACACTGCTTCAAGAAACATTGCCTTCTATCGAGCCTTTTCTGCACTTACTTTACTGTAATAACACTCATGCTTAGTATACAGGGCAGTTTATTACAGGTTCACAAGAGCTCAAGGTATTTAGGATCTGCATTCTACCATGAGAAATTTACATTTACACAGATGCTTCCTACTGGTGATGCACACTTTGTATTGAAAAGATACATTATTCTTTTCATGGGACCAACAGTGAACTACTCAGTATCACTGTCTCTGTAACCTGCGACCACTGCAAAAATTTAAATGTTTCTAAATATATATATTTAATATACACAGACTTGCTCCTAAGTGCCTATACCTGCTACTACAGAAGAGAGTCTCTTTTTCCATTAACACAGCACAGTTGGGTGCGTAATCGCTGAATAAGAAAAAAAAATATGTAATTGCTTGATTCCAAAAGAAAATACTGTTTAAGAAATACACATAATAGAAACAACAATCTGTTCCACTTTGAAGAATTTAGATAATTTTTTTTTTAGGAATACCTTTGAAAGAGTCAAATCCTCTCTAAAAAGCAATTGCCCAAAGCATTAAAACATACCAATATTTTCATGATAAGAAAATCCATAGTTTTAAATTTAGCTGTTACAGAAATTATTCTTAACTAAAGATTATCTGAGGTTTTCATTTACCAAGAACACATGAGATATCTTCCCTGGAGAAGAACAAAGAGCCTGGTAGCAAGTTCTGATTAGTGAGGAATCACAGCCTGTCTCACACTCCAGTGCTTTAGGAACTGACTGGTCCTAGTTCTGCCTGGCCTGCAATCCAGGCTCCAATTCCATACAGCACCACATACTTGCTTTTTGTGCTAACTCTCTAAGTGTCTGCATTCTGTTACTAAGGGAAACCTTGTCTAGATTTAAAATGAAAAAGTACCCTTAGAGCTAGCATGTATTAAAAATGCTTTCTCCTTGTGCACAGTGGTTTAACAACAGCGGGAAGAATACTGGTTCAAATTCCATGCCAAAGGGAAGAGTCTGTCTGCTTCTTGGGAGGTAGAAGATAGTACTATCTCCAGGCTGCTTCAACTCAAGTAATCCCATTATACACCTCAGGATGTGCAAGAACATCCTGAGCAGCCCTGTTCTCTACCTACCTTTCTATCACCAGCTCTGCAGTCTGCCAGAGCATAACTGGTCTGTGACAATTGAACAGTACAGGGCATACGCAGAAGCTGTTTCTGTCACAGCAAAGAGCACATCCAGAGCAAGGAGGAGAGGCTGCTCTTCTCCCTGGGGCATGATCACAGCTTCATGCAATATGAATGTACATGAAAGGCAGCTGCAGCCCACAGTGTATGTGCAGCATTCAGAAAAATAAACAAACAACAAACTCTATCCCTTCACCCCCAGATCTGGTGTATTTTGGGGGTATACGGGTATACTGATCTCTCTTTGTTTAAGCCTCTACAGCATTAAACCCCTTTATCAAAGAAAATTCGGATTAACAGATTCCTTAACATCATGAGCAGAGTTTTTGCAGAGTGCTCACGAGGGGTACTATGTCACGCATCTTCTGAAGTGACAGACAACTGCTGCAAATGCTGCACACGTCTCTTCTACTTTCCTTTTATTTTACTGCATCTTTCATGTACTCATTTAGTACACACTATTTTATTTAATGCTGCTTGTTCTCTTCATTTTTACATACATCTTTTCTGCTATCAAGTCTAGCTACCTTAGGGAAGTGTTTAAGCCTGTAGCTAAATGGGCTGTTTTTACATTGACTTAAAAGCTTTGACTTAAAATTATTATTTACACTAAAGCAATTCTGTAACCAAACACACAGGACTAAATGAAGATACACAGCTTATCAGGACCAGAAACACACTACAGTGCTTTCAGTTTTGTTGTTGATTTTTTGGTTTTGTTTCTTTTTAAACAGAGTGGAGAAAACCCTGGGAAATACACAGAGAACATCCTCAAAGACAAGAAGTTCTAGCAGATCCAGCTGGTCCATTCTGCAGCAGTATCTGCTGCTCCCTGAATAGCATTATATAGAGTGTACAACACTAGCTACTATTAACGAGGTTTTACAATGAAAATACAAATATTCAAGTAAGGAAAATAAATGTTGTCTAACAGTATGTTCCCGAAACAACTTCTCTTTGTAATTGACCTTAAATAACTCAGTTCATACTGAATGATACCAGAAGTCACAGCTGAAATCTAAAAGGAACGACATAACGTTAGCTAACTAAGAGGAAATTAAGTATTTTCATGAACAAGTTTGCCATGACTGGAAGAAGTTATTAAACCTCACTGTTAATCACAATTTACATTTTTAAGCTGGTTTGTTTTTTTTTCTTTGTAATTGACCTTAAATAACTCAGTAGTATCTATGGCTAGGAAAAAAAAGGGAACTTCTCCAAAGGTAAACAATGTTACACTAACATTGTACCCATAATATTAAAAAAAAAACAAACAACACAAAACCAGCAAACTCAAAACCAAACACATGAGAACCCCCATGCACATTTCGAAAATGACAAGTCATAACTCTAAATGTTTTAGAAGAATGGAGTCCCATTCAACTATATGCAACATTACTTATCTGCTCAAATGGAACTTAAATGTTCAACTTTACACCTATGCAGCAGGAAACAATGATGTACTGCACACTGACAGGGTTCAGTTTTGATGCTGTATGTTATGCTAAAACCCACATTACAATGGTTATTGATCCAGTGAAAAGTGTGATTGATTTCCTATTTGGTTTTGCCTTTGCCATTAAACACAGAAAGGCCTGGCAAACGGCTCTCTTTGTAAGGTGTCTTAGTACATGAAAACCAGTGCCTACTCCTTAACTGCTGTCAAATGGCTACATTCTAACTACTCTCTATTAGCTAAGCAAGATAAATGCACTATAGTTGGCATGTAGTAGATGCAGATTTAACATACCTTCTGAAAAAGTTAAACCTTCTGAGTGACAGAAAATGTTCTGGGCAACTGAATTCTTCTCTCCTTGTTCTTGAATCTGTTGCATTTCATCAGCTTTTGAAAGAGTTTTATGACCTTCTGCTATATGATACAATACCAACTGAGCTGTTTAGCTCTTCTTATCATATGACACCAAATATAGAATCATAGAATCATAGAATCTTAGGGGCTGGAAGGGACCTCGAGAGATCATCTAGTCCAACCCCCCTGCCAGAGCAGGGTCACCTAGAGTACATCACACAGGAACGCATCCAGGTGGGTTTTGAATGTCTCCAGTGAGGGAGACTCCACAACCTCCCTGGGCAGTCTGTTCCAGTGCTCTGTCACTCTCACAGTAAAAAAATTTTTTCGGATATTCACCTTGAACTTCCTATGCTCCAATTTACACCCATTACCCCTTGTCCTATCACTGGTCATCACCGAGAAAAGCCTAACTCCGTCCCCCTGAGTTTGTCTACATGGACACAGACTGAAATCAGAAGCTTGGCATAAAAAAATTATTTCCTGTAAACCAGATTTTATTGATGATATGAACATGATTCAGGAATAATACCACTCAGTTCACTAAGTTGTCAGAGATCTGCCTGTTTACTTGACCAGCTTAAAAAAGAAAAACAAAGCACCGCAACAGAAAAATAATGCAATTGAATTTTTATACTGTCATTATATTAATCTTGTACTATAGATCCAAGAATCCAATAAAACAGCAATAACTGGCAGCAATGTTTTTTCTAACCTGTTTGTCTCCAATGTCTGCTTGGACTGTGAATAGAATCGTTCTCCAATTCAAGGAAGAAAACTTATGAAAATTTCTCTAACCACACCACCTGGTCAATCCTGATACTACATTCTCTGTTATTAAGTGTCTGGTTTAATAAGATTTGAGGGTAATTTAACATATGTGCAAGTCCTGGACTTTTGTCGTAATTATGCCACAACATTTTCATAGGAAGTAACATCACCCACACGTGGATATACTCTTGAGCTTACGGGTTTCAGCTACTAAAGAAAAATACCATTCCTTCAGTGGTTAAATCAGCAATTAGATTTGTATTTAATTTTTTAAAAAATATATTTATGTATTTATACCAAGTTAATGAATGTTACTGGATGAACTTGGAGGGAAAAAAAAAAGGTATTGCTTTGCAGCAAATCTTTCTTACCATGTCACTTTAGGAAGTTCATGACAAATGGAAGGAGAAAAATCAGAAGGTTTCCCTCCATAAGCAATCAGGAAGACAGGAATGCAAATAAAGAGTACATTGCCATGACAGTGGATCCAATCCAATTCAGAGTGTCACATCACAATTTCCTATCCCTCATCTCATTTGTTTGTCAATGCAAGGGTATCCTAAACCACCAGGGAAAAGCTAAGTTAATCCAAAAGGCAGAACTAGTGTCATGTAGCTAAAAGTAAGAAACATATAATGGAACCTAGAGCTGACACACTTCACACTATACTTCACTGCATTCTTGTCAGACAGAAAAATAAAGGTATTGTATGGACATCTTTCAAGAAGCATTCACTCATTTTCATAAATCCTTCTCAAGACTTGCAAACCTGCTTACAGTCTCCCTTCATAATTATTTTTTTTTTTTTCTGCCAGACGATTTATCCAGACTCCCACAAGCTTTAATTATCTCTTTATTTAATGAGTACAGTAGCTGATCTAGATTTATTACAGTAGCTAGAAGCTTGTGTGAATTAAATAGCAGTTCTGTTTGTGATGTGGCAGCTATCTTTGTTTGGAGATTTTTCTAATTACTTCCAGGTCACTAGACCCATCCCCAGCAGATATTTTACTGTCATTAGAAAAAGTGATATAATGGCACTAAAAAAGTTGATGGATACAGAAAAAAAAAAAAAAAAAAGTCAGAAAAAGACAAAATAAGGCTCAATCCTGTTAATTCAAAGCTGAATTAAAAATAACAGAGATCACGCATTTAACCTGGTATGCATCCTAAGAGACATCATAGGAATCAATGGGTATGCATCAGGCCAGAATTTGAGCTCATCAGTCACCACAGTAAGTCATTTGTTTTATACAGGTTTGTCACTGTTAAGTTATAATAGGTTAAGTCTAAATACTGGCTTCACAAAACGTAATAGAGTACTTGGAGGAAAGCATACAGATATATATACACAAGCACCAAGATATATATACACATACATACACACGTGTGTGCACACATATCAGAACTGACAGAGGATAAAATGGGCAAAAACTGCCTGTATTTGACTGAAGGCAGCATTTTCTTCCATTTCACTAGTGAACAATCTTCCTAGAGGCAGAAATTAAAGCACAGATTTGCTATGTCTTCTCCCATCTCTTCCAGAGACAGTATGTGCTGAGGCAGAAACCCTGGCTGCTCTAATTGCTTAATCCACCCTTTCACAGAAAGATTGCCTCCATTACCAACATTTCTTGTACCAATCCACCCTCTATCAGTCCTTTCTTGAGCCATTTCTTTGTGATATATTTTAAAAAGCTAAAGCCACGGGTATTTCACCCATAATTAGATTCTGCCACTTCAGCTAACCAGTCAGTAGCTGTGATTGTAATTCCAAAGGAAGATTTCCAAATGCATGTCACAGAGCTACTAAAAAAGTGCAATTTAGCCTAAATGTTCACTTGACCACTTATGCAGACAGCCCTAATTATTCACAAGTGGACAAAACTATGCATTACAATGTCTTTCACCCTTGTTCTAAATCAAAGAATAATCTGACTTCAATCAACATGTTTGAATTTGCAAACTAATTGCATCTCTTCTGTTTCCTTTCAAAAGGAGTTGTTCTTACAACTTGAAAGATTGCCAACATATTATTTCAGGAACAATTCAGTCCAGATAAACAAAAAGGCATTATTCAGTAGACTGCAGGAATGAGCCACAGAGCTTCATATTAAATGTTAATTTTCAGGAGGATTCTAACCCCTCTGGCTACATGTACAGTGCTGCTTTTTATTCCCTATTAGACATGTATGTATAGGTATAGTTTGTAAGGGTGAAAAGAAGAGAGTTAAAACTTCCAGTCTCCAGCCTTGGACTTAGACTTGTAAGGAGAACTGAAATAAGGGAGATTTAAAAGGCAAAATCTGTTTTAAAATGTACCTTCATACTATGCTTAACCTCAGTTAGAATCAAAGAATCATTCAGGTTGGCTAAGACCTTTAAGATCATTAAGTCCAACAGTAAGCCCAACACTGTCAAGTCCACCACTAAACCATGAGCCTAAGTGCCACATCTCTACACATCCCTGAGCCACCTCCAGGGAAAATGCCTCTGTCACTTCCCTGGGCAGCTTGTTCCAACACTTGAAAACCCTTTCAGTGAAGAAATATTTCCTAGTAGCCACCCTAATAACCTTAACAGAACACCACCAAGAGGGTGCACTAGTGAAGTTGCTGGGCAATATTTGCATTTCTATCTCTAGTTTTTTGTTTTATGTTTTGGGCTTTTTTCATCCAGTCTCTCCCTATTAGGCAGATGACACCTGAAACAATAAATCATAGTTTTGTATCTTTGTATCTAAAAGACTTCCCCAATAATAAAAAGTCCCAGGCTCCATAATGTAGTCAGTACATTGAATTCACTACGATTGGTTTCCAAGGCATGTTTGTGCATGATTGCTCTTTCATACATCTGGTTTTGGCAGAAAGTCATAATGGCAGCGCAAGTTTGTACTTTCATTTTTACAGTTCCCACTCTGTTTAATATGTACTCTCAGAGCACATGGGTTCCTTTTTCTCATGCTTTGGATTTCAGCTCCCTAAAACATGCTGCACTAGGAAATGAATTATTTCATTCACCATTACGCAAAAAAAAACAACAAAAAACTTCATCTTCCACCCCATTACAGAACCATGAAGAATCAGCCCATGTACTTAAGTTTCATAATTCAGTGAAGAGAAAGGATGTGGTCAGTGAATTTCCCTATATTAAACACATCAAATCAGCATATATTGTAACTCTAAAATGAATACTACTATCATTTCTGAATCAGCCATCCCACTTCATCTCTCAAGTGATCCATGGATCACTGATACATACAAAGCCATGGAAAATACTGTACATTATCTGTCCACTGTGCTAGTACCACTGTACCAAAATAACACAAAGCTTTACAGGTTAAATCACGTTAACCAGAAGCTGGGAAATGCAGAAGAAGCAAGTGCACTGTGGGGCAACTGTGAAGGCAGCTAAATCACTGCTACACTAAGAGAAAAATCTTTATATCTGTGTTCCACTGGAGCACTACACATTTACATACTGTTTACTCACAAAGGCCAAGGACAGATACAGATCTTCCTTGGTACTTCCCCCAAAATCAAAAGCAGCAGTCACTCGACTTTGCTCTTTCTGTTGAACTCTCCAACTCCCAGAGCTCTCAGGTAGCCAGGGCTCCAGAGCTCTAACAGTCCTCTGTGTAAGAATCTTCAGACAGCCATTTAGGTTCTTTCTCAAGCCTTACCCTATAACTCCAGATTTAATTCTGAGTCCTGACTCAGAGTCTGAGTAGAACATACTCCTGGGGGTTCTTCTTTAGATACACATCTTTTCTCTGCAGTCTTCCAAACAGTAACTGCTTGATAACCATTTCAATTCTTCATTTACTGCTATAGGTCACTAGAAAAGAATAACTCCTCTTCCTCACTAGACGTGTATCTTACACTGTCACAGACACAACAAAATGATTCATAAAAACCTAGGGCTACACTACTCTTTTCTTTGTCCCAGATATATTTTCTGTATTGTAAAGATGGGAAACTGAAAACTCATCCTTCAGTTCAGAATGCTTAAATAACCTTAATTCATTTTTGTATCCTTTTTATGTCCATTAACTTGCAGGTTGCAATCATTATAAATCAAATAGCATCACATCCAATTGCACTCCAAAGTAATAATTTAAAGGATAAATTACCATATATGTTTACGGTTGTCGTAGCGAAGCTATAGAAATATAACATCTCCAGGTTCTAATCAGAGATACCCTTGCAGAGGGTGAGGCAAGTCTTCGTCACCATAGACTATTAAAAAAAACACTGGAATGTGAAGGTACTCTTCTTGGAAAGGGAATTTAATAACACAATCTTTATACTGCTAGAAATCTGTCAAATCACTAATAGATTGCATGCATTCTATTCCTTCTTCCAAGCAAAATATGCATTAGAAAAATGGTCACTAGATAGATTAATTAAAAAAAATGTTTCAAAGAAAATTCATGTTTGTTAGCCTGATAGATACACCAGATTGGGTAATTTATCTTCTTGGCAAAAAAATGTTTGTTGCTTATCTCTTCTTTTAAATATACAATCTTATACCTGTTATTAAACACCACGTAAATCTTAAAGATCAGAGCCCCCAAAAAGCATTTAAGCCTGATAGATACACCAGATTGGGTAATTTATCTTCTTGGCAAAAAAATGTTTGTTGCTTATCTCTTCTTTTAAATATACAATCTTATACCTGTTATTAAACACCACGTAAATCTTAAAGATCAGAGCCCCCAAAAAGCATTTAACCAAGAAAGAACTCCCATTTTGTAACTGAATAGTAGCTTCTTTTCAAAAGAAATGTCATGTAGTATGATCAACTCCCAGTATGTTATCTATGAATTTTTTTTCCAAAAACATCAAAGAAATTAAGTATTAGCTACAAAACCAGTTCTAGAAAGTATAACCTATGTTGTTGACCTTGGGCTTTCAGTAATCACCTTACCACCAAGGCATACACCTGTCACTGAACCAGTCTGTATTACATTTCAAAGTCAAATCATTGTATTTGCAAGATACAATCTTTGGTCTTGACTCTGATCCAGCTTATTCAGCTGACTACAGCAGAGCGGCTTTAAGGTACTCTAACAAAAATAATGATACAAGAAATTATAGAACAAGACTGACTAACTTTGCTTCCCATTCTTGTGCAAATAATTTAATCAGTGATTTGTGCAGAATACCACCATTGTGTTTTTCTCCTTTCCATTAAATTTTTCTGTCCCTCCCCAAGTGCATGGCTTTTTCTTCAGCAGTAGTGGGTGTGTCAGCTCCAGGTCCCTTTGAAGCTGCACAACTGCCGTCATGTACGCAAGGAATAAGAAGCCTACGTTAACCTGTCATTTTCAATAGTATAGAACTGGATGTCATGTTGTTCTTAATTTTCATGCATTTACTTTAGACCAATTTGTAAATCTTAGGGCTTTACATGTTAAAATCAACCATTAAATACTAGATAGAAAGACACCAACTAGTAGTTCACTGGTAACAAGCTGCCCCCAGGAGAGACTGCTTTTCCTACATAGTCTAGAATATCTCTTGAAAAATGAGGTGGTTAAGTTTTAGGAATGTAAGGCATAGAGAAGATAAGAAAATGAGATCCTTTGAAAATGAGAGAAATTAAGCTATCTTAACAATTTATTGTATCATGTTACTTAACATTATCAGAACTGGTAGTTACAACAGCTGTAATGAATGTAGTAAAATTTTCGACAAAGAGTAAACATGGGAATGAAAACAACAAGCTGGATCTTGCATCCTTATCCTTACAAAATTTAACAAAACTGTTTTGTTTGTTCTATAAAAGACTAGTTCCATCCCTAATGCCAATTCCGATGTGCTTCACAAGGTTATTAACTGCACATATTTTCACACCTGTTTCAACTCAAATCAGAGATTTTCAGGTCATTGACTTAATTTGACTGAAGCACGACTGCCCGGACTGAACCTTATCTGTAGAAACAAACAGCCTTACTTCAAACCCTTGCTGTCACATTTCAGTCTTGACCCTCGCTCAGTGTGCTGGCCCATGCATGTTCCCACACTAGCTTCCACCACTAGAAGCAATGAAAAATTAGACTTGGGCAGCAAGAAGCTATCTAACCACATAGTCACACACACACAAAATTATACTCCGAAGATGTACTGGATTAACAAAACAAAAAAGCAGATGAAAAAGTCACTTAATTCAGAGATTTGTGATGCTTGAATAAGCAGAATGTCCTATATTGTGGCTAGAAGTGTTGCATATAATGAAAAAAATATTATATATAAAAAAAAAAAAACAACGGAAAAAAGCTCATATTAAACACATTACCAGAATTCCTATTAAATTTCTCATGTACTCATTCTTTTTAGTAAATAGCTTTGAGAATTAAAGTGGCTATTTAGGCTACTTTATATATTATTATTACACAATGTTTTATATCACTTGCATTTATAATGTGTTTAATTTAAGTCTGTAGCTAAATGTGTTTATTCCAAGTTATCTAAGATGAAGCCATCCAGACAGAAAACTGAGAAGGATTTCAAACACCCTAATTCTGCTTTTCAATTATAATAAGTTATTTTTTCCCCTCTGACATATCTGATTGGAATCAGCATTTCAAACTCCTTTTCCTTATATCCTACAGATATTTCATCACTTACACATGTTTAGTTCCTAAGCTTTAAATAACATTACATAGGCCAAACTCTGCATCAATCAATCCATCATGCGGTACAAAAACTTTGGCCAGCCAATTTGTCTAACTAGTTCTATAAGTCCATTTCTCTTCTTTTCACATACTAGGCTTCACTAAAAGACTAGGAACCGATCACTCCTTCTAAACTAAGTGATTTTTAGCTTTTTTACAGGAACACTAAGAAACTGCAAAGGAAGTTCCAAAGAATGTATTTGTTTTTCCTCCTTAGAAAAATAATTCAATCTGAAATACGCTCTCCTGATGGTTCAGAAATGTTGTTTTCTAGCTACAACTTCTTGATTACTCATCTATTAACATATATATATTACACACCGACATATGTGATTATATAATGATCCCATATGATGCAGTGCATGCTGAATAGTCCCTTTTGGTTATCATTCTAAATAGGAAGAAGCCCAGTCTGAGTTAGTATTCATAGCTATGAATAAGGGTTGGTTTAAGCTTATATATACAGTAAAAACCTTTTCAGACTTCATTATACAGAAGTTTTCCATTACCACCCAAGCTGAGTTAAAATTACCCAGAAATGCAGAGCCTATTAAGACTTACTGCGTAAATATACAAAACGCTCAGATAAATTACTGCTTCTCATAGTTTTACTTGTCTTGCAGAGTATTTGAGACTATTGCCTTTTACAATATTTAATTAAACAATTCTATCAATTATCCTGAACAAATATGCAAATACAACCATAACTGCTTCATGCAGTGTTTTCAGACTTAGCATTCATTAAAAACTTCACCAGACTGTGTAGCATATTAAATTCATTTTGCCAACATAGCAATTGTCTTACCTAAGAAAACTGTTCCTTATAATTAAAACATTTGCTCTTATTTGGCACTTTTCCCTCTGTAAGTTGAATTAAGAAGCTAGAAAAGCAACCCCTGCAGTGTTGATAAGTCTGGTATCTGGAGGTGGAAGCACACACTCAGGGCTGGGTTGTGGATTATTTCCCCCCTGAATGAGAAAGATATAATGAACCAGCAACAAAATCCTATCTCTAATACCATCCACATAACTAATAATAGACTTGTAAAACCCATTGTTTCAAGTAAACACTTGGACAGAGACCTCAGTACTACACACAGTTAGACTGGGTACCTACACAGAAAATAAGCCTTCTATATTTACAATGGCAGAATTTAAAAAGGCAAGCTTTTTGGAAGGGATTCAAGCTCCTATTCCAGCATGGGTTTGACTGACACTGTTATAGGGCTGCCTATGCCAAGATATATCTAGGATGTTTAGAACTGATCTTGAGGTTGTACTCAACCACATTGAACTACCTTTCCAGCTACATTTGGTGACAGAGACTGCCAAACGCATCTATGCAGTATTTCACTTTCACTGAACCCAACATAAGTGTATACCAGGTATCCCCACATGAAAGTAGGTACCACTTTAGCATCTGTATACAACTTGGCTGCAGGATCCCTAAAACTCAGCCTCATAGAAGAACAGAGTGTGTGCAAGTGAGTGGAACAGGCAAAGAGTCAACTGCAAGTTCAAAGAACTTTCCACATACAGGCTGAACTGCTGTCAAGATCTGAGCTTTGAGGCTTACAGTTCAGGTACTAAGCATTATGAGCTTAAGAAAAACCTTCCTTTTCCAAAACTGGAGATGGCATACTGAAATAAATACTCAGCAGAGTAAATACACTCATAGTACAATCTAATATAGTGATAGTCAAAGCAATCAGCAACAGAGAGCACTCCTCTCTACTCAAGTCATTAGGTTATCTATGTTTGAATTAATGTCAAGAGGAACTAACTTCTGCAAAGCTAGGGGGAGGCGAGAGGCTTCTGCATATACCTGAACACATTTGTATATATGTATTTTTTTCTTTTATCATTGGTGTTTTATTAAAGCTGTGTAGTTTAGTTTTCAATCCAGTCAAGTCTCTCTTTTTCTCTCTCTCCGTCCCTCCCTGGGTGGGAGGGGATCAAGAGCATTGTTGTCAAACCTGAGTCCAACGGTGACACTTAGAAAAGTAGAGGGGCAAGACCAGATTTCACTGTTCTTCCTATGTCACTTAAAACTTATTCTCCAACACACTAAGCACTGAGAATCTCGGAACTAACTGAAGTTACATGCATGGAAATTCTCTGAAGATAGGATCTTCACACTGCTCTAATTCTAGAACTATTTTGCTGGGCTATTTTTCCATTGAACTCAACAATGACTGTGAAAAACAAAAAATACCAAAAGTGAACAGGTTGGGGTTTTTTTTGCTTGCATGTGACACAATCTCAGACTTCACCTAGAGTACAAGCAAGACTGCTACAACAAACTAAAACCATTTATTTCTTGTGCTATGTTTAAGTAGATTGGTCCATGTGATACCAGCCTTTCATACATAAAACCCAATTTAAGAGATGCAAACTGTCAAATGCAAAGACATAGAATTAGAGCAGGTATTCATTCCAAGAAAAACACACCAACCTTTGTGGAACAGCTTGACACCTAAAAGACTAATCAGGATTGAAAAAGCTGGAAAGATAATGAATGCTCCAAGTTATTGTACTCCTGTGGAGAAGGTCTGCTTTTAATTCCAGTATACTTTAATGATATGTTCCTTTTGTTTTAATTTAAATCTCTGCCTGGATGCAGTGCAGTTTTAAAGAAATCTTTTGAACACCTTTTTAAAACATGAGAAGAATGCACCACTTATCTAATCTGTTTTGAATAGGTAAGTAGTTTACTTCAGGCTACCAGTTCCATATTTACACAGTGGCACTACTGACAACTAATTAAAATAAAGTGCAATTTTATGCTGAAAATATTTATTGGAGAACCTTCTGGAAAAAGCTACTCTTCATTGATAGAAAATTATTAACTTTTAAAAAACAGGTTACAAGTAGATCTGTTTATCAATAAGTAATAAAGGACACTATTTTAATCAACTGATCTTGCACGAATAGCAGTGTTTCTACTATTAAAGATAAACCTAAGATTTTAAAGCAGAGATGCAGTTTAGGTATTCTACTATTTTTCTTTTGCAATCCACAGCTGAATCCTAAAATAAGAGTGCAAAGCACTAAAACCATGAGATCATATATTGAAACTGCATCGTGCGCATCCTTAACTGTTTGGTGGGTTATATTTGATACATGACATAGTGTCAAGAGCACTTCCTGTTGTTACCACAATAGCTTTGTAGCTGTTTAGGGAATTTAGTCACTTGAGAAAGTCTCTCCACATAAATAATGAATGGGAGCATGAAAGCAAAAGCGTTTTTGAGGTTTTTAAAAGAGATAAGAGATTAAACAGAATGTATTTCTCCATGTTATGGGTTCTGCATACTGATAAGTAGCATTACATTTTTCTACATAAACCAGTATTTGTGTTTGTCAAATTAGAAGGCTACAGTAGGAACTAAAATATTTTACTTTTTAGAAAACAGTCCGAAATGGTACACTCATGAAAACCTTAGAGGTAGTGAACAGTGAAAGCAATCACTCAGATGTTTGCTGTGTATTCCAGTGCATGGCATTTGTCCTGTAAGATACAAGGAGATGAAGAAAAAGATTCATCATCAGGCTGGGAGCTGGAAAGAAGTGGAACCGCAGATCCCTACAGCATCTTTGCACCTCAAAGGAAAAAGTGGAAGAAGACTTCACTGCAAAGTTAACCCAATAAATGCTATCCCTCAGTTCTCTTTGTAATTTTAAAATGTTCCAGGATTTAGAGATGACCGGCAGTGCTCTAGAATCCTGCTCCACTTACTAGCCCTTACAAGAAAAAACATTTTGGAGAAGTGATCTGACACTTGGAAGCACCTAAACTTTTGATTTCTGAAAATACAGGCCAGTGATACATTTCATACAAAAAGTTATAAATAAAAATAGAATCAACTTTTTTCCTTTTTCAGGTATACTTACTAACTCCTAGTGTCTGTCCTGTTGTACGCACTCTGCTTCTCATACATTTTACCATTCACATATAAATCTCCCACTTAATAGGTAGAAGTTCAGATGCAAGGTGGTCAGGCTTCATTTTGGGTTTTTTCTTTCCTTTCCTGCTGGATTTTTTTTTTTTTTCATTTGTTAAGCAACTTGCAGAAGCTTGACATGAAATTTCATGTAAGTATTTTTCCAGAGTTTAAAAGTGTCCAGTAATACAGATTCCTTTTACTTTGAGTAAAACTAATAAATAATTTATTAAACTATCCAATTATCAATGTAGTAGAATCACTGCATCATTTTGGTTGAACAAAAACTTAAAGATAAACTCCAACCATTAACCTAGCACTACCAAGTCCACCACCAAGCCATGCTCTTCAGCACCACATCAACACATTTTAAATACCTCCAGGGATGGTGATTTGACCACTACACCAGGCAATCACGTGAAATAAATAACTAGAAAGGTTATGTGAAATTATCACAAGTAACGTGTGGCACACCATATCCGTCTCTCTAGGGAGTGACATTTTTATGAACAAATCCTTCTCATCATCAATAAAAAATAAAATTTTGATGTTAATTTATTGTCATTGGGTACTTCAGAGTATCATATCCTCATAAGCACCCCATGTTAAACAAATGCAAACACAGATTAGTATCACTGCATTTTCACCTTTATCTTATCTGTGTATGCACATAAAGTGCTACCGCTACTCATAAATCTGTCAAGAGCCTAACTGCTCACAACTTTTGCTTTCATCTTTAGTCCTTAGTCTCATTTTTTTTTCCTAAAACAAAGTTTAAACTCATTACAGACTTCAGAGTGAAGGACTGCTGGGTTAGCTTTCTCAGCACAATGCTCTGGATGAACCTCAATAAAAGATGATAAATATACAAGATCAAAACGTCAAGTAACAGTTCTTGTTGTCTTTATCCTTTCTTGTTTATCAGCTGTCAGTGCTCAGAGGGCACATCTCTGCTGTCACTGCAGCTCAGCTCCTACTTAAGCTATATACTCCTTCCATCAGGTTCACTCTGAATTAAACAATTCTTGTTACAGTACAGACCTTATGCTCAAGATAAATTATTTGAATCACCATCAGACATTAAAATCACTTGAAGCCAGTGGAAACAAACTGTTGACAATACTGAGCTTTGGCACACGTCTTACACAAAGCTTACATTTCATGTCACATGATGCAATTTTTTTCTTCCCTAATGTTTTTTTTTTTCACATTCTTCCTTCTCTTAGGTCTTAATACTTTCCAGTCTCAATAAGAAAACCATTCAAATATAATCAGCTATCTCCTTACTCAAAATACCAGAATTAATAACCTTGAGCAGCTGAAAAATGTAGTGTTTCATTGTACACAAGAACACACAACTGCCAGACTGCATGTTGCCCTCTTTAAATTTCAGTTAGTTGCATAAAGGCATATTATTAAATGTGGCATTGCTCCTAAATCAACCTCTAGAGTTAACAAATTGCATATGCATAGCAAAGAACTCATTCCATTAGGACACTGATGATTTATTTAATCATTATGAGTACAATGTAATGTGGGTATGATAGGGTGATGTGTTAGTATTTGCATTTGTAAATAAACTCAATTAATAAGTTAATTGCACAGACAAAAATTAGTTTAAACAACTCAATTAAATCATGAACAGTTCAGAAATCAGGAAGTGTGTTTGTAATGCAATTAATGTTTCAATATGCTACTAACTTTAATAAACAAGATCTTAATTATATGGCAGGTCAAAAATAATAATAAAAAATAATTTATATAAAAAGGAGCTTTTTGCTGCTGCACTACAGAGTCTAGCTGAGTTTAGAGAAAGTGAGCCACGTTAATGAGATTAAAATACTGTTATCTAGAGTCATAAATCAGGGTTGAGGTTTTTTTAAATAGAAAAGCATCTCCAACAAAGTGTTACTGTGATAAACTCACTGGGCCAACATCTACACCTGATTGAATCATTCATTCATATGATCTTGTCCCAAAAGCTTTCAGAATAGTAAAACAACTGCTAGAATAAAATATTTTATAATATATTAATATTCACCATCATAAATTCATCTTATATTAATACACTGAACAGTACTGCTGCTCAAAATGAATGAGTTGTATGTGAGTGATGACTCATGAAAAAGCTCATCTCTCTTGTTATTGTGTAATTGTGTGTTGATTTATGGGGCACTGAGATCTGTGAGCAGTACACTCAAGGTCACTGAATTCCATCCACCAGGCGTCCACTTATCTGGAAAGTTGTAGTGCTCCTTGAGGGCACTGCTGGTGGAAGAACTCCTTTCAAGCAGCTGGTCAGTGGGCTGAGGAATCACTACGAACAATGACAAGAGTCACTGAAGACCTAAGATCTTAAATGGAAAGAATGGTATTTTTATTCAAATTTAAAGGACAAATACCACTATAAGTTTATAAACTGTTCTTAGAAAAGGGCAATAAGAAAAAGCCCCAGAGCCAAGGAAAAAAACCTGCCTATCTATAGCAATAAATTTCTTGGTAGCATAGAATTTAAAAACTAAACCTGCTGTTGTGATTCAGAATAGTTTAAGGGTACAAACTACCTCCATAAAAACATGAGTTTTACTAAGCTAAGTCCACAGTACAGACTCCTGCACGCTGCACATTCTCTGTGCTGTATTAGAGACAGCAATGCAAGAGATAACATGCACCCCTGTCCCATTAAGCTACACAGGCAGAAGAGAAACTACACCCCAAAAGCCTTATCTCCCCATAAACCTGGAAATGAGAGGGTGCAGCAGTGACCATCACTGGTCACTGAAAATTTTAGTAGCAACTGTCGTAAACACTTAATTCTGACATTGAGCAAGTAATAGTTCCCTCCAGAACTGGAGAAAACAATTCCAACACAGGTAGCATGAGACACAGTCATTACATGTCTGCTTTTTACTTGTAAGAAACATCTCTAATATTTATTCCTTTATTGAATCCACAGCCCAGTAAATAAATTATTTGCTTTACAGGAAGAAGTGGCTAAGAGGATTTACCCAAGAAGTATCTGCCTAAAGCTCCTACAGTGAAGTCTGAAAGGTAAAGAAGGATACAGAGGAAAGAAAATGGTTTCCTACCTAATATATTTATACAGACCCATTATCAACCTGTCTTCTGACACATTATATTAAACAACTTGATCATAAAAATCATCCCCAAAAGCGAGAGAAATGCCATTATCAGCTTTAAAAAACAAATAAAACCCAGAGGTCTAGTCCAGACAGACAAATGGCTCACTTGAAACCTCTTTTCATTTGTAACAAATAAGTTATCTACTGGGATTTTCTAAATCTCTTAAAGTTTAGTCCCAGGGACTCCTCTCTTGTCATGCAGGAATTAAACATTCTGAACTCTTAGCAAATCTTTCTCGTTTTTTACAAGCCAGTAAATAAAAAAGTGGAAATCAATTAATGATATTTTTGCAATGTGCCACATTTCCCATAATTAGACTTGCTCATGCTTTTATGATTTGTTTTGTTTCGTTTATTCTCACTTAAGAATGAAGGGCCTATTTACCTGTTGACTCAGAGCTGTCTGAAGACAGGGACAGCAACAAAAGGGAAATAGCCTGTCTCTCCCCCAGGAACTCACCCCTAGAACAAATGGCACAGGGATCCCAGAGACAATCACAGCAAAACGTGTCTGATTGCTCCTTCCTTAAAGAAATGGCCGTGGGGTAAATGTACGAGCCTGGGCTGAGTTCGATAGCAGAGCAGGGTGGGAAGGAATATTCACTACTCCGGTGTCTTAGTCCATGCCTGCAGGAAAAACAGCCTTCTCACATCTCCTTACAGCACTCTTATTACCCCCCGCCATAAATCCAAGTATTTATGTGCTATTCCTGTCCTTGCCCAACTTTGAAGTCACCTTTCAAGTAGTGGGTAACTACAAATAGCTACTCAGCTGCCTCTGTTGTTTTCAGCGCTTCCCTGCAAAAAGATGTTACCTGAAGTGGGAGGAACATGACTTGTAGTATATATTTTTCCTGCTAAAAGTAGGTTTTCATACATGGAACTCTAGCAGAATATTTAAGAGCTCCCAGAAAAAAAAAATAATAAAAAAAAATAAAAAAAATATATATAAAGGGTAAGGTGTGGGGTGCGGAGGGGAGATATAAAGAACACAGAACTGGGCAAAAACTTGAAGTAACATTTTAAAACATATTACTGGAGCCTAGTGCCCAAATACCTTCGGAAAACTCTTTGTGGCTTTATCTACATGAGCTACTACTAGGGCCTGCTGCAGGGAGCCACCCATCACAACAATCAGAATCACAATGTCTCAACTGCCCTTCTGTTCTTCCCTTTTCCAAACATAAAAGCAAAGCTTAAACTACTATATACTCTTTACTTTCAGCAAGAACTAACGCTTATTAAAAAAATAAAAAAAATATATATAAAGGGTGGGGTGTGGGGTGCGGAGGGGAGATATAAAGAACACAGAACTGGGCAAAAACTTGAAGTAACATTTTAAAACATATTACTGGAGCCTAGTGCCCAAATACCTTCGGAAAACTCTTTGTGGCTTTATCTACATGAGCTACTACTAGGGCCTGCTGCAGGGAGCCACCCATCACAACAATCAGAATCACAATGTCTCAACTGCCCTTCTGTTCTTCCCTTTTCCAAACATAAAAGCAAAGCTTAAACTACTATATACTCTTTACTTTCAGCAAGAACTAACGCTTATTAAATGCCCTGGTCAAACACAATAAAATCACACTAGGTTAGGAAATTGCTTTTGTAATTGATGTACTTGTTTTCATAGAAGAAAAGACATTCCAGCATTTTCATTAGGCTGCTTGTCTGCAACGACAATTACCACTCCCTCTCCCAAATTTCTGTTTTTAAAAACCCAGTACCTTCTCTTGAAATAAATAATGGGGGGGGAAATAAATAAATAAATAAATAAATAAATAAATAAATAAATAAATATTATATATGGAGGCATAATGTGTTGTAAAAGAAGGTCTGGACATGGAGATTTTGAGCATCAGCCATTACTTGGAGCTGCCAAACAAAACAAAAAAGCAGCCTTGTTTTTAGTAGCTGAAGCTGTGCCCATGCTGGTCAAGCACAGTGTGTGCGGAGGACTCGGGCTCTCCATTTCTTTGTGCTTCTTCTGTCTCGCTAATAACTGAGCCTCGTACAGCAGAGACCTGGCTCATATTTCACCGTTTCTGCTTTCTGGGTCAGGAATTAAACAGTGCACAGCAGGATAAAACACCTGGGCCCCAGAATGTTTCCAAGACTCCAAATTACGCCAATCAGTGACAAAACAGACTAGCTTGTAAGAGCCTTAAATACCTAATGGAAATACCCTCAGATGGTGATGCACTTCCACTATGCCTGGAGAAACTGCCGTGGTATGGCAAACCACAGAGATAGGCAGTTAAATCCCTTAAACCACTTCCCCCCCCAACCCCAGCTTTTAATTAAGATGTCATATCAATGGGACCAGGTAGCTAGAAAACCTTGGGCTGTACCATATAACCACTGCCTGCAGAGCAGGAAAACACCTGTAATCTGCTACAGAAGGGATTAAATTCATCAACAAAGTTCCATGCTATTCTTACAGGATGAATAATTTAAAAAGCTGAAGTCTTGCATAATACAACACAGTCTGTTTTCATTTCTAATCCCTCCACTTACTTCCCTAAGCAGGAAAATACTCTGAATAACCCATGTTTCAAAATCACTTATCAAGATCTCTACACTACTAACAGACAGAGTAAGGGACAGATTATCACATTTTTCTGAGAATAACTAAAAAGGCTAAATCTCCAAGCAGCTATTTTGGGAACACATCTGCCAAGCTCTGCAGTCAGACCCCAGACATCTTAAACCCACCATCAAGAGTTTTTTCTATCCAGCTATTAAGTTTCCATTTCCATGGTACCAGCCCCATCCTTTGCAAATCCTTTTGGTACTGCACTGCATGTGCATTGGTCCAGCAACCCCCAATCTTTCAACTCACAGATCTGAGGGGTTTGCAAAGATAGCCAGGTATACACAGTTACATCCGAGACAGCCTGGTTTGTTAAATGAAGCAAAGTATCCACATTCAGCTTAGTCTACACAGATCTCAGGGCTTCTGCTGCTTGAATTTGGTCTGTTGTCACTACAGTTCAAGAGTGTCCAGCCCTGTTTCTATGGATGGCTCTGTCCTGTCACACACCACCCATTTTGAGCTCAGAATCTAAGAAACTGGAATATATAATTTTTAAAATATGTAATATACAAATCATGTCAATAGGCTCAGATCCTTGATTCTGTCCAATTCGTACAACGTATCAGAAAAATACCAGGCAAAGATCCCAAGAATCTTCATTAAAATCAAACTTACTGTCTGCTGCCAAATTTCAACTAAAATGCTAGCTTGACATTTAAAACACCTTATTGCACAAAGGGCACTATTCATATTACAAAAACTTAATTAAGCAGATCTCACATGCTTTCATGTATTGTAATTCATGGATTACTGAGATTCATAATAGTATGTATATGTCACCTAGAGGTACTAAACCAATTCCCCTACTTATAATTGTCTAAGTAAGAATGACACTAACTTTAGCATTTTCTCTCCGATTAAGGCCGCTATAGATTTGTCGTTGCCTCCATGTAATATAAATCAATAAAGAATAATTTTCCAGGCAGTAAATCAATTTTCAGTTCACAGACCCTAATACCTCAGTGCAGGATTTATTGAAGAAATGAATGGCAGTCTTGTTAGTGGATGTACAACATGCTTTACAGGCACATAATGGTGCAACACCCAGTCCATTCCATATGCTGCACTATCTGCCAAGCTCATTAACCATTTCCTTGCTTTTTAGAACTGTGTTGCAATGGAAGCTGAACAGACCTCTTAACAGGAAGAAAGGAAATTTTCAAGTTGTATTTGCAATATATTCCTCTACATTACCATCTTGGCATCGGGATATTCCCACATGTCCTATAAGATTGAAATTGAAGTATGCCACAGGGTAAAGTAAATATTGTGAAATTATTAGACAGTAGATAGAACTGAGATGGAGATTTCAGTAGCTAAGCTGTATGGAAAGCACCACCAGAAAAAAAAAAATAAATAAATAAAAAATAATTGCAAAATGTTAACCTGATAAGATCCAAGCATTTTGAATGCATATTTTTGCCATTCTGAGATTATATACATATATATAAATTATCATCATCAGATCAGGCTCCTTTTTCTGTAGTTCTCTTATAGGCTTTTATACTATACTGTGCTGTTACAGGGTATAGTTCCAGATGTGATGGACCTCTTCTGGGATCTGCCACAGTATTGTTCAAGTTTCCACATAACTTAAATTTGTTTGATCACTAAAAACTAGCTTTATTGTGTCAGTACCAAACACAGTGTGCCAAACGGTAAAGGACTACTGCCAAAATCATATATAGACAGCTTGGCAGTCCCAGTTTATCAATATAAAGAGCATGTACAGCTGAAGAGAATCCATGCAGACAACTCCCCAGGACTAGACTAAGACTTGAACTCCTTAAGGGAAGTAAATGCATCTTAAATACACTCAGTAAAAAAAAATACACTTCTTGTTATCTGAAAGTGACCAAAAGGGACATTCTTTGCCAGTGTAGGAGGAGAAAGATAGCGAAGGTGACTTGACCTCCTCCACAGATAATTGCCAAGAGCAAGTTTAGCCCCACCTTAAGTGGGAGCTAAAATTAAAAATAATAAGAATAGTAATGTAAAAAACTCCACACCATGGGAAAGTGCCAAGAAAATATTTGAAGAAATGGTTTAAAAAAAAAAATCTGTTCTATGACATTCTGCATCACAGTAATTCACGTTCAAATCACTTAGCAGTGCTAACAATGTCACTTTTAAAAATGAAAGGTATTTGAACTTCTCTCTATACAAAGAACAATAGTTCCTCTCTTTCTTACAAAGCAGTGGGAAGCAAAAGTAAAATAGAAGCTATACACATAGAATTAGCCAGAGAAGGCAAAAATTATGCCTTATGCGAGACTACTATGAAGAAAGAACTTGTCATAAATTCAAACTAGGCACATTCTCTTACACATAAAATAAAGGCTGAGTGCAACCTTCAAGCAAAAGAGACAGAAAACGTGCAAACACTATAATATCCACACTCTCCCACAGTGCTGAGAAAATAGGACCTTAATTATCCAACATTGTTGTCACCTCAAGTAAGAACCAATGCTGCCCTGCTGGTTTATGAAAATCTGTTCCACCCTCAATTCAGTATCACATCCACAAGGCAGTCTAACTTCTCATCCTGATTCCAAGGTTTGTATTTTTTGGTACTGTGAGTCTCACGTCTTTGCTGGGAAATAAATAGAACTGGACAAAAAATATTCATTAAAACCCATTTCTCTAACGACATGGTCCTCAAAATGATCACCCTCCTTCCCCCAGTCCCCACCATTTCTGCTAATATTTTTCATTACAAGAGTCAGGTACTATTTAAGACCAGTTTATGGGTTGATTTTGTCAGGGTAAGATCTGAACATGGACATTTAGAGGTTCTAAGAAAGAAGAAAAAAAATAAGCTAAATTCAAACTATTAATTCATACATATTTGTCCTATACAATTTATAAGAAATAAACTTACTTTCTTGCACACTAGCACTTATTGTTTTTCTTGTTATGCAAAACGACTTTTTAAATCAGCTAACCCTAGAATAACACAGTAAAGGGTGAAGGAAATTTTGGAGCTCTCTAACCCATTCCTCTGCTCAAAACAAGTCTGATGAGTTCAGGTTGCTTAGCATGTTGGCCAGTTGACTTTTGACTATCTCCAAGAATGAAACAAAAACCTCTTTAGGCCCCTATTCAACCACCATTATAATGATTTTTTTTCTTCCCATATCTGATAAGATGAAATGACCATTCATCCCTACCACTTGCACCTCCAACTGCCTCCAACTTCTCCATAAAGAAAATGAATCCTGTAATTTAGTCTTGTATGCCATACGGAGTGTACTCAGAGATTTTAACTTTTCCCCAAAAGTCCCAGCTGCCCAATCCTGTGAATTCCCACTCATTTCCTGCTATTCTCCTTCCCAGCTTTGCCAGCCAAATAGGGTCTTTTCTTGAGGGCAAATCTGAAATGGTACAGGGGTGGTCTGAACCCCATTCTGAACTATCACCAAGGTAGCCTACAGGCTCAAAACTGTACTAAGGACAGATGCTAAAAGTCTGCATACTGATCATCTCAGTATTGTGCTTCTGTTGCTCTTAACTCTTCTCCAGGTTTAGCCCAGGAACCTTAAGAACTTGACTTAAAGACTAGAACATTTCCTGAAACACAGATTCCAAATGTCTCCCTTCTACTATACTTGTGCATTCTACCCTCATGCCCAGCAAACAAATTTTTATTCTCAAATACAAATGATACCTTTACATAGCGTCTGATAGCCCAATAAACATGTTCCTACTGACACACAACTCTCAAGTAGGTAGCTAATTTGTACTATTTTAACCATACCTTTACATAGAGCACAATAGAAAAGTCTAATAGATACAGATGGCTAGATCATTTGTCTGAGATGTAGGCAACGTTTTCTTTTAAATGAGATTCAGTATCTCTGCAACTTCTCTACTATAACAGGGTGATAACTAACAGTAAATCAATTTACCAGTTTTTTACATGTACATTTTTTAGTACTTGATCATTCATAATATATAGAAATGAGAGAAATGGAAGAAGATCTCATCTGCAAAACAAATCTTACTGGAAAGACATCCAAGCTGACAAAGGATCTGAACTCAAGAACAACTAACAAACTTCAGGGAGCATCATCCAATAATTTCAGAGCTGAATTTAGCCCTATTTTGTTTGTTTTTTAAGGTTTTTATTCATATTCTCCTCTATAATTTGCATGTCACCTTGTTCATTATTGCAACAGCATTTCCATGCATGTCTAATCAAAATAATTACTACAAATTGTTTAGAACTGTGAAGCCTGTGGGACTAAGCTTTCAGTTCAGCAGTAAGTCTATATAATCACACAGAGAGCTGCTCTAGAGACTTTTTATAAAGTAATCAAATTGGAAAACTTAGCAATGCAATTGATTTTCTTGTCAGAAGATCTACATCACTGCCTGGGATGTCAAATGGCTGACAAGAAATTCATTCACCTACAAGCCTGGGAGCAATCACCCACCTACCAAAACATTTTATTAGGTAGGCTTAAAAACAATACAGTGGTACAGCAAAACAAGCAACACTAAGCAACACGCATTGTACTCAACAGTTTTTTTCTTTCTCATTAGCACTTACTCTTGCTCAAATACAGCTCCATTTTTTTCATCCCATGTCAGGAAAGACACATGATAACGTTGTAGCATTCAATGACGAGCTGCTTCGTTAACAACTGATTTATGTCACATCTTTCCATACCTTGCTATATGACTGCAACAACTTCACAAGACAAACCTTAACACAATGCATCAGCCCAAGTGGATAGAGAGATACAGCTTTCAGAAGCCTGCTGTCATGACAGGAATTCTGTATTTTTTGCTCTATAGGCTCTCCTTGCTGACGGCTTCACAGATCCTTCAAATACATCTTGGCAGGCCACACACTGACTCATATATCCTACTGTTATCCATAATAAGTAGTCATGTAGCACAGAACTGGTTGAAGTAAAATTGCAGAGAGTACCACAATATTGCATGCCACCTATTATTCCTTCTCAGCTTTTAATAGGAATATTCCAAATGCAAACAAAAGGGATGCTACTACATTGTCCTTCATATTGCACTCCTGATTCCCTATTTCCTGCATCATCTTTTGTATACTACTTCACCATTCTCTGCCTCAGTTTTCTAGTCTGAATACCACTATGTAATAAAATACAGTTTCATTTGTCAGGACTGTTACTGGAATGCACTAACTATTTGTTAAAAGAATTAAGAACCTTTTCAGTAGTAGCCTGGGGACTCAAACATCCAAAGGCAGCTAAAAACTCACATATAAAGACAATATATTTATTTTAACCACTTCCTTCCCAAGCAGAAGACCTGCTGGAGCAGGAGAAGACCTCCTTCCCCTGCTGGAGACCAGGTTATACCAGTATAACCTGTGGCTGTTTTGCATCTCCTGAGTCAAGAAACTAAGCTCTGCAAAAACCACTAAAACTCAAAATATTTGTTCTCCTAAACTCCATTTAGCATATTTAAAATGTTGCCACTATTCAACTTATTAGCCACAAGCTTTGTTGATGAGTACAATCATCAGAATGTGCCAATTAAAAGGACACATTTCTTAGAATACCACACCAGTTAAAACCAAATATGAAACAACTACATTTACTAGTGTTTCTTCTGAGAAACCAAAGAGTTAAGTAATTTGGTTGTGCTTCAAGTCCTATGAATGCTTTCCCAAGTAGCAGGGATGAGCTTTTGAATAGCGGCAAGGGGAAAAGAAAGGCATTTTACACATGTGTTGCTGGAAGAAGAGCCAAGTGAGCTCTGGAACATGCTCTTCACAAATATATGAGATACTTGAATTATATACATGCAGATTATTAAGACAGTCTGACTATCTTGTTTTGCTTCCTGCCTGAGAAACGCCCTAGTACTTTCCTAAACAAGTATGCCTTGAACATCACTTACATATTTCAACTAAGATGCCAGAAAATAAGACAGCAGTGGAAGTTATTCAGAAGGTTAATTATGTGTACAACTAAAGCAATTTACCTTATTTCTAAGTCTGAGTGTGTATCTCATTATACATCTGTGCAGTAGAATAAAGAAACTTTTGTTTTCTCAGATCTTATATACACAGATTAAATGACTCTCCAGTTCAGTGTTTGATAAGTGCAATGGACTGTATTCCTTGAATCTGTCAGTGTAATGTTTATTTAAGATTACTCTGCAGACTTCTTCCAACACCTCACTGTCTTTCATTATATAATTCCTGAATTGTCTATCTTCTAATAGCCACTGGATCCGTATCAAGTTGGCACTTACTGCTAGTCTTGCTTTTCCTGTTGAAACACTAATAATGTCTTACATTTCCAGGGAGGGGCTGATGGGACTAATATCCAGGAAAGTCCCCAAACTCCTTGTTTGAGTCTCTTTCAGAGCAGTTCCATGCCCTAGCATGGAATTTTTCATTTAAGCATATTAAAAACATATCACTTACTCAGACTCTTGCTTTTCAAGCGTTACTGGCCATTTTACAATTGCTGGGCCCTTTATGAATATCACCACTACTCATGCTCTATTATGGTGGCCATTTTCCTTCTCTCTCTTCTTTCTTCTTCTTCCTTCTCTCTCTTCTCTTCTCTCTCTTTTTTCTGATGTTCTACTCAAACCACCCTCAGCAAAATGAACAAATTACCTTGAAGCACAAAGCTCCTCCTGGTATTTCTCTTGGAAACATGCCATTCTGGATCACTCTTTTTTTTTCAGTCTATAACCCTATCTGGATAGCAAAGAACTGCCTGATTCTTTTCTTCTATATACCTTCATGAAAGTTAATCCACAGTTTTTATCCAAAGTCTCATGTCTACCTTCATTGTCACCTAAGGACAAACCTACAAAAAGACTTGAAGTGAAATGAATGATCCGAAGGCCCATATTATAAGGAAAGAACCTCTAAAGAAGTAAATTTGAGCAGCTTCATCACGCGCATAAAGCTATACTTAATCAATAAGTCTTACTGGGAGCTGACTGAAGAAAATGCATAAAGCTATACTTAATCAATAAAGCAGATTTCTTTGTGATGTTTAATAAGTCTTACTGGGAGCTGACTGAAGAAAATATCCTTTTTGTTCTTCAATGTTGACAGATGTTTCTCCACACATTCACAATATTAGAGGTAAGACCACAACTGATCTGCAACATGGAGAGGGCCATTGTACAGCAACACAGGCACTAACAGCCTTTTCCTTCACATCAAAAATCCTCCATGAACACAGATGAAATTCATCTAAGGAACAGATAAAGCGAAGTATAATCTAGTTCCACACTCCTTTGTAGTGTACAAGCTCAAAGGAGAGGGTATCAATCATCTGAAGATCAGTTGGGGGAGGGATTGGAAAAGGAGCAAGCAGATGACCTACTCACCTATCTCACTCTAATGCTAAAATCTGTACCAACAGAGTGAAGCATAAACAGGTTCCTCAGGCTGCTGCATATATGTCTTCAAACTCTCTCAACTGTTACGGTTCCTTCCCCAGTGACCATTTTAATAGGTCTCTATAAAAAGAACTATTAGATCAAGAGAGTCTTGTTCTAGATATGAAAAATCTTATCCAACCTGAAAATAACTTTTACCAAGGCAAAGGTATTTCCTGTCTTTTTTTGTTACTTTTCAGCACAACACTAACTTTCATGTTTTTTCATAGCTACTTTTATTATATATTTCTCTCTCATTCTCTCATTTAAATAAAACCCCTAGAAACTTATAGTTTCATAGATTGCCCACAACCTACAATTTATGGATGCTACTTGCAACCTTCAAAAGCTTTTAAAAATAGTACTGGATCTATTATTGTGAATTACAGTAATTGCAGCTAAGATTTAAATGGTACTTTGAAAAATTTCAATTTCATGGTATGTTTCTGAAGCCACTTCCTTGGCATCAGAAAAAAAAACACAGTCATTTTTGTGAAAGAGCCTTTCTTCCTATCTTTTGATATAGAGTTTGAATTGAAACTTCAGTATCTAAAATTCTCTCAGGAAAAAAAATAAATGCTGGGTTTCTGATTCAAACTGTAATAGTAGCAAAGACAGTGTAAGGATAGAGTCTCACCTCAGCTGTATGAGTGTAAGCAGATACCAACTCCATCAGGAGAGAAGAGTTTGGGACCTCCGTTTTCTAGAACACGCTATGAGTTTCTTTTTCCAGGGTTTTAAATTGAAAAGCCTGATGTGGTCTTAGATTATTAGATGAACAATGAAAACTGAATTTATGAATACACTCTTCGTGGAAAAATTGTATCTACATGTCTTTTTAATAGCTCCAGGGATGATGAGTCAACCACTTCTCTGGGCAGCCTGTTCCAATGCCAGACACAATAAGCTAGACATAAAAAACATATTAAAAAAAATCCCAATATCCTAGGGGCCTCTTCCAGACTGTCTCCCAATGATTTCTGGACCTGCATATAGTGTTTTCTTCCTCTTGGAATAAATAAGAATAATTATTCTATTGAGTGCTCTTCTAACTGCTTCATAATTCAAATTCTTTCTGATGATTCTTCAGTGCTCATTCCAGTGACAAGACCCAAGTAGATCTCCTTGAAGTTTCTACTTTAATAACTTGAAGTCGAAGTCTACCTCAGCAGAGCTATCCCTGATGATTCTCTGCAATGTGTATCTGTTACATCCTCTGGAACTAATTAGTAAAATTTTATGTGTAAGATTCTGAAATTTCCTCCTATCAATGTACAAGGGAAAACTTTTGCCTAGTACAATATAGTAATTTTTACTGCTTTAGATGCTACCCAGATGGATTCCTTTAATGTCAGCTTACACCACCCCTCTCTTTTAAGCTGTAATGTTAAACTTAGTTTGGAGAAAAGGGAAATATATTTTTGCTTTTGATTTTATGTCAACTGGTGAAAAAATGAAAAGTACTAAGTTTTTTTCTATGCAACTATAGTAGCACTAGTAGGGTAACACAACAGCAGAGTTATCTTGTCCCCAAAATACAAGCAACTTTTAGGAGGAAAACAAATTATCATTAGAATAATTGGCTTTGTCTTCTGATTTGTGTGCTACTTGCAAGGCAGTTTCATTGATAGCTCATCAAATTTTAAATTACTGGTATGGGAGCAATCATGTTGTTCAGCTACCAGGAGGATTAGCTATTACCATAGGAACAGGACCTCAATCACAGTCTCATCTCTCTTCCACTTTCCTTACCTCCAGCTCCCTCATACTACAGATATTATCAAGGCTCATGTTTGGATGAACAGCCTGCAGAGACTTGCTAAGAGCCATCTTCAAATAATGAATGTAAACAACTGCTCTACCCGTTAGACTCCAGAAAAAACTACATTAGCTGATGTTGGACTTGTTCTTAAGTTTCCTCTTCAGCAGGTTTTGAAGTGACTCTTCTATCAAATTTGTCCTGCCAGGACCCTAAACACTCCTGCCTCTCTGCCAAAAAGGACATGACTAAAAGAGAAGAGAAAGAAGTTTCTGAATCTCCAACTTTGGCTTCTCAGTAGCAATAAGCTAAGAGCCTCTTGGTTCCTGTGGATTAAAAGGAGGGCTGCAAAACTCCTAGAGACATGAATCAAAACATACCCCTATAAGTAGGTTATTTTCTTTTCTTTTGTGATGAAGCATACATTAATCAGAGGACAGAATGGGAGCAGAATAGACTATGGACTGTCGAGAGAGCACAAAGGAGGAGGTAAACAGAAGCTTAGGGTATATTCCTTCTTAAACAGCAAATGCAGTGAGGTCTATCGCATAAAAGAGAGCTTGTCAAATATTAACAGTCTATATAAATTCTTGTTACAACAGCATAGTTACAGCACAGTAAAGAGATTCCTTCCTCATTCTCGCCTCTCCTTCATTTCTTTGAACAGCGTGACAACAGAAATAAACTACGCTGTTTCAGAGGCTGAGCTGGGCTGCCTCCATTACAGTGACATGCCCAGAATCAAAAGTCATACCAGCTCCTAAAATGCTCTTCCTTTATTGCACTGATCTGCTTCAGTATTTGTTGGAGCATGGCAGAAATTGTTCAAAAGACTCTTTCTGAAAAAAACACTCTTAATGAAGCACATTTTTCCCCAAGGTGTGTCATGTTTTTTTTTCCCCTACTGCTCTCCTAATGAAAAGGTAACTACATTACCCACATACTGTAAATACTAGCAAGTGCCTCAGCTCTGTTTTGTATGGCTCAGATGCATATACATTTTGATAGTGACAACCAAGCTTACTCTGTTCAATGGTATTTTATTATTTTAATTTCTCTAAATGCTGTGCATTTTATTTTACCATTCAGTGCATGCAATATTTACAGTTTACAAATGCTCCTTTAATAGGTCCCCTTAGGAAAAGAAATCCGGGCCCCCCTTCCTCTGCCTCGTATTAGCTTAAGATACAGGACAAAACTGATGTTATCAACAGACTTTTCTTTTGCCAATTTATCTGACAAAGGGAAGTACAGTCAGAAAGCTGCAACAATACTTCATGGGTGGTAGATGACATATTTGATTCCTTTAGGAAGGTTCCCCCCAACACATTTGGCTTTCCGTGGCCTGACTCCTTCCTTGTTAGCAATATCCTGTAGAGCCTGGAGCAACATGCTACAGTTCAGAAGCCATCCCGCTATCACTGCTTCACCAAACAATTCTGTTGCTGAATCAATATTTTCATGGCCTCCAGCTATTAGAAATGTCAGTATTTTTAGAGCTACCAAAACACTGAATTATCATTTTCAAATCAAGGCCTAGATGATGATCTCCATTACACTTCTATAATTGGATGTCAGCAGAATCACTCAGGATTTGCAGATGAAACTGCTCAAAATGCAGCCTCATAACCTTATTTCTACCTCGTCTATTAACCTGATATTTTTAGAACCCCTAATTGTGAGGGAAGGTAAGAAGCCAAAGACCTGACTCCTAACAGTGCAGCTGTTACTGCTTCTTAATTCTTCACAGTAGAAACACCATCAAAAGAGCAGATGCCTCAGCTGGCATGCTGACCAAAACTCTTCCTAGCAAACTCAGTGCTCCTTTTGCTCTTACTCCTTAGCTTTTGTTCTGTCATTTATTTTCTCCTTTTCCTATAATACTACCCAAATTTCTGCCAAAGAGTTGTTTTCATAGGACCCCTGTGACTTTGGGAAAGCTGATAATCCAGAGAACAAATCCTTTACTTGGAAGTTCATTTTTCACTCAGTTACAATTTTTATTTTTTTTCTTCAGTTCATGCCTCGTATCATGATTACACACTCATTAAAGAGCCAGCTTTTAAGTATGACCACTGACTGTGCAGTTGTTAGGGAGGAAGGGTGGCTATAAGGTATCCGACAAAAATAAAAACTACAATCGGACAAATCTAAAAGGAAGCAGGGGAGAACGGAATGAGTAATTTAACTTTTTCCCCCACCTGGCTACACCCTGCTACTCATTATCATCATCACAAGAAGTAGTGGAAAGGGAATGACGTCAAGCAGAAAAGAGCTCCTGCATAACATGAAGGCCAGATACAGCTGTAGCAACAAGCCAGCCCACGGTCTCTTGGGTCAGCAGATAGTGAGCAACTGAAGAGAGTTAATTAATAACTTTGGTGCATGACCGTGCTTTTCAGTATTAATTGGTGACAAGTGAGCAACTAAAGAATTTTAAGTGGAATTTAATTTATCTGTATACAGTAGATCAATATTCACTCAGCATGCAACAGCTCCTTGCATCTCAAAGGGATAAAATAGTCAGCAGTGTGCTTTTGTTGTTGGGATTTTTCTAGCTAAATTATTCACCTTCTCAAAAGGCAATCTGATAAATGTTTATTTCTTCCTAATGCATTCTAACAACTCCAAATTTGTGACACTCGCAGCTAACACAATTGAAATTCAGAGCATAGTTCTAGGAAAACACTAAGTGGTAAAAACAAGAGAGGGCTGCAAGTTTTTTTTTGTCTCCACTTCAGATATTGCAGACACCTCCTGTAGTGTAAGGGGCACTAATTAAATCTAAGATATGTAATAAGCAAGAAGTTCTTCCACTCACTTCATATCACAATGAAAGCCAACTCAATAGTACTAGTAGTAGCAGTAGTACCAGAACAGCACATAAGCACCTATTTCACAGCCAAGAAGAAGAGACAGTGGAGCTGTAAAGTTCACTGATGAGTGTTAACTGAGGGCAGTCCTGTATAGCAGCGGTGAAAGTTTCACAAGCACTCTTCAAGAGGGTACAAAATCAGACTATTCATTTTGCCAATAATAATCCTTGACTGGTGTCATTCTCAGTGTCATGGAAAATTTAAGATTTCGCTCATCCCTTCTCAAAAAGTTGCACTATATACTTCAGCACTATATATGACAAAATCTGGACTCATACCTGTACTCTGCAGTAATTACAAATATTATTACTTCATTAAAGTATTTCAGTATCTCAAGTATTACCATCTCATGAGTTTAACTTCAGTTTTACTAAAACATAAATCTTCTCTCCTAGTATCAGCTCTGCTATTAGTTTCACTGCTGAAGAAGTTAATGCAGATGAAGATGCATAATTCATGCTACGACAAGTCCATAAAGACACATACTTGCAAAGTGCTATGAATATGACCATTAGAGTCAATTTGACTTCACATGAATATACAACTCAAACCCACAGTATGCTCAGAACCACAACAGAATCACAGTTCTGATTCCATTTGTCAGGTAGCCAAAGACAATTCAGAAGACCAGAGGGAAAGAATATTGGGAATACAGCAAGATTAAATTACTACCCAAGGAAGTTAAATATTTTGCACTGTTTCCTTATCTTTATGGAAGCAAATGGTACATATAGATTAATTTCCTTTAGGAGGAATTTGGTCTTAGTATGGATTTTGAATGATGAGATAAGCAATACTGTGACTCTGAACAGAAATCCTCCAAATAGAGCAGTATGACAGAAAGCTGCAGTTAGCTGACAGAAAAAAAAAAAAAAAAAAAAAAAAAAAAAAAAAAAAAAAAAAAAAAAAAAAAAAGGTTATGATCATTAGTAAAGTAGAAAGAATTTGAACAACACAATAAAAGATGTTATTAAAAAGCAACTGAGTAGCATAAAAAGTAAACAGAATAAAACACAAAATGAGAATCTGATGAGGCATACAGATAGGGTTCATTTAGGGGAAGACATCATAGGCAGGATGTTCAGAGCTGTTGCATGTTCATATATACTGGAAGACTGTGATACAGCTTTGATAGCAGCTTGCAAGGATGCTGCAGTAATACAGATGGTAAGTTATGAGAGTCTGTTTACAAGTCCTAATGGTAGAGAATAGAAAAGGGTAAACAAACTTATACTGCCCAATATTCCATGTGGTACATTTCTCATTTCATTCTAATGTTGTTGATTTTACCTTCTTCCAGGGGGAAAACAAACACAGGGAATCTAAGAAAAAACTCCACTGAAGTAAAAACATTACTATTCTTTCTCAATGTGGATTAATATCTATATTATTTTAAAGGCCAGGCAGAGAAATCAAAATTGTACATCAGCTGTAATTTATGTTAAATGCAGCACTAAGTGCCACATGCGATATGCTTACATCCTCAAACACAAGTAAAGGGGAATTTAACAGATGCTCTTGCTGTAAAACATGAGACAAAATGAAGAACTCCACTTTTTTTCCTAAATAAAAAAGCAAGAGAATTCAATGTTAAAGACCTGAAATAATAAAAACTTTAATACTTCACTTAGCTGATTCAGTATGTGACACTTTCTTGCTGCAAATCTCACAGCTGTTGTTGTGTAAGTGATGGTAAAAGAAAGTAAGCAAAGGAATGGGTGTTGGTATAAAATAATGGGGCTTTGACCTTTTTTGATCCTAAAAACTCTAATTGTTCAGAAAACTTGAGGGTGCAGAGCTTAAGGCCTCCAAGACCTTTCTAAGGTTATGCTATACTGAGAAGGGAAGTGGGGCAGAGTTTAGGTCCTGGCATGCAAGTTTGAGGAAAATTAAGGAAAACTTTTCAGAAAACATTCCGACCTTTCCTATCTGAATAACTTCATCTGCCCTGACGGAATTCTCTGAATGGCTTTTGTAAATGAAATACTACTTTTATCCCTCTCACTTGCCTCCTGGTGGAATAATCATAATTTTAGCACTTGCCCTTTTCAGCAAGTTCAGCAAGTCATCCTCTCTCTCTTGCCCATTTTACTCTCCGAGGACAAGGCTCACCCAGGCAGAACAGGGATTGCAAAGAGCAGGTGTGTAATCAGTCAGTGAGAAATGGATGGAGAAGAGGAAACTAAGGGAAAGCGCAGAACGGCAGAACCTGCACACAGATACTTGCTGGGTCATGCAGCAGCTACCCCAAACCAGATAGACTCTTTTGTGGGTTAGCAGGGTTTGGTTTTTTCTTTTTTTTTTTCATTGTTCTTGTTTTTACTGGAATTTCAGGGATTTTATTTTTTTAAATCTTGCTCTTTGATTGTCTTGCATTTATCTTTGCAGATATCCTTTCTTCCTCCAGTTTCCCTCATTGTTTATCAACCACTCACTACAGCAACAGAACATTCACAGATTCTAGACACTCTGGGATCAGGTTCTGCTCTCACCTTAGCAAAAAACTGTGGGGTGGGGGAACAATACCCTTTTTCTCCTTCTGTGCTTCCCCATGTCTCAGACTTCTTTAACTGTGAAATCTGAAGATTACTGCCTCATTTTTATCCCTACATATTTTCCTTTCCACACATTCACCTTTCCCTGAACTTCAACTACCAAAAAAGCTTTGTAGTGTTACATTTACACCATTCAACACAATCTAGTAAAGATGTACAGTAATTGCTGAGAATTTTTTTACCTTTTTCCACCAACAAATATAATTCCCATGTGCTGCCAGCACATCCTCCCTCCCCACTGAGCCAGAGCACTGTGATAATCATGCAAGTAACATTCAGACACAGATCAAGTGATGCAGCTAGCTCTCTCAGTTCTGACTTTCAACTTCACATTTTAATTGGATGCACATATTACTGTCTGAAAAATATAAAGCAATTTTTCCTTTAATGAAAACTGCTTTTAGATAACAGTGGAACTAGCCCAGATCTAGATAGGAAACAAAGGAGTATAATCCATCTAAACATGGGCAAAGTAATCTCAGAACATATAAATTAACCATCCAAATTAAATCCAGCTGCAAAAGCATGTTTCATTAATTTGAGGGTATAAGAACACCACCTAGATGACAAGCACTGCCAAAGGTTTGACACTGCAGAATCCAATTCACCTACATCTGATGCTAGTGAAGGTAGCAAGTTTGTAAAGTGGCATGTTACCAGTCTGACCACTCAGACTTCATTTTGAAGTGAATTTTCAGTCATCACTTCTACCTGTGAAGTGTTCATACAGATAAATTTAATGTAGCTGCATCACCTCCTTACTGTCTGTAACAGATTTACAAGGATTAAAAAACAGTTCCCACACTGGCGGGACAACTGCAGCGATTTTTCACTTTCATGAGCAGCAAAGGCCCAAGGAAGGACATTCAGCTTTCTGCCTCATCTGCATGTGTGGAGCTACTGTCAGAGCAATTATGTTTTAGATTAGCTAATGGCTTTAAGACACCAACTGAAAGTTTTTCTAGGGGAAAATCTTAAGCACCTAAAGGTTTAGATCAACACTTACAAGAAAGGATTGGATTAGCATACGTAATCTGCAAAACAAAACAAAAAATCTCCAAAAACTGGTGTTAAAACTGTGAAGATAAAGACTTGCAATGACTTAATAGTCTAATACCTACAGAAAGCAGCTATTAAGGAAAATATTAATTAAATAAGTACTGAAAAATTAAACAAAAAGAGTAATCCAAAGGTTTTGGAAGATTACACCGATTTTATGGTTTGCTTTATTTCTGGGTTATGGTGTCCTTTTTAATAATCTCTTTGAATTTGGTTTTTAATTTAGTAGAAGTATTGCTTTATCCTGAAATACTTAAGAGAAGAGTGAACATTTGCGTTTGGTTACTAAGAAGACCAAACAAAGGATACAATTTCTTAGCTTTCAGGGAAGTTTTGTGTAGATACCCACCACCACCACTGCCATCAACAATTCTGTGGATTTTAACAATCAAGACTTTGGTGATTCTGCAAGAGCTCACTAGCAATTAAGTGCCTGAGTAAGCAAGTACCTATAACAAGCTCTATTGACTTCAAAAGGGGTGCTTGCATAGGACATGATTCTCCAGTCATGACAAATGAAATAAACATCGGTATCTTCCTTCTTCTCAAAGTTCTCAGAGAGGGTGGACCTGACAAAAATCACAATGCTCATTATACAACTCAACCTTAAATTAAGATATATCCCCTTATTACCTTACTGCTACAATTGTTGTCTCCTTGATTTACCATAAACAGAATTCCAGGTTTCTTTGTAATCTTCAATCAAGTGCGATAAAACGGTATTTATCTATCTCATGCTGTTTTTATTGGTATGAATACCAGTACATTTAGAACAAAAACATCCCTTAATGAAGAACCATACCAGTGTATACTTCAAAGGACACTGCGTGCGCTCTGATTCACTGTCTGCTCTCCCTTTGCTATCATATAACAGCAGAAACTTGTCTTCTAAATCAGCTACTGAAACAGTCATGGCCGGTAGCAGTGAGAGACTGAGAGAACCAGCTCTCCCCCTAGAAATCCAGTCAATTAAATTCTGCCCAGAAGGGATCCAATCCAATATCAAAGATGCTGCCATAAGGGTAAGTTCCCTGGAGCACAAGGTTAATGATTTAGAGCATGCCAGGCTGGTCTGAAGCAGTGGAAAGGAAGCCACACCTAAATAAATAAATAGATGCCTAGGGAAACAGCCACAATCAATACCTAAAGTAATTTTAAAAATATCACCATGGAGACATATTGCAGTAATTGGCACCCCATTTAAAGGAATATAAAAATTTTCCTGAAATCTCACCTTAATGCTTTAATATTTTCTTTCCTGAGACCACTCAAACATAAAACACCAAGAAGTCTGTTAATACCCATGAAAAACCCAAGTTTAAGTCAAACATGACTGAAAGGGACTACACCTCCTGCTAGGAGAAGGGGACAAATTTTTTTTACATTCAAAATGGAGACAGAATTGAATGTCTTCTTTGCAGTATGTAATTCATCCATATAAAAACATTATCATCATCATTGCATAGAAAAACTCTCATAGTATCTATAGTCACAGAAATGACAGTGCAGTAAAGGCACCTGGAGACACAAAGGTAAAATCTTGCTAAACTTAATACTCTGTGAAGACTCATCAGCACAACTAAGTGCACTGAAGTCCAAATGTGTTCCTTTTTGTATTTAACCATTATTCCTGAATCACTTCTGCTTTTCTCTCCTTGGAAGTGCCAGAAGGGCATCTATTTTTTTACAACTGCAGTTAATTCAGTACACAATTAACAAAACATTTCTTGCACAAAGACCACTAAATGACAACAACCATAAAACATTATTATGCTGCTCCCAAGGTTACTTTTAAGGCAAACTTTTATGTCTCTATGTCTAGAAGGGTTGAAAATTACAAGGAAAAAGTTTACACTTAGTAAAGAAGGCCAAAATGTAAATTAACCCTGTCTTCACTAGCTGCTTCTGAACCACAGCTGAGCTATGTCTGAAGTACTTTTCAAAGACACAGAAGCTAAGGGGGAATCTGTATTGGAAAAATAATTAAGCACACATTTGAAAAGCTAGTAAAGACAGAATCATGGAATCATAGAGCTATTCAGGTTGGAAAAGACCCTTGGGATCACTGAGTCCAACCATCATCCCTACTCTACAAAGTTCTCCCCTAAACCATATCCACCAGCACCACATCCAAATGACCCTTCAACATGTCCAGGGATGGTGACTCAACCACCTCCCTGGGCAGCCTCTTCCAGTGTATAACCACTCTTCCTGTGAACATTTTATTTCCTAATGTCCAGTTTAAACCTGTCCTGTTCCATCAGGAAGCCGTTCCCTCTTGTTCTGCCGCTAATGACTTGTGAAAAGAGACCAGCACCAACTTCTCTACAAGGACCTTTCAGGTAGATGTAGGGACTGATGAGGTTTCCCCTCAACCTCCTCTTCCTCAAACTAAACATTCCCAGCTCCTTCAAACCTTCTTCATAAAATTTATTCTCTAGGCCCTTCACCAGCTTTGTTGCCCTCCTCTGTCCTCACTCCAGCACCTCGATATTTCTCTTGAATTGAGATACCCCAAACTTGACACAATACTAGTTAAAAACACAACTCTGTAGACAAGGAAAGGGCATCTTGACTTTTTTCTCTGACCAAGCTGAATCCTGTGATATGAACAAGAAAGAAAGCACTGAGCCTTTAGATATTGTGAAATAATGTCTGATCATACAATAAATAAGTTCTATGATGTTTATGTGAATGAACATGACTACGCTGGGAAAAGCATAAGAGAAGTCAAAACAGCAACAGAACAAGCAAGTGGATATTTACTTGTTACCATAACAACCAAACAGCATTCACTAGAAAGCATTTATGCTAGAAAGACCCTCTGAGAAATAACCAGGAGAAATAAGAGAAACTATGACCAAAACAGGCTACAGTAGATTGGAAAATTAGTCCTATTCTACATCTGTTAGTGAGATGATGATGTGCAGACCATAGTACTCTGTATTACCTGATTGTTTTTCAGGACCACTCACAGTACAGGGAAGTCATGTTCCAGTTTGGCAAGAAAGGCATGGTATGAAGGAAGATGACAAAAGGCAGTTTGAACTATCAATTAATACACATTGTTCTAAAGTCACTGCTCTATCCCATTTGATATACATCTCTCTCTGGGTCTGCAATGTGTTCTGTACATTAACAAAAACTACTCTTATCTAGTGGTATCTTAGTGCCACAATAACTCCCAGTTGAAAATCCAGATAAGCCTTGTAAAATCTGTAGTGTTTAGTACATGTCACATGGAAGATTAAGATCTACTTACTAAATTTTTACTCTCTCTGTAAGAAGTTGGACAAGTTCTACAAACTCTGATGATTCTGTCAAGTCTCAGCAAGAAGCAGCACTGGTGATCTTATTAGGACGTGGCAACCTTTATCACCTCAAGTTACGTCCACACCCAGCTCATTAGTGACTCCATTTTTTGCACCTCTGATCACCCAGATATTTTAGCTCCCTGCAGGTAGTCAAAAAGGCAGAACTTCTATTACCTCTTCCTTTGAAAAGGGAGAGGGAGAGAGAGAGAGAGAGAGAGAGAGAGAGAGAGAGAGAGAAAGGGGGAGGCAGAGGGAAGCAGCAGCCAAGGGTCCTTTACTTTCAAGCACTCCTGACTGGGATATTTAATGTTGGCAGTCATACTATACACTCATTCCTTTAGAAAAATTCCTAGGGGAAGAACCTATATCAGAAATACTGGCTGAAATCCCTAAGGTGACAAGAAAAACCGTTCTTGTAAACTTAGTGAAAACCCATCTGATGGATACAAATGAAAAAAAAATAATAAAAAAAAAAGTTGCCTACTTTATAAAGACCTCCAAAGTAAATAAAAACCTTGAAGGGAAATGAACAAGTTACAGCATCAAGCAAAACAGCAGAAAGATAAATTATTGCAGGAAGCCAGATTCACTCCACTGCAGTAAGTCAGTAGCAGGACAAGAGACTGGAGATCATAGCAGGTTTTAATAGATTGAAAAAAGGATGAACAGTCTGATCCAGCAGCTGTGTCTTCTCCCTCTAAAAAAACTCAAGAGAGAAGTGGTAGCATTGGCATTTAAAAACTAATCACTTCTCTAAGTACTTCAGATTATGATGCTTTTGACACAGGGTTAGAGGTGATCAGTTTCAACCGGCAAAGAAGATTAAGACCTCACATGAAAAAATAGTAACCTATGAAAAAAAAGAGCAGCAGAAGAAACTTCAGCACAAGAACTGATGGGGAAAGCCATTGGGCCTAATTCTCTAAAACAGCAATACATTTACTTTGATTGAATTAGCGTGGATTTAAAGTACTTAGCTGACTAAGTCTTTGGATCCATTATGGTCAATGTGAAATGAAATAGCTGATTTAAAAAAAAAAAAAAATCAGTAGCAGAGGAGGTGGGCATTGGTGAGGAAATCAGAAATCTTTCTATTTCTGTGAAGATACACAATACTGACAATTCCAAATGCAAATTGTTAAAGAGATAATTTAATAACAGCTTATCTTCACGTGAGACATGTTTTATTGTTCTAGCATCATATAATCATAGAACGGTTGAGATTGGAAGGGACCTTAGAGATCATCAGGTTCCAAAGTCCTTGCAATGAGCAGGGACACCTGTAGTATTAATTTGTATGTAAAGCTGTACAGAGAAAAGAGAACCCTAGAGCAAATACGATCAGGGCACCAGATTAGGATTCATGAGATCTGATTTTTCAACTGTGTCACAAGCTCACTTTTATTTGATCTCCATTTCACTTACAATGTCCCAACCCATCTATCTGGACATACTCTAGATACCACCCTGTGGACATCCTTTGATTATTCTCTAAAATCTTCATGGCAATTTCAGGAGCCATGCCATCTGCTAGGAGGTTATAAACCTGCTAGCAACACTGTAGCTCTGCTTCAATATACCTATTCATTCTTAGTTTTGCCCACCATGATGGAAGAGTAAGAGGCAGGATCAACAAAAGACATGCCACAGGTTGATACAAGTTAGTGTCCTCAGAAGACAATAACTTTATGTGACATTTTTCAAGCGCCCAATGAGACATCAGTTCTCCTGGCAGGAAGCCGTACAAAACAAGGATCAAAATCTCACTTTTTGCTCCTAGTTTAACCCTTTTTTATATCCTTAAGTAGTCTCAAAATTATCTTTTTAAATGTTATTGTCATCATATTTAAATCTCTTTTTGCAAAGCTATCATGGCAATGCACAAGACAATCTAGTTCAATACTGATCCAGCTCATGCTATGATAGAATTTTAATACAACCAGCTCCTTCCAGTTTAATTTGAAAATATGACAAAGCCTGTTTATCAAATACAACAAACCCATCTATCACCTTCTAATTGGAAGCCTTTTTTGCCAGCATGCCAGGTGCCTCACTAATCTGTACACAACTTAATAGGGAAGTTAATAAATTATGCAAGAGAACTAATTATACCTATTTGTCAAAAGATGAGATAGTTAAAGTGAGGATTTAAATAACAAGAAATGAGCATTTTATCCTAATTAGTTTGACCTAAACTTTGGGGGACGGGGAAAAGAGGCAGAAATTTTTCTGACTAATCTCTGAATGGTAAGCACTATTATCATACAGGCAACACAAGGCTTAAAGGGCCATTGTTTCATTAAACACTGAAACATGCATTTCTTTCAAATCAAAGCTTATCATCCTGACATCCATCTCCCCAGCTGTCCAATCTGCTTATGGCAAAAGTCCACGAAAGGGTAAAATTAGCATTAGGCCACTTGGTCAATTTCCCCACCACCACCTGAGGTTGTTCTAATCACCACCTACATCTGAGGCTGTACACTCAGCACCACCATAAATAAAAATAAAAAAAGGAGCATGAAAGTCACTCTACCCTACAGAAACTGCATAAAGTTTGTAGCTGCATATGTGTTTGTAGACACACTGGTTCTGTAGCTTCAGAAATGAGCCCATACTTTTTGAAACACCTAGGAACCACAGGATAACAAGAGTCACTATAGAAGTTAAACATATTACTCTATTTTAACATGAGGAGCCAGGAAGAGTTGAACAAAAGTGTACCCATAGTGTTACTAAAAATCTACCTTTATCTTTCATATAGCCTATAAAAATGCTAACAAGCATATTATAGAGAAATCATAAAAAAAAAACCACAAAGGAATACTTACTCAAGGGGACAAAATTATTTTCTCTAAGCATAGGTATGATGGGTCTAGTGAAGAAAAAAAAATCTGAAACAGTCACCACTGAAATAGAAGAGGTGCTTCCTTTCTTGCTTTAACTTTTAGTGGATAGATATAGGCATAATGTTGTACAATTTTAGTTCTCAAAAACACATTTGATAAATTAAATATTATTTTTTTAAAGTGGCTTGCTAGTTGAGCTTGGTATGGTTTCAGTCTGACCAAGATAAGTCTGCAATGAAACCTGTTGTTGCCTTAAACTGACAAATCCTGATTGGAAGGTTCTGGGAATGTCATTAGAAACTGTCCCAATATCAGTATATTTTAAAAAGAAAAATAGAAGATTATAATTAAAACAAAGGCTTATATATAAGAGCATAGTCTTTTATCCCATGTTGTAATAAAGAAACAAATTAACAATTTTTACAAGAGAAATCGATATCAGGAATTTACTCAACACAATTTTAATTTCTTCTACTTTGTAGTGGGTGTTCCAACAGACAAAACCCTCTAACAGATTCACTTGGGTTTTGGATTACATCCAGGGGAAGAGTTCTACTAACTTCAGTGCACTTTGGATCATCTGAACAGACACCATGCCATATTTTTCTCTGCAAATCTGAAGGAACGATATATTTGCCCTCTTCTGAATTTTGCAAATGCCAGCAGAAAGCAGTCTAGACACATTAAGAAACATTGTCTTGTATATAGTTTTTTTTAGCTGCACATTCACAGGAAAGCAACACTGCAAGTTCTACTTTCACCTGTTCATGATAGGTTTGATGGTTACAACTGTTACTGCACTTCAACCTTATTCTTTTATAAGCATTGGTCTTAGATAACAAAACATACAGTCCACCATACATTGTCCCTCTCAGTGCAATCAGCAAGAAGCACAGTACAAAATGCAAGAGCAAAGAACGAGAGCAGAACTCCAGAGGTAAACCCACCATAATATTACTGAGTACATCTTCCTGCAGCAAATACATTCCATGGGTATACAACACAGACCCATCTCAATCTAATATTGAAGACATAAGGACTTCTTACAATTGAGATTCAACAGCCTTTAGGAACTTCTCTATGGCCTCCACACTATAATTTAAGAACCATACTTGCTCCATCCATCATAAATAGGTAAGAGACTACTCCTTTTCTTCTTTAAAAGGCCATCTGTGTATTTTAAGGTGTATTACATCCCATCTTCTTTCCTTTTTTAGGCTAAAAACCTCTAGTTCCTCTTTATTTTTTTCCTCTGAATGCTGCCTTCATTGGGATCACATTGGTCCAACAATTTTTTCTCAACAGTAAGACAGTTACAGGCACTGTGGCTTCAAAAAGCACACAGTATCAATATCAGTTAGTTTCCATTTATCAAATCAATTTTCCTCCCCTAGAACACATACAGTTAAATCCTGAGGAATTATTCAGTTTATGGTACTGAAATAATATCCCTTTCTGACCTTCGTGGTGTGATACTTAACTTCCATGTGCCAGCATCACATTTCACCTCTCAAAATCACGCATTTCCCATTAATCAAAAAGTCAACAGATTACTAATACATTTTTTTTTATGTTGAGCAATCATTAATGCCCCTATCACAATGAAACCAAATTCTTGGCTATTTGTTTAAGAGCCTACCCATTACTGCTGAAACAAATGCATGCCAAAACCAGAAAGAGATTATCACTAAGAAAGCAAGAGTGTAGCAAAGTAATATGTATGGCACATCTTGACCTTTATACGTCCACCAATAATAGCCTGCTCCAAAGGCACTAATTTTGTTCTAATTTAACATTGTGCTACAGAACATCTCACTGTTAACAGGACTGCTGGAGACAAGTAAATCCGACTGGGCAGCTGTTCCAGCTTAAGTTTTCCCCCATGAAGAACTGCATTGTTGCCATGGTTTCTTCAGAGAAAATAAAAAAGCCACATCAAAATTATTAGCTCAAGTTCATCTAAGATTGCAATATCAAATTCCCTACATTAAAGGTGCTTGTTGATGTCATTCTCCTTGCCAGAACTAAGTTCCTGGGAATAAAAACAGCTGACACTTTTTGTGATAATACAATTTACTAATAAACCCAAGAACGTAGTCTTCAGAAGTTAAACTCCCTTTTCACTCAGTTTTGTTTCAAGTCTTGGCACATGTCCTCAAATTCACCTTTGCTGACAAATTATAACTATTTAGTAGCAAAATTTTTCAAGCTGTAGATGTCTGTTATCTTCTTTACACCCTGTGAGAACATGTTAAGGTTATTTTTTAGTTGCTAAGAACTACTATTTCATGTGTCTCAGCACCACTGCCTTAAAAAGTCAAGACAGGCTTCCCGAGTCCCTTAGGAACTTTGTCTTTCATCATCAAAAGCAAATGCTGCTTTATATACGTATGCATAAAATTTTTCATTACTCCCCTCCAAAGTTTGTAATTCTCAGCACTGCAAATTCATAAGTGGTTTGCAAAACAGTATTGTAATCTTGTTTTCACAACTATAGCAAGGATTTCACAGAGCACTAAGCATGCAAAAAGGTGGGATCAATGCAATATAATTCCACTGATAAATTAGATAATTCAGAATCTGAGCCTTCTTGCTGGAAAACTTGTCTGCACATAGGTCTGCCTAAGCACAACCTCCTTCATGCATGTATCTTGCTTTGTATTAGAAGTCACAGACAAAAAAAAGGGAAGGAATAGATTTTCTAGTATGCATAAAAATGTAATTTCAGTTAAGTGTACAGAAATCTACATTAGTTTAAAGCAAACCTGTTCATGCAGGAAAGCAGTCTAGCTGTAGCAAGATCATAATGAAGAATAAATTAGCTCATAAAGACTTCTGAACTGATGCATTAAAAAATAACTTCTAGTACCCAGCTGCGCTCTTCCAATTTAACTCGGATGCAGTTTATTATATATACATTTTGCCAGTTTCTCTGACAGATTATTTTTGAAACCTACAAAGAAAAATGACATGTAGATTCTGTGATCTACAAAGGGGAGCAGTATATATACTGTTCTTTCTTTTTTCATTAATGTAATGTCTTTTAATTCCAAAAGACTGTTATGCTAGTTCTCATTTTAAAGAGGCATGAAACCAAAAACATATTAACATGACCTGCTAACTATATAATTTGAAATACTGAAAACAGATTTATGCCTTTATAATGCAAAGATTTCTGACTCCTTACTATCACAGCAACATCTACCCTTAAATGTCTTAATCATCTTTTGTTGCAGATGGGGAGGGGAAGAAAACATTTTAAACCTTGAAAATGTAAAGGAATAAATTAACCTCTGTTTTTTAAATAAAACAAAAAATATTTATTTCCATTATTTTTAGATAAAGGACATGAGAAGGGAAACAATCTTCTAGACACTACTGTTCTTTAATGTCTTAAAGTTCAAGCATGCTTAAGTTCAGTTCTGCTTCTTTGAAAATAACTTTGAGACAAACAGGAGAAGGAACTACTGGAAACACAGAGAATACGGCTTCTGGCATTGGAATACTCAAATTTCCTCAATAAGAAATAGTGTCAGCACAGAATTGTGTCAGCTACTTCAAAATCTAGCTACATTATACCAGCTTTAGGGTTCAGACAATTTTGTCAGACTTTTTGGTCACAGGGTCAGAGAAGTGTTGACAAGAAATTGTCATTGTTAGGTTTTTCCTTTTGCTTTTTTAAGATCAGATTAATATAAAACAAAGAGATGGGAGGAGTCATGAGAAATTCACAGCAACAGCAGAAGTCAGTGTATTTATCAGCCTAAGAGTGAGGCTAGTCAGATGATCCATGCTAAGATATTAGATCAAGATTACGGTGTTGCAAGGTCAAAAGGAATGGCTCAAAAGATTTGGTGACAACAAAAGATAATTAGAGCACTGTCCATAAGATCAGGTGTTTATCCATCTAGCTTTAAGTGGTAACTCTCCTTGAGCACCAACCAAATGCAATACTTCTCTATTTGGCTCACCATGCAAGCTAAACTTTTGATACAACTGTTTGGTGTGTCACTCCCAACATACTGACATACTGGCATCTTAGAAGTAGTCTTGTGTGGACTACCCCAATTTAACAATAATCATTGCCAACTTGTGTAAACTAACTTGCAGAACAACTTGGACATCTTTACCCAACAAATTAAGTCATTCTTATGTGCTTAAGACCCTCCAGTCTGCAATACATTTCTCACCCCTTCTGAAGGGATCTGCAACTGAAGTACTATTTTATGTAATATCAGCCTCAAAAGGCAAGTATAGGGCAACTAATCCTAGCTAGGATGCTAGGTCCAGCTGAATTAAACAATAACAAGCAAGTCCAAATAACCATGAGTGGTCTTTAAAAGGAGAGTGATAGACAGTAATCCTATAACGTAACTAGCAACTCTGCAAGTTAACAGAAAAAAGATAACTGTAAACCAACATCTTTACATGTGTTTTCTCCAATTTTGATAATTTGATTTCTCTCTCTGTTAAAGCTCCTTAATCACTTCTCTATGAATAGCAGTGTTAAGCCAGTTTCCAGGTTCTGACATTTGATTTTAATTCCTAAACTTGTTAAAGAATCAGCCAGATACAGTTCTCTTTGCTTTAAAACTCTATGAACAGGAATGGAATGCTCATACAGACATTTGCTAAACACCTCACTACAAGTTGTATAGCAGGGCACTGAAAAATATTACTCGTCTATGCCTATCACACAAACATTGTAATGAAGGAAACTACGCAGTTGTAAGTCAAACACTTGCAAGTAAAAAAGAAAATTCTAGTAAAGCTATTGTCAAATGTGGAGTAAAATGTGAGAATTAGGGTCAGTTTTGCAATCTTTTTCAGCTCTTCTATGTATTTATTTTACACAATTTACTGCTTCCAGTGGCCCACTAGGCACACATCAGAACCTTGTGCTTCAATCTACAGGAAAATTAATTGGCCCAGATGCACTCCGCTAACATTAAACACAAACAAAGTAACAATGGCTAAACAATCATGGAGAAGGGTGATAGTGGAGTCCAGAGAGAAGAAAGGGAGAGAGGACATGCTCCCAAGACTGGTTTAAGTTCTTATTCCTAGCCATGTTACTATCCTCAACTTCATATTGTCATTTTTCTTTCCTAGACGCCAAATCCCAGACCCAGTTTCCTTACCAACTTCCTCACTTTGTCTGAAAAGCAGAGTTCCACAGACTTTAACCCTTTCCTGATTCCTACTATACTACTCTCATTTCAAATCAGTTCGGTCCAGCCAGCTTTATGGCTTCTCATCTACTAACCCAGTTTGGCTCCTTATCTGTTCAGACATTGCAATCCTGCCTTCAACAAGCAAATAGGAACATTGACCTTGAAGAAATCATCACCTTTTTGTCCTTATCATTTACAGAATTTCAGAGGGAGCGGATACATTCTCAGGGTCAAAACAGCTTCATACTCCTCACTACCCTTTGAAAAAAGGTATTTGTCTCCATCTTGAGAAACAAAACAAAGACGACTGGGTTGACTGTAGAGGAACAACCCATACTGCAAAACACTTTTCAAATAAAGATCCCAGAGTCTAAGCAGACACATATACTATGAAAACAGTACATAAATGGAGTTAGCAACATATGCACTACAGTTCTCTGCAATTTATGTATATGCAAGTTCTCTCTTCCTCTTCAGGAAAACAGTCTCAGAGCAGTCACTGGTTCAGGTTTAATCCAGTTTCAAGTTTAAAGTGACAGCAGTATTAGGAAACAAACCTGCAGTGCTTTCATATCCACACATCCAGTCTGAAATACCTATCATAGGTACTGTCACCTCCTTTCCCTTCTGAGCAATATCAGACAACTGTCCACCAGCACCATCTATTCCGACTCAGAGCAACATAGCTGAAAGATGGTTGCTCTGAGTGTGTATTTCAGACACCATTTGGCACATAGCAAGAAAGGAAGAAAGATCTGTAGTTCGGGTGAGACTGCAGTTCACAAAGCTACAGTGGCACCAAGCGGTGAGCAGCTGAATTTGGGTCTTGGAGAAAGTTGTTTTTTTTTTAATTACGCTACAAGCCACACTTGACATATTATGAATTAAAATGGCTCAGCAGCTCACTTGTCCTAGGGAGTCCAGCTTTATTACAAATTCAGCTGAATCCACACACATGCACAAAATAACAAGTGGCAGAGCTTCTCATTTAGCACTCTTAAGCAAGTGAAGTACAGAACTACTAAGCTGACAAAAAGCATATGCATGTCAGTAACGAGCAGGAAGCGAACAAGGATTTTAATACTCATTCTCAGATACAACCACGATTAGTGGTTATCAGACCATTTTACTTTGAACATTCAAGGTTACACAATCCTCTACGCTGGAGCCATTGCATCTCTTCCTGCATCCTACAGGGAACACCTTTGTATGTATTTGGCTCCTTTCTAGCATCTGCCACATGAATCCTGCTGCTATGGTTTGAGGGAGCCCAGGCTAATTTTATGGTATTACTAGGGAGACCTACAGATAAGGTGCTTAGGACCCTGAGAGATGAAGGGGGCACAAGACAGAGGGGTCAGTATTCCCTCCCATTTCCTGCCATAGCCTACAGAAGCCAGAAGTCTCCCTGTTTCCTACTCCCTTCTTCCTTGCTGCTTCACTGTGCTTGGAGGTCTTGGTGAGAGGCTCCTGTCCTTTGTCAGCTTGCCATGTGCTCTGCAAGATCTGAATCCATCAAGTGCTGAGAAGAGAGCTGTGAACCTTTTTTCTGAGTCAGCTCTGCTACAAGGGACTTTGAGACACTTATATCAGCCTGCATGAAGATCGGGTTTCATATCTATGTTTGTATATTTGTTCCTCATTCCCACTTGTTCCAATCCCTTCCCTGTTCTAGTTTTAACTTCCGACCCTTAAGTCTCTCTTCCTTATTCCCCTTTCATTTTTTTCCTGTGAGGGTGGAGGGGAGTAACAGGGAGCAACTCTGTTTTCTGGGTTTTTGGTTCACCCTGACCACTAAGCCAAGACAATTATCACCCTCATTCTTAAGAAGTTCTGCACATTGTAACTCCCCTTGGCAGCTCAGAAACAAACACAGAAGAAGAAGGAAAAAAAAAAAAAAAGAAAAAAGAAAAAAAGAAAAAAAATCAAGCAAAACAACAACACTGTGTACCTTCAATGATCATGTCAAGAAAAAGATTTTCCCCTGGGGCTACTCATAATAACTATATGCTTCATCCTACTGCTTCTCCCAACAACACGCTAAGTTCCTAATCAAACCTGGAAGAGCAGAAGAGGAAGACATGTAATTATTTGAATAATGTTAAAAAAACCCCAAAAACCCTACAGCTATTTCAAGTTCAAGGGCACCAGTGCATTATTTCTACAGAAAATGGGAGATTGTTTTATCATGCATTTGTACTGGCTAACACCTAATAGGAGCTATTATTTACCCAGGCAGCTGACAACAGTGCTTGTTCATATGGAACAACGTATTTGAAGTTAAACATTTGTTGGATACTTTGGGCCAGTTTTTCTAGTGAAAGGCAATCTAGCCTTTTGCCTGGTATAAGCAATAGTTTTAGAATGGAAGATTCCTTGCTGTTGGAATAGTAACTAAAACTGAAACAGACTGAATATTCTTCCAAATCTGAAAAAAATAACCATGATTGCTATCATGATCAGATTCTTAAAAAGTTGAACATGAGTTACAGGTCTTTGGAAGTACATGTAAAAAAAAAGCCACAGACAATCAGAAATGTAGTTTAAAAATTATTTCAATATTTACCAGAAAACAAGTCTGGATAAGAGAGGAACTGTGAAAATAGAGCAGGTCTTCGTGGTACCCAATGCATCACAGTAATGATGGACAGGTTTGTAATATGCCAGTCATGTAAAGGTCACAGAATCACAGAATTTTTGGAGTTGGAAGGGACCTTAAAGATCGAGTTCCAACTCCCTGCACGGGCAGGGACACCTTCCACTAGACCAGCCTGCTCAGAGCCCCATCTAATCTGCCCTTGAGCACCTCCAGGAATGCAGCTCTCACAACATCTCTGGGCAACCTGTTCCAGTGTTTCACCACCCTTACACTGAAGAATTTACACCTGATCTCTAACCTAAATCTCTCTTCTTTCAGCTTAAAACCATTACACCTTGTCCTCTCAAAAAAGATGAAGCCCAAGACTGCAGCTGGGGTGATACTTCATCTCAGTAATTTGAAAAACAGCAGAAGCTCAGAGGTTCAAGCAGCCACAGAAGTCTCTGAAGCTTTTGACCTCTTTCAGTGGCATAGGCTGTTAGTAACATAGTCATGTCCCAGCATAATCAGGTTTTTTTACTCCAGCTCAATCTTCACTTCAGAAATCAGATGATGCAAAACCTGAGTTACGAAGATCTTTACTAGACAAAACCACAAAAATCTCAGCATTTTTTTAACATTTAAATTCAAGGTCAAGTGGTTGTATTCTATCTGTGAATGTCCTGACTGCAAATTCATGCTTTGTCCATAAGCTGTACTTTTTTTCCCCCTCCCTTTGCTTTTAACAGATGGTAGCAATGTTGACCTACACATTAAAACCAACTTATTTATAATTCTAAAACAAGAGAAAATATCTTTATATCATTTCCCACTGAGATGTAATTAATAGATATTGCAAACTGCCTGGAGATCCTCCAATAAAGTGTTTTTGTTTGGTTGGTTTGGTTTTCTGTAGGGTCTTTTGCAGCTTGTTTTGGGGTTTCTCTATTTTTATTTTTAAGTGCTGTGCAATATTTACAGCCTGTATTTCACAAAGCATTACAGTTTACTTCTGTGAGGTTTCTCATACCTCACTTTGTTCTCTTCAATATACAGCTTGACTAAGCTTTAGATTAAGAAACTGTTTTTTATAAAAACCTGTTTCATTTCACAACCTCTGTTTACTCAAAAAATCACAATAATTTTTCAGTCAGGACCCATGAATCTAAACGTTGCTCACTGAAATGACTCCCATGCAACTTCTATTTTTTAATGGTGAGGAAAAAAACCCCTGTTTGGTGATTTTCTTGTCTTAATTTCTCCTCTACATAATATATTTTTATCTTGTCAGAAAGGAATACCTAATTCCAGTTATGTTGTTTGTTGTTGTTTTTTGTTGTGGGTGTGTCAGTTTTTTTTTAATAAAGGATTAAATAAGTTGAGAACTGCTAACTGATATTGATCCCCAGCTGCTAAAATCCATTTAACTAAAAAATGGTATTTATTACAATAGATACCTAAGGCTACTCCTTAACTAAGGATAGTTTATTGCCTTACATAAGGTCTTTCTTAGCACTTGAGAGAAGCATAAGCATGTCTAGCAGAAGCTTTGAAAAACAAAATTAAGTACCAAAACACTTTTCCACTAACTTTGTATCAGGAGCTGCAAGGTTTTCCATTACAAGCATGTTAGCAATCCTAGAAAGACATGACATGTACCAACCTGAAATTATTAGATATCATTACTCATCTATCTGAATCTACTCTTTGGACCCCCCCTTTTTTTTTTTTTTTTTTGTACTTGCCCATGAACCCGTCATGAACAGTTCACACTCTGAACACATGGTATAACAACAGCTTCAAATGCGAGCACAACCATTTCTATATTCAAAAGATCTATATGCTTGCCAAAAAAACCCAAACAAGCAAACCAAGTAAGACCAGAGGACAGACCTGAGACTAAACAGGTGAAGCCTGCTGTTGATGCTGCCCAGCACCCTCTGCTACCCTGTACACTGCATAGGAGGTTATTAATAGTTAAGGCTGGTTTAAGAGAAATCTGTTTTCAGCAGTGTGAGACACAAGTTACTAGGGTAATTTGAAGTAATTCAAGAGCTGTCTTTTTACCTTAAACACTTTGGTCTAACCCCATATTTACTTCAGTATCATTAGTGTTTGTGCATCAGAATGAAAATATCAGTTTACTTTCTGTTGCTAATACTTGGACTTTTTTCTTTGTTAGTTGCTGTCACTGGCTCTACATCTTCTACAGGTTTAAGGGCATTTCCTTCAGGATGTTTGCATACAGTATTTGTTCACTGATAAAGTGAAACAACCCAGATTTTTCTTGCCCTGGATGTCTCTGTTAAGTGTCCTGCCTTGCCAAGGTAAAGGAAAACATGCATGCATCTGTATGACACAGCAAAGCCTAAAATTATAATCCAGCAGTAAAAGTGGAAGCTGATGTATCCAGTTAAGACACATAGTTGTCTTACTCCCATTTTTTTCATTTCATCACAGAGCAGTAGTTCCAGTATGAGGTACTGGAGTATGAAGTAAAAAAATTCTTGAAGAAGGCAGTTAAAATACCAAGGTTCCTTCCAAGCCCTAATGAAGTTTAAATCAAGGACACAATTCATAATGCTTCTAAAATTCCACTTAGATCTTTCAATATATACCCTGGATGTTCTGGTTTAGCCAGCATTTCTTGGAATTCTACTAAGCTTTTGGCCCTAGTGAAACCTTGCTGCTCATTGCTTCTGTAGCAACGCTTTGTTTCCCTCTTCAGTCAGACCATAGTGCTGTTTGCTTTTTCTTACAAAACATTCATCTTGTGAGGCAGGCAGAAAGCCAACACTATATAGCACCAATACTGTCTCAGGGCCTTAGACTTCGTACCACGTTCCCTTAATATTGACTGGCATTTATTGTTTTGGGCTGGGTTTTCTTTACAACATTTGTCTCAATGAAGACAATCACTGCCATTTTCTTCTTTGAGGCAAAAAAAAGAGAATGACAATGCTAAATTCAAGATAGCAGAGTACATTGGAATGCCTGCCTTATCTGCTTCTGCTTCCTTGCTTGCTGGTACTGAGGTTTCTGCCATCTCTCAAAGTTCACTGGGCATATACAGAAATATGAATTCTTATTTCACCCACAAGCCCACAGGTGAATTTTATTCACTGCAGCATAAGATAGACACACTTACCTAAGCTCACCGGATTTTTATATCAAACTTGTTGCTTAACAAGAAGTCTATTATCAGCATGTGGCAGCAACCAGCAAAGCTATGATCCACAAGAACTCCAGAGTCAGCTCCAGCCTGCAACATGCACTGCCACCAGATAAAACTGACTTTAAGTGAAGTGACCCATCACTGCTTTATCAGAGTAAGGAAGGAGAGAGGGAAAGACTGGCATCCTAACAGTGACAACAAAGAACAGTTTTATTCACCCTGCAATATCAAATACAAGGATGTGAAGTTTAGTCAAGACACACAATGAAAGAAGATTTCAATTAGGAGACACCAACTTATTCAGTAACAAGAAGGCAAACACCATCTTCACATGACACAAAAATCCCTCCATGCTGAAAGCCTACTTGCATATTAGTGATTTGATTCAGTCTCAGACAGATTTCCTATAGCACTCCAAAGGAACCCAGCACCTCTCCAAGTACAACAATTTGCATGTGCCACTTAATATGCAGCATTCCTCTAAACAGAAAACAGAAACTACTATCAAATTCTCTATCACATCTCTCTGAACTGGGCATTTTACCTTCTTTTCAGCATGGAATCACACCTTCGTTCACCTTTATTTCTTACCACTATAGCTTATCTGAATATACCAAGCCCACCCAAGAGTCTTGCAGTACTCAGTAATTCTCTTCTCCCCTCTGCAAGTGCACATCGTACATAATTCAAGGAAATTGCACATCTAAAACCCTCACCAAAAAAAAGAAAAAATGGAGCAAATGACCAAGATTAGCACACGATACTTCCACAGCCCTAAAACAGATTGACAGGGTAAGGGCAGTAAGCTACACCTCTAATAGGTTTCTCAGGAAAAAGACATGCAGGCAAACAAGAGCTCCAAGTATTAATGAAAGCTTTAAACTTCACACTACCGTCATGAACCAAGACGCTAATTTTAACGTGGCTTTGAAATTGACAATGCCAGAGACACAAGTCAGAGTTATTGCTTATTTAAGAAAAATAACTGTCTATGTGTGTGACACATCTTCAAAATGTCTTTGTATAAATCAGTGAGAAAGTTTGGAGACTTAATCTACTTTATCATCACCTGTGTGGAGTAGGTATCTCCCAGCTGTGGAAATGGTGTGTGTTAAGTGGCAGTAAGGAAACTCCATTTCAGGACATCACAACATGCCTGCATGACAGCAGATACAGTAAGGCATAAGAGCTTCAGAGGACTGGCAGGGGGGGTGTGTGCCAGACACATCTTGTGTCCATAAACTGGAGTTAATATGAACACTGTAGGATTCACCTTGTGGGTTTGTGCAATATATTTTTTTCCCCCACAAAAACAAGCTGAGAACAAAACACCACTACAAAGCCAACATTTTTAAGCAACTACTGACTCCTTTGCCAACACTACAAGAAATCCTATGAAACACTTACTTAGCCAATCTATTTAGTGATCTGTATCATGAAGATGAAAAGAATAAACTATTATACTTCTTACATAGACAAATTACATGTACATCTTCCTTCAAATCCCATACAAATGACCTGTCACAATTAAGTCATTCATGGTAAGAAGTTGATATACACACACACCCATCAAGCTAATTACTTTCTGCTTTTTTAAAAAACTGATATAACAGGCACAGCGCTGCTAGTGAGCAAACCCTGACCACAGATTAAAGCACACTTCCAAGCAATTTTTATGATAACTACAGGTGTAGACATATTGTAAGAAGAATACCTAATTGAAATGCATCTCCATTTTGCCTCAGACAGAAGACATGCTACTTGAGCCCTTAAACATATTTAATTTAAACCATAAGCAGATTTTCAGGCAAAATTGACTCTAAAAAAATGTTTCAGAGAGTCCTGGAAGACTTCATAGTGCTGCAAATGCTTTACAACTATATTTTTGGCTTCTGTGTACCTTTCCACATCCATGAAGGCTCCTTATTGAGGCAGGCAAAGAGATACAAATCCCACAGAGAACTATGCTTGTGATAGGAATTTCACATTTTCCACTGACATGTTGAGTTACTTTAGGTTCTTGTGGATTCACTGGGACATTAGCTGTCCAGTATGGCTCCTTTCAACACATGTCCATTAAAAAAAAAAAGGAAAAAAAAAAAAAAGAAAAAAAGAGACAAGCCATCTGTCTTTCACCTTTCAAACTAATCTTGTGACTCAAAGTTGCAGCTTGATTGTTTGGGGTTTGTTTTTTTTGTTGTGTTTTGTTTTCCCTCTCCCCTCCATTCTGGTGTTCCACAAATTGAAAAGGCAGAAAGCTTCCAGTTATACTAAAGATATAGGGGGAGAAAACAAAGACATAACACAGCAAGATTGCCCGCCCCCCTCCCTCCATTTACGTACAATCCAGAAATGTACTATATTTTACAATAAAAACTTAAAGAGTATTCCACTTAAAAAATTATCTAAATTCACATCAATAAAAATACTGAACAAGAAGTTCAAAGCAGTGATTGCAGCAAATAGTAGCTAACACGGCCATCCTCTTCCTCACACTCATTGATGCAATCCCATTTGATGTGCATTTCATAAAGAGCCTGCCCCATCACTTGAACTAATGATTAATCCAATTACCTGACAGAAATCGATATTCTATGGCTTATGCTATTGTCTTCAGACACCGGTCATACAAGAAAACAGTAATGCCCTGTAACAGCTGTATGCACACAGAACACAGCACCTCTGAACACTGGGGCCCAGACTTTAAAAATGCCATGATACCAAAACCTTAGAAAAGGAAGGTGAAAATTAATGATGCTGACAAGTAGATAACCAATTGGTATTAGCCCTCATTCCTGCTTTCCTTAGTATCTAAACTTTGACCCTCAACAGGAGTTTTTATCTCAGAATTAAATCCAAGAAAAATGTATATATAGCAAGAGGATTTAATTTTTTTCAACAAAGATTAAGCAGAGAAATTATTAACAGAAGCAAGTAAAAAATTAGAAATCAAGCTCATTCTAAGAATTAACCCAGAATTAAAGTTCAGTGTTTGAACATGCCTTCTTAATAAAGCTCAAGTATTATTTGCTACAACATGTTATTTTTATTTATACGCTCAGGGACATGGAGGTACTCAATGTGATACCTTCAAGAAACACTACATCATAGAGAAGTATTTATCACCATTGAGAAGACAGCGACAATCCTACTTTCTATTACTGTCATTTCAGAATGTAGATTTTCCCTTTTGCTTTTTCTTTTAATACACAAGAACAAAAGATCAATTGGTTCTCACTTTTAGGAGCAACTAGCACTGCAACATAAATACACAGTTGCGAAATCAGGGAAGGATAAAGAGTTACAAAATTTTAGTTCCCAGTGACACTGAGACTCTTTAATTCCTGAAATCGGTAATGGCAAGGCACACCTCAAAGATAACACTGAGAAGTTGTTCCACATACCCACAAATTAAATACTGATACTAGGAAATCTTCCATACAAGAATCAGTATGGATCTACTCTCTCTTGAAAGCATAAGCCATCAGAAAACACACTAAACTGACCATCTGTTCCTCTCTGATAACATGCAATTAAGTAATTTATTTATTCAGCACTTAAACCCTCTCCCATCTCTTTATATTAGTCAAGGATGATTATGCTACAAATCCAGATGTAGTTAACATATTGTGCACTCAAGTGAGCAATGTCTTTACAGGCACATGACTTGCCTTCTGGCTATCCACCTTCAAAATCTCAGCCGTGATGCCTTGAAGACCCCTTGTGTTATCCTCTTCTATTCTCACAAGCTCTTCAAGTATTAAGGCATTTTGTATGGTGATTAACTGGAAAATGCACAGGATTATGTACCGTTCTCTGGGCCATGGTAACCACACACAGCTCAGGTGTACACATCTGCCTCAAATTTCTTCCTTTCTACAGAATACAAGGCTGCTGATGATATAAAAATCAGATCAGAGTAAAGCACTCAAATAAAGCTTCCTACAGCATTGCCAGCCACCACTGCTACCTTGGTACTCTAATAGACTCTCCTGGGGATCCCCTGGACTTGTAATGTCTTACTGACCTCTCAGAAAGCCAATGACTGCCTAAGACAGTCTTTCCTAGCAAAGCATGTGTCTCTCTCTGCTCTTCATGAAGGTTGGTATAGAATTCTCAAACTAATGCTCAAGTGATATAACAAAATGTCTCACAAATCCAGTTGAAAAAAAGAAACCACATTCTGAAAAACTGAAGAGAACACTACATTCAGTGTTGTCTTACCTATCATAAGAAGCCTCTCCCACAAAAAAATATAATGCAATTCAAATGTACAGGACTGGAAGAAGCTCCATTTCTAGTTCTCAGTACATGGTTACCAGACTTCCAAGTTGATTCATATGAAATAATTTACTGTATAAGTGTTCTTCCTCACGCCTTACGGCTGTTTTAAAAAATATTTTAAACCTTTGGATTGATGCAGTTTTAAGAAGATACTTACCCACAGTTTTGCAGCAATTTTTGTTTGGCTTGACTTGCAGGTTGTTTTTTTGCTTTTTCTTTGTTTTAAGATGAAGCTGCTGCATTGAGAAGAGGTAATTAAAACAGCAACTCTTGGCATCAGTCCTGCATCACAAAGTAATGCATCTGGAGTCATGGAAGCCTTGGACAGAAAGCCTTCACACATTTCGACACTGCACACAAACAAATCTTGCCCTGGAAAACCTTTTCCAATATGACACATTTTAACCTGTACCAGTTTTAGGATTACCCTCTAGTAACTTATAAGAATACAAGTCCAGGAGTAAATGGACAAAAATTTTTTTGCCATAAAGTAGACATGATAAAGGTATTCTTTTAATAGCAGCTTCTCTGTATTTGTCTGGGATACTACTGCCAACTTAATGATATCTCGAGCTAAGGCCAACCTTTGCTTTGCAGTTTTGATTTATGACATTTCTACTGCCATTATGTGCAGTTCTTCACAGCGTGAGAAAGCCTTTGGTTCTCATATATATTGAGGTTTTTTTTATTTGCTGTTATTATTAAAGCCTAAAGGCTGGATTGAACTGTTCATCCCACTTGTAAACCAAAAAGAACAAACTCCCATAAAGCTCAGCAGCTTAACCATCATTCACCTTGGAGACCCATACATTCTTTCTAGTCAAATTACTCCTCTGAAATATGAAGGTGTGATTTACATCAGCTCACTAAGGACATTTTCCAAATGACAAATACTTAGTTCCAATAACTCAATTTTAAAACATTTTTTATTATTTTACCTGTACTTTACCAACATATGTTATTTCCAGATTGCAAACACTCATGTGATTTTTAGCTCCAAATCCATAATTTAGCTCAGATTCACTTCAAATTAAACTGGGATTTATAAAAAGGCAGAAAATTATGAGGAGCTCTTTAAGTGACTCCCCACTTCTAACATAAGTTTTGAAAAAACTTGGCCAGGACAAGGGGGAGGGGCGAGAGGAAAAAAATCCCACCACCTTTAACCTCACTGAAGCTAGAAGGTAAGGTTTTAGAAGATACAAGTGTTTGAAAATTACGGCTCCCTTAACTGGACCCACAGTAAAAACAAACAAACAAAAATATCTGTGTTGACATTACCATTTTAAATTTCACATCTTACAATTCCTATGTGAAACAATGGCTGTAGAAAACAAACCATATACCTCAACCAAACTAATGAAACAAAACTTAAGAACTTAAATGTGTAAGCAGTATTGTGGGGGAATGATAAAAACCCTTTACAAATATGAATTTCTAAATAATACACATTACTCCCATAAACAAGGATTCTACAATATAGTGTAAGAAACCTATGAAAATGGTGCTTGTATAGACCATCTGAATAGAAATAGATAAACCAAAGGATAAGAAAATGTTCAATACAAAAAATAGTTATTTTCTTTTCCTCTCACTCCATTTTAATGCTTTTATGTGTTACTGGGTGGTGGGGTTTCAGCTTGTACGTCTTTCTAATTGACTAAAATCAATAAACAACAAAATAGTTATAAATACTATTAAGCTAGTTAAAGTTGGTTTGCAGGTTAAATCAAAGACACTGGGTCTATAATAAATTCTAGTTTTCCAAAACTTGGCACTTTCCATTTAATTTTGCTTTGATTTATGAGTCAGTCTCCTGGGTGCTAACTGTAAATAAAAAAACATTAACTCCATGAAGACAACAGCTCACTCTTTTAATAATAAAAAATGCATACTGTTTATACCATTATTGCTTAGGAAATTAGATAACATCCCTTCTAATATCTTGCACACAGGATATTGTAGCAAACTCTTTAATGTGCAATAATAGAGTATTGACTAAGCATAGTGATCTGCTCCCAACAGATTAGACAAGTTCCATGCTGTTAGATCCTCTGTAGCAATACATTTGTGTCACCTTAACAAAACACATTTTTTAAGAGATGACCTCCAAAGTACTAAAAGATCAAATTAATATTAAATATATTTTTATTTAATAATAAAACATTCATAATAATCAGCTTTTATTTAATAAACAAGAACTCATACTTTTTTTCTGTAAAGGCTCTATGAATGGGATAATCTCAAGTGCCATATACACACCATCAGAAGGCAATATGCCATGTCACACAAAATGCACCTGGAAATACACTGCTGTCACAGACAGAAAGCTCTGCACAAGCCAATATGTTTTTCAAGTCTTCATCAGTTAGTTCTGAACAGAAGTGACCAGGCATAAAGCACACAAGAGGCTCTGTTTGGCTAACCTGCACAAAGAACTTGGATCAATGCTCCATCCACTGGACATTCCTTAAACAGGTCTTGGCTGTTGCCCAACTTCTCAGCACACTTACTGCACTTCCCACTTAACAATGGTAACATTTTGGTGTTTAAGAAGGCTAAATACATGTCTGACTAACAAGAGATGGGATGTGGTAATTAATTTGCTAGCACTGCTGCTGTTCAAGTGAAAAAAAGACAAGTGGGACTTGGTGCAAATTTAACTAATCGGCAAGACTTGCTCAACTCAGCTCAAATCAACCCAAGTGTTTCTCTCACTACAGTTGCAATTCAACATGGATGCAGGCAAGCTATAACAGCAGATTATATGCAAAGAAATGAAGATCTGCTCTGCCTGCCCAACCAGCTGGCCAGAGGCTACCCAGTTTGCAAGTTCCACAGCTGTGTTAGCAAAACACCATGTCCGTAGACTAACTAATTTCTTGCCTAGGTAAATATGACTACAAATATTTCCAAAGAAGACATTTTGTTCATAATTAAATAGGCAGGAAAAAGAAAATGAACACTAGTATTTTAGGAGCAACTGCTGCATACAACCAAAGAGTGTGCATACCTTATATAGGTTTCAACTATTTTAATGCAACAAGAAAGAACTGCTTTGTATAAGCAAATGAAATTTTGGATTACCTTGTTGAATTAGTCCCAAGATTCCAAGGTGTCTCCATGAGAAGAAAATGAGAGGAAACAAAAGGAAACCTCAGCAGCTTGCTCACTTTATTCTCCTTTCTCTTTGATGCCAAGAAATCATGCTGGTCACTGAGACATAGACAGATTAATGCAATGAAGAGTATTGGTGATTCTATTGAAGAGCCTCTCAAATCATTACTAAAACAAAATAAGTTGTTCACTTCTCAGCTAGAGTCAAATGGACTGATGACTATTATCTCAACCTTGGCTGATAATAAATGAGACTACCTTACCCTCTCAGGTCCTTGACCCAAATTCACAGCTAGTCCAGTGACCTAAACAAAACCTTTGAGAGAACAATGTCTAATGATGCTTGTCTCTTCTCAAACTACTCCTTGGCAAGTCTAGTTGTAACACATCTGCTAACACAGATCATCTTCAGTAATCAACACAGTTGCCAAGGCACTTTGTGAAAGTCAATACTTCCTCTTGCTCTCCCTTATCTATCTTCCATAGTTAATATACAACTCATTGTAGTTCCAATGAGTGTCTCAAAATTTTCTTCTTCGGATTACAAGATCACAAATGGTGCTACTTCATGCAAAGTCCAAACAAAAAAGTGATGGTTTCAGTTAATTGGTAATAATAACAACACAAGTGGCTATCTGAAATTACAATGTTATTGCACAAGGCACTGTATAAAAGTAGAGATGGCAAAGACTCAAATTTTTTAGATGCCCAAATTGCACATAAAGCATGCAAATTACTGCCAGTTCTGAGGAGTGAGGCCAGAGAAACACCACGATAAGATTCCTGCCAAACATACAAAATAATTTCACCTACAAAATTATGTGCTTTCTACATTTCAAGTCTGGGTATAGGATTGTCCAAGGATGCACGGTTGTTGGTTTGACATTTTTCAGACTGAGTTTTTTTTGAGTGCTTTTGGCTTTCCTGTTTTGTTGTTTGGGGGAGGGGGGTTTGGTTGTGTTTTGTTTTTGGTTTGGTTTGCTGTGTTTTGTTTTTTTTTCCTTTGAGAAGGAAGGAGATGTGGTGAGGATTTAGGTTTCATAAAGAGGACTTTTTTTTTTTTTGCACAGCTGTGGCTGATGGACTTCATAAAAGCAAGTATTCAGCCTTTAGGGAGAGACAAGTCCATATTCCATATTAGAAGCAAACATGCTGATAGAAAGCAAAAATTAACTTGGATGAATAGCCTTTTTGATTTCCAAGAATCAAGTAATAATGAAGTCACTGAACTGAATTTAAAGCCTGTACTGGTTTTGGCTGGGAATTAATTTTCATAGTAGCTTGCATGATGTTGTGTTTTGGATCTGTGATGGAAACAGTGCTGATGGAAACAGGGCTGTTTAATCTGTTGTTGAACAGCACTCAGCCTCAAGGCCTTCTCCATTTCTGACCCAACCCTGCCCTACCAGGGAGTGGGCTGAGGGCACACAAGAAGTTGGAAGAGGACTGAGCCAGGACAGCTGATCCCAGCTGACTATATCCCATAGTGTATCCCATAACATGACTTCATGCTCAGTAATAAAAGCTGGATCAAAAGAAGGAGGAAGGGGAATGACATTCAGACTCATGCCTTTTGTCTTCCCAAGCAGTCATTGTGTATTGTGAAGCCCTACTTTCCTGGAGATGACTGAACAGATACTTGCCGATAGGAAGTAGTTAATTAATTCCTTATTTTGCTTTGTGGTTTGTTCACTCACCTTTACAGCTCTTTTACCTTTTAAAGTGTCTTAACCCACAAGTTCTCTCACTTTCACCCTTTTGATTCTGTCCTCCATCCTGATGGGTTAAAAGGATTGAGTGGCTTTGTGGGGATTAGCTGCCAAGCTAGGGTTAAACCACTGCTAAACCCTACCCTCATTGTTCATCTACCCATCATTTCATCTTGGTCGTTAAAATCTTTGTCCAGCATCACTTTCAACTATTAAAACTCAAAGACTTATTTTGATGTACTGTTATAAGATGTCTGCATAATAAACTCATACTTTCTAGGAACTGGAAAAATAAAGTGAAAAGCCAAAGCAATCATCCCTCATAAAAATCTCAGTCAAGAGTCTTCAGTGATTTCGAGTTGTCCTTTATACTAAAAACAAATCCAACAATTTCTCAAAGATGTCCCTAATTAATAATTATGATCAGATTCCACAATTGCAGAATTTGCATTTTTTTTTTACTTATTGCTGGAGCAATGCAAACAATCATCACCAGTGAAAAATTAGACTCTCTATATATGTTTGTGTGTTATCTTACAGAACCTACATTTTAGCATTACCATTGACAGTAATCACTCAAGATAACCAAAGGCAAACATGAACAAAGCAAGTTTGTTTTAATCAGACCACCAACCAAAAACGCCGCACATTGCTTTAGTGTTTATTAATATTCAAGCCACATATTATTATCCTCCACATAGTCAGTCAAGCAGAAACACACAGATATACCTTACAGGGGTGTTATGAGATTAATTAGTTATAACTTGAGAACAATTTGAAGGTGTAAAGCCAAATTGCAGAAATGATAAGTGTTGTAACATCATATATGTAGAAGTGAAGATGAGGTTACCAGGAATTCTATGAGACTGACTGCATGCAAAGTAATTACAGGAGCAGTTCAAGTTAGTTTCTCGCTTAATATAATAATTGATGTCCCAGCCCATCAAACTATTGTTTCCAAGGAGTGAATATTGAGTGGAACTAACAAGTCACAGTAATGGAACTGTTCTCCAGAGAACACAGTACATATCACTATCTCATAAGAAATGAAATTGGTACAAAGCAGACAAACTCAAGATTTCAGCACAGGAACCAGGCATATGCCTTTCTTTTAACCATGCAAGGAGTAGAATAATTCTAAGAGAAGCTTAAGAAAGGATTAAAATTGGTATTTTGGGATGTTCTATCTTTTTTTTTGCCAACACAGTGTCTATTAACCTCGCTTTACCTAGGGAGGTCAGTATATACAGTGATGCCTCAAAACCTGTCCGGAGTGCTTTAGGAAGATTTACTTACATGCACACATATGTACATACACTAGAAAACAAAGCCAGATCAAAATCTCAGCTCCAGCAGATTTAACCAAGGAATGAGAGCCATTCCATAGGAGTGGAGATCTAATTCTGAGCTTGCAGTCTGCAGAGCAGTACACACCTCCAGTTCAAGACAGGATTACTGCACAACAGTATTAACAGAGTTATTAACACATTAAGAGAAGTTAAAGGTATAAAGATGGGGAAAAAACCTAAATTAAACAAAGAAAATACATGGTCAGAGCTACTTGTATTTTGACATCCTACATGATTATCCAGCTATTTCAAAGGTAAAGACTGTTGCTAAGTGTCATCTTGTACAATACATGACACTACAATGTAACTGGCCAATGATGTACATTTCAGTCGCACTAATGAACTAGTTTTCCATCAATTAAAAAAAAAATGACTTTTTGAAGACCAAGTTTTTAGCCTTTGTCAAACTCCTCCATACTATAATCCTAATGACACAGCCTCACAAAATTAGTCTTGTCTGAAGAAGACTTCTACAAAGCATATATATACATCAGATGGATAATAAAGTCTCAGAGGTGGTAAGAACAGACAGCAATAAAAACTAAATGGAAGGGGAAGCAGAAAAACTCTGCAGTACTACTACCTTTCAAACTCTCCTGCTTAAAAAATTACATCTTAAAGTAACCTAGCTCACAACTTCAACAGCAGTCTTTCTCATCTGCATTACACCATTAGATATGTACCTTGAATGCAGTAAACAGAACCAGATTTTAAGTGCTGTATCAGCTTGAAAACACAAGCCTCTGGCTCTCCAATGAAAAATACCTATGTTCAGAGTTGCACATGTATGTGAGAACAAGTGCCTTATGAAATACAGGCAGCATCTCCTTCCATGATAGAATATATGGTAACTGAATATCCTGTGAGATGCACAAAAGTGGTGATATTAATGTATGAATAACTAAAGGAAAGATGAAGAAGAGCTCCCCTCCCAGACAGGGCAAGAGAGGAGTGACAGCCTCTTCGTTTCAGCTGAAAAAGGGGCTAGCCGGGATACAAAGCCTCTGCTGCTCATGCTCCGTTGACTCACCTATGCAGGTATATTGTCCTCACATTCTGAGAGTGCTGCAGATGATGAGGTAACATCTTTTTCTCAAATGACAAACTGAGATCCAGTGAGATTAGGTCTAGAACAGAACCAGTACCCTACTGCAGCTGCCCACAGCTTTGTTTGTACTAGTCCTAAACTAAGCTCCCATAGAGATTTCTATGCTCATTAGATCACCATTTCTAAAGCTTCACCTGAAACCAAAGTTTATGTAAGGGCAGAACAGAGAAATATTTACACTATATTTTATTTAGTTTTAACTTCCCATACTGCCTTTTCAATTGCTTATCACTTTCCTTGCCAGTTTACAACATTAAATTAGGGGTATTTTCAAACCAACTTGGCAAAGCCTCCTCATATTAACAAGCTTTAACAAGTCCTACTGCACGAATCTTTTTGTCAACTCCATAACCAGTGTGGGAAAGCTTCTCTTGAAGCTGAGAAGAGGACAGGAGAGATTCAACCCATGAAAAATTAATGGACAGAAGACTATCTCTCAGAGATTATTTTCCATAAAATTGAATTGGCAACATCTGCTCAACCTACTGTAGATCAACAGTGAAGTATTTTCCAAGTCATTAACTCCGAGGGTAAGTTACTAAATAAACTCCAGGGACCTCACGCTGTTGTCACACTTAAGGCTTGTCCCAGACTCACCAAATAAGTTCTTCTGTGAAAGAGAACCTAAGAATGGAGTTGCAGTTCCATAGCAAACATACCCATTTAAATCCCTGGATGGCCTAGAAGAAAAAAGTCCCGACTTAATCTGACTGTGTTTCCAATTACTAGTCACTTAGCCTAAATTATTAACTGTGTCCTCTGCAGTGATGTATGGTACATGTGTATCTCCAAACAGGATTCTAATAGAATTATCTAATTCTATTAAGCCACAAACAACTACCCATTAAATATTTATTAGAAAGCTTGCATTCACTTAAAATAGATTGTAATGTCAGCAAAACACTTTGCTAATCCCTTCTTCATTTCAGTCTTCTGTCCTAAGGTTTCAAAGAGAGCTAATCAGAATCACACTTATTGATTAAGTACAAATTAGTTGGCTAATCAAAATCAATAAAAACAAAAAGATCTGTAAAGAATTGACCAAGTAGACTATGGATTTCTTTTAAAAATACACTAAGTTTAAATAAACAAGTTTGTTAGATTCAAGATTATTTGACTATGGAAAGCTTTTTAGCTTATTCTACTCTTGGGTAGGCATGATAAATGCCAACAAATTATATTTGCTTTGTAGCATCAATGAGCTGCACTTAAAAAGACAGAATTGTATTAAAGCACTTAAAATGTCTGATAGCATTTTAACTTCTCAGTACAGTTGTTAGATTGGATTTTTCTACAGTTTACCACATCAAACCCAGATTTTCCAAAAACCAAGGGGCAAACAACCTAAACTGATACCACAGCAAACCCAGATTTTCCAAAAACCAAGGGGCAAACATGGCAAGATATTCAAAATTATGCACAACGGTAACCTTTCACCTCCCCAAAAAAGAAATTAGGGGGACAAGCACACACATCTCAAGAGACAAGTAACCAAATTCCAGCTTATTGTTGCAGTTTAACTGGGCCCCTAATGACATATGTCCTCTAGACTCACGTCCTCAGGAAAAAACAAATCTACATCAGCTAAACAAGTAAAATTTAAACAAGTCCTCATGACAGGAGCACTAAGTGCGTATTTCAAAAGCAGAGACAATAATGTGTTCTTGAGCCCAGGAATTATACACAAGAAAGCCAGTCTCTAACTCCTTTCTTACTTCCTCAAAACATGTACTTCTCAATACTTCCCATGTTATTTGTAATATCTATATGATTCACCTCTTCAGCAAACTCAGTAACAAAGCTGCTGAAAAATTGATAAACAATGCTACTGTCCTGCAGGTGACAATGGATACTATTCAAGATTCAAGTGATCAAAAATCCAGACAGGCAAAAAGCAAATCAGACAAATAGTATGGTCTATTTCTCCTCATCTTATTATGACTCTGGATAGTCTTTCATTTCTCAAAAAAGTGGCTGTCTGCACACAAACAGAATAAAAGCCATTTCTTCTGATATTATCGGGGTTTTTTTAATTTTCCTGTAGGGGCATTAAAAAAATAAATCAGAGTACAATTCATTCAGAAATGCTAATATGTAGTAAGACAGAAATTCTAATAACAGGAACCACCAACACATGAACTCATAACTATCATTTATAGAAATTCACCACAACCTATATCTGACTTACAGTGATATGCAGAGGCAACAAGCCAGCTTTCCCTGTAGAATGTGATTGGTTGGCCAATACATGAGTACTGACATTTCTTTTCCATCTCTGCCAATTCCTAAGATCCAGAAGCACTACCACACTTTTATTCAGTTGTTTGGGTTTATGTTTTTTTGTAATTTTTTCCAACCTACTCACACAATTACTCAGCACTGGTCTGCATCCTTTACAGTGAGTTTAACAAGAGTACAGTTAAACTATTGCAACAGGCCTGAAAAAAATCCCACTCTCAACAGTGCAGAAGCAATCTACAGCTCGTGTAAGAATAAAATAAGAATAAAACAAAATCTAAAACTTCCTATACTTAACACTCCATAGACTTATGAAAGGTGCTTGGTTACATTCATCTCTTGTAACTGAAGGGCTTCAGCTCCTTGTAGAGCCAGACTGCCCAAGCAAGTAGCTAACAGCAACTGATCTGAATTCAGTCTCTGAAATGTCTGGTGACAGTAAAGCAAGCTGCTGCTGGCCTCTCCTGGGCACTTTTGGCCTTGGAGTATTTTAGACATCTGCCCTATGTTCTCCATATTTCATATATTTTCCTATAGGTCTTTGTTATCAAGTGCAACTATGGTACTAAGAAAAGTGAGCCTGGTTCAGCACTGCACACTAATACTTTTTGTAGTATTGTAGCTCATGTAGCACATGAGATAAAACTCTCTTGGCTCATAAAAAAAAGCCATTTGCAACCACTCGGCACAGATATAATTGACTGCAGAAAGTACAAGATGGGAAAACGAGGCCTGATGAGATTTCACAAGTAAGCAAGGCAAGCAGAAATTGTCTTTGAATTTTTGCACAATAGCCAGTACTTTAGCTCTTCACTTGGAAACTTCAATGCTATGAAACATTTACACAAAGGGCAAGCCACTGAAAAGCACTATCACTGGAAGAGCTTAAATAATTTAAGGTTCATCATGCCTCTGATTAATTTTTATTCTTTTCCTGAAGACCAGATGCTGTCCATTTTAACACCCTCATCTTCCACATATAGAGACAGGACTGCTGGCATATCTACAGAGAATGGCAGTGTCATCATGGTCAGATAAACTGACCTATATAAATATCTAAGGATGAAGTTAGGTCAGAGTGTAATAACTGTTTGTCCTTCTCTTTGTGCAGTGTCACACACTTCATCTCATTTTATTAATAATTACCATTTTCAGAGGTAGCATTGGAAGAGACTTAAACATTCTCTGTTAGGCCTTGATCAGCCCGTAGTGTATATCCATTAGAATCTTGTTAATCTGAAAACTTAAAAAATTCATGTTACTGCAAGCCTGAGTTTTTTACTGTAAATAAATTTAAACATAAAAAAAACGCTCCAGCTAATTCTACATGTAAAATATACCCATTAAAATCCAAGGTAGCCAAGGCTGGTGTATGACTGGCCAAGTAAGTTGTGTTTGCAAACACTCAAGTAGTAAGGTATGTGATTTTCAGTTCCAAACATCTTTCTCACCTCAGTCTCTTCAACACAGAATTATGCTACTGAATTCAAATTTCACTTCATAGAAGGTCAGTGCACACAAGAAAATACAAACCCACATTTGAGTCTTGGTGAGATATGTGAAAAGCAACCACTGACAATTCCAATCACCACTTACTAAGTATAACTCCTTGATTTGCCAAGTACTCTACAAACTTAAAACCTTCAAGACCATCCCTGCCAATGAAAGCTCCACATTATAGCTGTCTGCCAAAAAGGCTCCTACAGAGAATGCTATGCAAAGGTCAAACAAATGGGACTGAAAAGTTACCTTGCTCATACAGCATCATAAACACACTGTGAGCCTCAGTGTCTCAGTGTGAGAGATCACAGACTTAAAAGGTCTTAGCTTACAGACTTTAAACGGATGTAAGTGATCCTAATCCAAGCAAACCTAGTAGATGAATACACATGATCTTAAATGACAAATCTTGATAGCTCAAGTGAAATATCCAGTCGCATAACCCTTATCCAACTACCAATGAGGCACAAAGACTGAGACTGTACTCGAACAAATAAGTTGGAAGAATTTGCAAAATAAAAGAGACAGTTGTCATCTGTCAGCATCTGAACTCTTGTCCATTTCATTTACAGAAAAAAGCTTTAAAAAATATCATGGTTTTAAAGTGCTCTCTTTTAAAGTTAGCAAGAACCCTCGATGTCCAAGGGAGTGGTAAGAGGTAATGAGGAGCACAAAGCTCCCCAAGATGAGAGAAAGATCTAATGATGCACTGGTCCTGTAATCCAACTGTACTTTCTTTTTTTACTTGTAGTTAGAACAATATTCAGGTTATCAATGCTTAACTTTAATCCAATTTTAAATAAGCAATGTGAAATGTGCCCATTACAATTTCTTAGGACATAAAATCACACAAACAGCTATTATTCAAACTGTCTACCCCAGAAACAACTCATTTAAGCCTCTAATAGGTATCAGTCATCTCACTATTGGACAGCGCTCAGAGGAATTCCATCCCAGTTTTCTTCTAAGGTGTTCCAGTTTCTTTCATAAACACTACAGCGCTTTGAGACTGAAGATACTTAGTTACCATGAAAACTCAGTAATAGGCAAAAGATTTATATCACTGTAAATGAACTCCAGTTAATAATTTGTGAGTAACCAATAAAGCAAGCATCACAGGTTCCAAATCATTTCATGTCAAAAAGGCCTCATAAAGCAGTAGCATATTCTTCCATGTACTGGTAAAGAAAGGAGAATCATGAAGTCTACATGTTTCATATCAGTAATTTCCAACAGCCAAAAAACTAGTCCAGGTCTGGCAAAGGCAGTCTTACTCTAAGAAGCTAGAACAGGAAACTTACAGGATGATCTCCAAGAACTGAAATGTAATAAAACTGAAAACATCAGTTCATTTGTTTGAATAGAAAAAGGGAAAATGTGCAATATCTTTAACATATGGATGGGTGGGTAGACTAAGTGACTGTGACACAGAAAACTTATCTGTAAATACTGCAGAAAGCCTTATGATTTCACCACAGTAAACAATTGGATTCAATCAAATGCTGCTAAAGCAAAAGGCATGACCCACAGGAGTAATTACCAGTCACTTGACTGAAACAAAGGGCAACTACATCCAGCTCAGGTGTGCTCACAATAGCTGAGTACTTGATTATAGAGAGCCACAGCAATCAGCAAAAAAGGGCAACAGGGGTCCCTACAGGTTCCCTTTTGATACTACCTCATCGAAAGGTATGGGCTGCCATAGAGACTAACTTCATGCAGTGTGTAAATTTTTGCAACACAAATATTTTATGAAGTTTTAATTTTAAGTATAGAAGACGGGAAATCAAATGGTAGGAGATGAGGGAGAGCACTCACTGAGGTCTTGTCTACATCTAGTTGTGACTGTAAAAAGCTGTAGAACTCCTGCTGTAGAAATGAATGCTACATTGCAGTACCTCATTCCCTGCATTATATTTAGTTTTGTCTTCATGGCACAGAGCTGAGGTGCGGCTATCAGAACTGTGTTACTACACTGAGCTACCAGCTCAACTGCAATAGTACTCAAAGTATTTTCATTAAAAGCAGCTCAGAGTACTTTTAAAGCAAACAAGCTTTGACATTGCTCCTTCCAAATTGCAAATCAGGATCTCAAAAAATCCTATCAACTCATAGAAATCTCCACAGTGGTATCCCTGGGGAAATAATAAAGTAAAAAAGAGAACTAAAAACAATAAAATGGTCATTTTGTGATGCTAAATTCAGATTTGCTTATATTTAAGATTACAACAGGGCAATTAAGCAGGGAACAGGGAAAGGTGAAGTTTGGCACAAGGCAAGTGGCAGCCAAGTATAAGATCAAAATAGCATTCTCTGACAACTATTTTATTCTCACTTCATATGCTGCTCAGTCTCTCAGCCTATCAGATTCTAAATCTACCCATATAATCAATATGTGGCAACACATAACAAAATCAGCTGAAAATAAAAGAGCAAGTTACTCACAGGTGGTTCTCAAGCTGTGGCCTATGTTTTTCCTTTTTTAAATTATAGACATGCAAATTAGTCCACATTTTTTCAAAAGACACACAGAAAGATGTGCACACAGCCAAAAAAAATCTGAAACACCAGGTTTTCAATTCTTAAAACTTAAGCAACAACAGGACACCTTCTTACCTTTTATACTTCACAAAACACAGGTAACACTGACCAGAATTTGCATATAGCTTCGGACCAGTTATTTTTCTGAGCCCGTTCTAAATACTAAACCTTCTCTGCCTTCCTTATTATCACCCACATTTATTTCTGGTATAAAGACTTGTAAATGTGAATAAGCATATGATAAACTGGATGTTTCAGGAATAGATTTCCTACTATAACAGGGTATTGACAGTGTGGTTTGTTCATTGATAAATTTGATTGATTTATCCTTTATGTATAATTGTCAAGAACTCGGTTACCTGGTCATGTTGCATCTATGACTTTTGTACAAAAAAAGCAAAGGTTTCTGTGCCTGAATTAAGAGACCAGGGCAGTTATCCTAAAGGCAGTAACAAGTCTCTTTCTAGAGTTCACAAACAAGGGAAACAAAGTCTCACAGTAGGTTAATATGTGTCATATTAAATATACGGGTAGGGCTGACAGTTTCCAAGCTGTGTAAGAGATTTGATTGTCCAATTCACATAATGCTAATAACAATTGTAATAGTAATACAACATCTGCAGGCTTGATCAGTCCTCTTTATTCAGTCAAAACTCCCCATGAAAATGAGAAAACATGAACAAGCTTTCACAGAAATCTGTTGAATTTAACTTGGAATAACTTACAGCGATACAGCTGTTGATTCATTCTGCTTTCTAAACTGCTTTTGAGTGAGTATTCTGCCTTTCTTCCATAGTTAAATGCCAGCCCTAGTTATGCTTAGCCCAGGCTTAACCTTAACATTCATCTCTTCTTTTGTGGGTACCACATTTATTCTAAGTTTCCCTCATGCCTATTGACATGATCTAGTCATTCATTTGAACAACACTGTTCTACATTTCCGCATCAAATAGCAATTCAGTACTATAATTTGACAAATCTATGTGATCTAGAAGATAATGAACTACACATTAAATTGTTTTTGTTATTTAAGTTTTAGAAAAATGCAGCGGACAGCAAAGAAACTAGAAGTTACCCAGTAATCCAAAAGATAGATGCAGCACACTCAAGGATGGTGTAAGGCTTCAAATGCTGCCCCGTCAACATGCCTGGATGCCAAGATGGATGGGCCACTTATAAAAGAGCAGATCCTACTTAAGCATCTGAGCATAAGCAGTTTAAGAGTTCTCCACTGAGTCTGTTTTCTGTACCAGTACTACTATATGGTGTGGATCCACTGTTAGGTCTGAATTAAAAGCACTTGTCTTGTGCAGCTGAAGAGCAGTAGGACAAGCAATTTTATCTGGTCTTAGTAACACTGACACATTTGAAGAACTTGCAATTGCCTGCGTCATAGCTTTTGAATTTATTTTCTGAGCAGACACACACACAACTGGCCTTTGGGTCTTACTTTGGAGAGTCACTCAGTTTGACAAAATACATTACAGAAATAAAGAGTAACAGATCTTTCAGAGAGGAGGATGCTCTCTGGTTAAGGAAAGGGTTTAGTTTTTATGGACCGTAATTAAATGAAAGGGAAAGGGAGTAGGATGTGTCTGTGTTTGTTGCCATCAGACAAGACAACATGCACAGGAATCCAACATCACATACAATTAGTATTGTCACTAGAGCATTAATGAATCACTTCAGACACTTTGTCTCCCACACCTCCCTGCCTCAATAGTGTTATCATTTACACTGTATAATGTTGCTAGATAAAAACAACCTAGAGGTTTAATGGCCCACAGAGCAAGAAGCGTTAAATATTAGTGTTCTTTCTTTCCTCTATGCCTCTTTTACTTAACATATAAATAAGGCTATTACAACACCAACCACTTAGTATGGATTTGGCTGGGGCTTGTCATTCCAAGACAATCAAATACATTGCCAGTTCTAAAAGGGGGCAAGAAAAATGGTTAGTGATGCCTGCTGCTACTCCACATCAGGAAGTCACCTAAAGTCACCTGCAGTAAGGTAGACAGACGAAGGCTGACTTTCCAGTAGATTTCTGTCTGCAACTTTTTTAACAACACAAAGGCATCCACAACTGAAATTCCAAACAGTCAAGAAACACAGCTCTAGTTTAGCTGATAACAAGGGTATAGACAGGCTAATGCTTCATACAGTATTTCTGAATTTAAAAGCAAAACTACTTTAATTTTAACCTTGAAACTTACACAGATTTTTTCTTCCTTTCCAAGAAATAGCAATGTTTCCAGAAAAAAACCCAGAAAGCTTAGTTAAGTCCAGAAAGGAAAACATGATAAATAAAAGCAGTGTGAAAAATCCTGTTGTCAAATAACTCAACCACCAGACACTCAAAAGCCTAAAAATTAACAGCCTTGTTCAAGCTGGGGTTCCACTCTACTAATTAAGGTAGGATATTAAGGAGGTAGAGAAATTAGCCTGTTTTCCTGTGACACACCTCACTCTACTCAGTCTTAATCACAAGAGAAATGCTGCTTTAAAATATTTCACTTAAAGTGAACTGTCATTCTTCCAGTGGAAGCAATGTTCAGCTGGAAATGGTGACTTACTCTACCTAGATGGGAGTTTTTGTATTTTTATGCTCATCTTGATTAAAGATTTGTTTACTAATCTGAACGTATCCAAATTCAAAGTTATTGCAAACAGTTTCCATGGTTCTCTAGCTCTACCCAAAACCTTCACAGGGACACAAAAGATCAACATGTGTATTATGCTTTCAAGGACTGAAACCAAGATACCAGAGTATTTTAACATCCTTTCAAACATTTATTTAATATAAAGAATTCTGGCTGGGCTCATAACACCACGAACAGAAAGTATTAGCTGCAGGGGTAATGTTAATACAAATTAAGATGACAGCAATAAAACCATTTGTACATCAACAATTATAAAATTAAGTAATTCAGACACAGATACTGTACCAAGTTTGGAGAACAACCTTGAAAAAAAAACAACAGGTGGGACTGATAAGATATCATAAATCTAACCCCCCATACATGCAGGCATTAAATATTCCAAGTGAGGAAGGAAAATAAAATCTCTACACCACTACAGAAATTTTCAGGTGTATCATCATATGGCTAATCACAAATTTTAAAGCAAATCTTACTGATATCAGTAGATGGCCTTAAATCTAAGTTGGTATCACATGAACAAAAGTTATACGATAGTTACAGCAAAGACAAGTAAAACACTGTCAGCTCTCCAGGTTTAGTACATCCTTCTCAACTTCATTCTTTTTTTCTTGACACTGTCTCTAGTTGATGCTGGTTTGTTTGTTTTTTAAATTTTATCATTTCGAACACAAAGATTGACAGAAACTCTTGAAAACACCAAGAGATGTGTGTTCTTCAAGATGAAGAAAAATGTACAAGACATTTGTTACTTTTCCCCATGTGATAAAAGTACCTTAGATACTGACATATCCACCTGCAAAGACAGATAAAAACAAATTAGAAATTTTTGAAAGGTCAATTATTCTTTGACAGTACTAGGCATTTAAGAAATCTTAGCATACATACTAACTTGCATCAACAAATACTAGGCCAAACAAAATACACGTCATCTAGCTAAGCAGCATCAGAATTGATATCCTGGTAACAGTCACACACTACCAAAAGAGTAAGGAGCCCAGAAAAATAAGCCTAGACAAACAAGATGCAGAAAGGGGAAACGATTCAGTGAAGAAATGATTCATTTAAATGAAAAGCAATTATACTTTGAAGACAAAAAGATATGTTTTTTAGAACAACTGTCATGATACTACAAAGAAGATAAAAGATTTTACCCAGCATCTAAAACAGTATCTGGGATTAAAAAAAAACCCAAACAAACAAAAAACAAACAAACAAAAAAACCCCCACAAAAACCCCAACAACCTACTGTTTCATTTTGATATGAACTAAGATTTTTCAATAGCCATCTCTCACTTTAAAAGAAAGGTTAAAGAAAAATGGAAGAGACGGAACAAGAAAGCTCATTCATAACTTGGATGTCAAGTCACTTACATTTCTTGTTATTGTAGAATCAGGGAGGCTGTTTTCTCTAGGAGTTATTCACTCTACAGTATCTACCACTGACAGAAAATAAATACACTTGGAAGCTATAAATTATTGAAAGTTAATGTGTAGAGTTAAAGCTCTGGAAAGCTAAAGAACTTCCTTGAAACAAATCACCAACAAGTTCTCCTAAAAAAAAACAACAAACAACTCTTACCAGTCAGATTAACTTCACATGCCTCAAATAAACAATAAAAACAAACCCGAAAGTTACAAAAAGTAAACTTATTTGTAATTTAAAGATACAACAATTGAAAGGCTTTCTGGGATACTACTTGAATAACAACTCTTTCAACCCCATTCAGAGCCCTGTTGAGCCATGGCTAGTGGAGCATAAAGCTTATTGCAACATGTTAGAATTCAAGGCTCCACCACAGTTCCTACCTGGGAGAATGAAAAAAAAAAATCTAAGAGATGAAGGTCATGTTAGAGAACTTGTTCTTCTTCTTGATCAGACATTTTAACTGTCATGCTGGTTCTTTTGAAGAATTTGTAGGAAGAAAAAGGCCAGCTTATGGCTTACTCCAGGCTATCTCACCTTAGCAGGA
>NW_009953964.1:2928818-2934468 GCF_000747805.2 Chaetura pelagica
GCAGGAATGGCAGCATAGCTGTTATCCACTATACCCAACGTGTCAGAGACAACGCTAACTAACTTGTAGACCTACTCGTTTCATTTCTGTTTAACCTCCAGCTTAAGCTTTTTATTCCTAGCACACGATACAAACACAGACCCAAAAATCTCAGAGAAACAGTGTTTGTCTTGAAGTATTACAGTGCCTAGTCAGTCAAAAAACTAATCAACATTTTTAAAAAAGCGTGCCATAAGAACCTTAATGATTATGTTTACTTGTTGATCCGAGATAAAGGCTACTGGATCTGCAGTCTGATCCTACATTCAAATTCCATATGCTACCTGCTTACCATACTGAACACAAAGAGAAACTAAGAGGCAGGACTGCAACAATCCAGTTGGCAGAGCGTAAATGCACACACAAAGAATAACAATGATTTAGAGAAAGAGGAAAAAACAACATATAAGCAAAGCATCTTGTATCCAAATATTTCATTTCAGCTCTCCTTTTGAACTGGCTTAGACTTTCTCACACCAATATGCTTCATAAAAACAACAGAAACTGAAATATTGAATATGCATAATACACTGATGATAATTTAAGGTTTTATTTTCTTTCCTAAGATGCAGCTTGGCTGAAAGGATTGTACCGAGTTACTAATTATGCCTCATTCCACTTATCCCAATTCTGTTAGCTAATCATGTTTGAATACCTGTGCAGGTGATATTTTATTACCTTAATACCAACATTAATTATAACTTCTCACTTTGAGTCATCATACCCTATCAGCTGCCATCTTTAGTCTCCACATTCTGTTGCTATCACTGCAATTCCTTCTAGTAATTTCTAAGCCTTTGCTGATAAGTAAGCAAAGGAAAGCTTCTTTAATAGTAACAAATAGTATCTATCAAGTTCTGTACAACTACAGACATAAGCCTGAACATGATTATACACTTTAAGAAGCTGGGGAAAAAGAAAAACCCCAGCAGGCTGAATGGCAAACAGCATGCCATGTTGTTGAACTTCCAGGTGAAGAGCTTAGAAGCCGGAGCCTATCAGGGGAGACAAGGCTATTGACACATATGGCTGCTGGCAGACTATTTTCTCTGCGTTCAAGTATGGGACTACTAGCAAGAAAAGACAACTGTACATGGCTTTTTAACTCCCAGTAAGTTCTTCCAGATGACTTCATTGTCGGTGGCATAGCAAGTTTAACCTGCTCAATGTGTGCCCTCCCTTCGTTTCTGTAACAATTCTTTTAGACACGCGTTCATCAAATTCCAACACAAATAATGGCTACTGGCTTTCAACCTCAGAGCAGAAAAAGTTGTTTTAGTAGAGGAAATTGAGCCACTCTCCAATAAAAATAAATGAAAGACTAAGCACAAGAGTCTTAGAAATGCATGATAAAGACAAAGAGGCTTCAGCATTCTGTGAAAACATGACTCAACAACCACAGGCAAAAAATGCCAGAGGCAGATAAACATTTCCAGGCCCTTTCCTGCTGTAGACATCAGTCAAAAGAAACCTCAATATGGTATTCTAAACAATTCCTGCTACCAAATACTCACTTATCCAGATAATCCAAGTAACATTTTTCTAGCTCCAGCTAGACCCGGCTTGACCCAGCTCGTGCCATCGCTGCAGCTTTTCCTGCCAGCCTGCCTGCATTGCTTGCAGCTACCACCCTCAGAAACCCATCTGCTGCTGAACACACGTGGTGAGACTTAATTCCTGCCACCCCTGGTCCTAACCAGGTTGCAGGGGAAGGCATAATCCTGTCTTACTTGCACTCAAACCACGACCCTATACGGGACAAGTGTCAGGCATATCCCTCCTCCTCCTTCCTTCATAAATAAGTAAATAAGGTGTGCAAACAAGGTGTACCCATATATAAGTATTAAGACATAAGTTCTTGTTATTTGGTGCTTAAAAGATATTTCACAGCTCGTATGTGCTTTAATTACCCCTTTTGAACCTCCTGCCCCAAATTGCTTTGTTTTCCCCACAATAAACTGTGCATTTGTTAATTCTAATTGGGGATTGGCTGCTGTTATTGGAAATATTAGTAAGCACTCAGAAAGTTACTCACTCGAAAAGTCAGTGCCGAAGTTCACTGCTCTTCTGTGAGAAGTGAGCGCCACGTGCGGACCTCTCAGCAGATCCTGACAAGCTAAATACACTCCAAAAAGGAGATATAATAGGTCGCGGATCGCGACAGTTACAATCCATGTTAACATGTAGAAAAGTCTGTTCAGCCAAGGGCTCATGTACTCTTGTTATTAGAGTTAAAAGTCAAGCTCTTGAATCTCAGCTTCCTTCACACTAATTTTAAACACCCCCCCCCACACACACACAAACAACTTACACACACACACACACAAACAACCCCCACACACACACACACAAAAATTCTATATATAAACTGGAAAAAAAAAAATAAAATAAATTCCAACAACCAAATCAACACACACACAAAAAAACAACCAAAAAACAAAACCCCAAAAAACAACAAATTAATCTACAGTCCCATATTTAAAAAAAAAACAACAACTCTCCACTTGAGTTACCTACAGTGTGCCTGTGGATTGTCTGTTAATGTTTGGCTACCTTCTTGTTCAGATTCAGTGACTAAGATACTGCAAGCTGACAGAGCCCCATCCTTGGAAGGAAATATTAACACTGAATTATAATTTATTCACTGACTAATGACATACTTTTAGTTCATCACCAAATACTCACTTATCCAGATAATCCAAGTAACATTTTTCTAGCTCCAGCTAGACCCGGCTTGACCCAGCTCGTGCCATCGCTGCAGCTTTTCCTGCCAGCCTGCCTGCATTGCTTGCAGCTACCACCCTCAGAAACCCATCTGCTGCTGAACACACGTGGTGAGACTTAATTCCTGCCACCCCTGGTCCTAACCAGGTTGCAGGGGAAGGCATAATCCTGTCTTACTTGCACTCAAACCACGACCCTATACGGGACAAGTGTCAGGCATATCCCTCCTCCTCCTTCCTTCATAAATAAGTAAATAAGGTGTGCAAACAAGGTGTACCCATATATAAGTATTAAGACATAAGTTCTTGTTATTTGGTGCTTAAAAGATATTTCACAGCTCGTATGTGCTTTAATTACCCCTTTTGAACCTCCTGCCCCAAATTGCTTTGTTTTCCCCACAATAAACTGTGCATTTGTTAATTCTAATTGGGGATTGGCTGCTGTTATTGGAAATATTAGTAAGCACTCAGAAAGTTACTCACTCGAAAAGTCAGTGCCGAAGTTCACTGCTCTTCTGTGAGAAGTGAGCGCCACGTGCGGACCTCTCAGCAGATCCTGACAAGCTAAATACACTCCAAAAAGGAGATATAATAGGTCGCGGATCGCGACAGTTACAATCCATGTTAACATGTAGAAAAGTCTGTTCAGCCAAGGGCTCATGTACTCTTGTTATTAGAGTTAAAAGTCAAGCTCTTGAATCTCAGCTTCCTTCACACTAATTTTAAACACCCCCCCCCACACACACACAAACAACTTACACACACACACACACAAACAACCCCCACACACACACACACAAAAATTCTATATATAAACTGGAAAAAAAAAAATAAAATAAATTCCAACAACCAAATCAACACACACACAAAAAAACAACCAAAAAACAAAACCCCAAAAAACAACAAATTAATCTACAGTCCCATATTTAAAAAAAAAACAACAACTCTCCACTTGAGTTACCTACAGTGTGCCTGTGGATTGTCTGTTAATGTTTGGCTACCTTCTTGTTCAGATTCAGTGACTAAGATACTGCAAGCTGACAGAGCCCCATCCTTGGAAGGAAATATTAACACTGAATTATAATTTATTCACTGACTAATGACATACTTTTAGTTCATCTCAAAGCAAAAACAGTATTATGAATAAAATAAACCCTAATGTTTGTTCTGTCATATGCCACACAGTAGGAGCTTCACTGTACATAATATTTGGGCTATGTAACTCTAATAGTGAATTTGATGAAAGGGATAGATTCTGATCTGTTCATCTCAGAGGCATCTGTATTGAGTTTCTGTTAGAAAGTGTTTAACTTTTTACTTCATTATTTAGCTACAAACCCAGTTAAGAGCCTCTACTTGGGCATACAGCTGTAGGGGTAGGACCTGAGAATGCGAGATCCTTTGTTTAAGATCACCTTTCTCTGCTGAGCATGGGCAGCTTACTGCATGGAAGTTTTGGATCTACACAACAGGACACCTGACTTACCACTGCCTGAAACCATTTCTGTCTGTAACACTGAGGAGCACAAAGGGGTTACTTGGGCTCAGTCTAGTATCTAAAAACTTTAAGTCTGAAAGATTAACATGACAAAAAGAAAATTTTGAAATGTTTCTCCCATGATCCTCAACTTAAAAGTATTCTTATGGGTGAAATTGCTTAAGGTTTTCCTGAACAAAACTGTCTGAGATTAAATCTTTCCTCTGTTCATTCTGTTCCAGCAATGGCATCATTATGGTTCTGATAAGCCAGTGTTAGACAGTATCTTGTTTTACAATCCCATTTGAACTTACAATAACCGTGGAGGAAAAAAAAAATTCCCCTTCACTGTTACACAGGATTGAACTCTTACATAAAACACATTATTGTTGAAAAAATTAAAATCCCATGTGTGGAGAAAACTACTTATGCAAGAATAGAAATGTTTTCAGAAACTTCAAATAGGAGAGCTCAGAAAGACTGGTATTTATGTTTCCTGCTAACTAAACGCAAAATTACTTTTCCCCAGCCCCACAGACAAACATACTAATATCTGTCTTCCAGAAAAATCTAATTCAGATGCTTCCAATCAGGATCATATAATCACAAATGTCAGAAGCAATGATCTGGTATGGCCTTTACTGTTTTTCTTTCCTTAAGGCATGCATTCCTAGAGGATTATGTTTTTTTAATAATTTAGGCATCATAAATAAAGGTATTTTTCTCTATCCTTTGGGAGACTTCCTAGTAATATCCTGACAGGGTACTGTTTTGATAGTCCATTTCATCATAATGACCAGCTAATGATAATTATATGATGGAAGCTAAATCCTGATGCAAGGTCTGTCCAGCTGAGCACTGAACAGTCTTACAACTTCCTTGATTTGTGCTTTATGTTGCTTTCCTCTCATTAGTTTTAATTTCTTACTTTAAAAATGCTTGTCTCACACTCAGTGTCTTCCTTTTCATGACTGTAGGTGTGGCACTGAGCAGGCTGCCTAATTCCAAGCTCTGGCAAGACAGACAAGCAGTCATCTCTGTAGAACTCTCTCAAGCCTCTTCTGAAACAGATGGGTATGGGAGAACACCAAATGATTTAGTCTTCCTCTTCCTTTCCGCTGTGCCCTAGAACACCAGATGCTGATAAGCTTTGCTGGACTACACATCAGCCAACTTGCCTCAAAGTTAAAATTTGACCTTAACAAGGAGACCTACAGACAAGTTAAAATTAAGTCCTAGCTATTCCTTTATTATTTGGAGCAGCTTACCACTCCAAATGAAGCATATTTTAAGCACGTTGGTAGAATGCTTTTGTAAGAAGCCTGGAATGGCACTGCTTGCTCCATGGCTAATTAAGCCACTTGTATTGCTCTCATTCTAGGAACCTTCCACTAGAATCAAAAGGGAAAGA
>NW_009953964.1:2934634-2945579 GCF_000747805.2 Chaetura pelagica
GGAAAGAGTAATAGATTGCCCATGGTTCAAAGGCATTTCATTAATGCATATCTTTGGTCATAAATTACTGTTTACCTGTCAACTGGGTTCAGAACACCCACAAGGTGTTCTTTGAAGTTAACCTTTTGGATTTAAAGATTTTTGAACAGCTGTTGCAGAACTGTTTGATCTAAAAATCTGAGTCTTTTGAAGTTGAGATCTAATGGAAGATGATTATTTTTTTTCCAACAGTGAACAAGCAGTTAATGAGATAAAGTGATGTGAAGACAGTCAGAATATGTGGATGCATCTCATGGGGGGAGGTTGTTGGGGGGATTTTGGGTGGTGGTGTTTGCATTTTTTTGTGGATTAACAGGAAACCCTGAGGTAGTCAGGACCACATAAGTCAAAATCATAATTAAGAAGAAAATTAATTTGAGTGAGACAAAACTCTATACTGGAATCAAAGCTATTTTGAAAATCTACTCTAAACAGTGTCATTAACGCATACAAAATAGAAAATTAAGCTATTAGATATTTGGCCTGTATTGTTTTTGCATGCTAAGATAGTTGGTCCCTGACACATGGCTGACACACCAAGGAAAGGGCATGGCTAAACAACATGAAGATATAAGTGAACTATACACATGCTCTGAGTGCTTTAAAACCCAAAATGCACAAAGGTTTTATAACACCCTTAACATTGCAAGGAGGGCCTTTTGAACCCAAGGAATCAATCTTCTGAATTTATTATTGAAACAAAGCCCTTCCCAACAGTAAAGCTTGGCAGTTATGTCTGATTTGACTTGTGTGAAATCTAATGAATTTGCCTAAGTCAGAAAAAGAGGTCTAAAAAAACACAGTTATTTTTAATGCACTTTAAATAGAGTCATACTCTACATAAAATAGATAACAATAACATACATTTGTAGTTAAAAAAAAAAAAAATATTTCTCCTATATTCTTGCTACTTTCATAGAACAGGAAGTCTACTTTGAGCATTCAAAAAACATATCAGACTACAGATAAAAAAACATTTGTGTTCATCTTTAGATCAAGCAGAGCTTTCCCCTTGAAATCAACACCTGAAGGTGATCAGTCAGAACTGTTAGTGAGCAAATAAAATGTTGAAATGTCAAGAAAACAGCCCCATAAAGACACTTGTAATCTGGCTTGATAGTTTAGTGCACTCTTCTTTAGCCTTCCTAAGTCACAGCAAAATGGCAGCGGATTTCAGTGCTGCATCCTCTAAGGCTGCAATATAACAGTGACAGAAACAGCAAATGGAAGCCATGGAAGGGGGGGAGGAAGAGCCCGAGGCAGCAGTGGGGGGGTGGAAGATACTCCCATTTATTTCCTTTAGCACATTCTGTTATAGGGCAAGAGAGTTAAGGATGCTTGAAGAGTACTGTTACATGATCTGAGCCAACTTGTTAAAATGTTAATACCCCCCTAAAATGTAGACAATAAAAGCACATCTAACTGTGATACAAACAAAAAAAATAAATGAATAGAGCAGTGTTCCACATAAAACTGGCCTTACTCCTCACACGTTACATCCTGTATATACAGATACAACAGCAAAGAAGCATTAAAATGAAAAATCTATCTTGGAGAATTCAGTGATATCAACCTGGAAACTGTGTGATTCAGCACTAGCTTTGAATACCCCCACTGCTGAGAAAGCCAAAGTGGACAACATGTTAGTGTTTTGAGTGATACAGAAACCCTGTATGTAAAGCAAGTTAATTGTAATTGAATCCCAGTTTATTGTGAAATATATTTTTTCTTACTATGACCTACCTTGACTTTTAATTTCATCTTAGTCAGATTACCTGGAGCAGCATTTTGCACAATAACCTGTAAAATAAATTGGCTGGGAAGGAATATTTACTTCTCTTACAGAACCTAATTTTGAGAAATTCAACCGGAACTAACCACACATTTAAAAAAGACAATTTTACAGGAAGAATATTACTCTCCTCATACAAACAACTCTCAGTTTCCTTCACAAGCAAGGAGTATATGCAGCTCTCTCATAAACAAAGGAAAAAAATAATAAATTCCACAAAACAATAAGACAATCCACTCCAGTGTTCCAATGTCAAGACAGCAGAGAACAATCCTTAGAAATAACTCATAAACAGAGAAAATCCTGATGAGGTTTAAATAGAGCATTATGCTATCTTCTGTTCCTGAAGTCAAAACTGGGACTCTAATCTTGCCTTTTTGAGGAAATGTTTGCTCAGACATCAAGTCAACACATCTTGAAAATACTAGCCACAAAACCTATTTTCAATACCAAACAGCAGATAAGAACAAACTGGAAGAACTATTTTAGCTCAGTGTGGATATGACAGCATCCAAGACATCATCTTACTGCCAAACCTTCCTGCAAATTCTTCCTAAATGTGTTACAAGATGAATTTTTAAGATTTGTATTCTAAAACAAGTCTCTTAAGTTTTCTCCTAGCATGTGCATCACAGTTCATTTTAAAGAAGCTAAAACCCAAAGAAAAAACAGAACCTTGAAGTATAGAGAGGGTAGATACCATGAGGCTATTAACTATTAATCTTAAAAAGGGAGCTGGAAGACAGCAAAACCAGTCTGCTTTATTCCCAGTATATAAAGGAAACAATTCAGTTGGTTCGGATTTTTAAGGCCTATTTTCTGTCTTTTCCAAACAAATTCATTAAGCCCCCAATTACAACCTCAATTCAAACCAGCTTCATTCAAGTTTTAAGTAAAAACTGGAATAAGTTGGCAAGAATAATCTGCTTCGGCACCTGCGCTATCTGGTATTGCACTGAACTTTGGAAACTCAGTTACCCTCATGCAAGCTGTCAGTGAGAAAGGCAGCGGTGGGAAGAAACAGACATGAATATGCATGCGAACTACAGCTGAATTTTTATTTGGTTATATTCATAATCCATTTATGTTTATTTCTGTAAATGATCAGATGCAAGAAATTTATGCATGAAAAAACTCAGTCACCAAAAAGGAATTCTGAGCAGCATTTTCAATAACACAGTCTGCCAGCGCTAGTGAGCTACACAAGTCGACTAATCAGGCAAGGGAAAGAAAAAAAAAACACAAACACCAGAAAACCAAAGTATATGTAGATGTAACAGAAATCACAAATATTCAGCGAGGTGTTCACAGATGAGCTGCTAATCAGTACCAATTAATTGAGGAGTGGAAGTTCAGTGGCCTGGGTTCTGCCCTGTATCTATATGCAGGCAATGTAAAGTAGAAATAACCTTTTCTATAACAAAGCATTTGGAAAGCTACAACTAAAGGGCATGAGCAAGGAGAACAAGCTACCAGTAATAAACCAGAAAACTGTACAGAAGTTTGTTGTCCTTTCATAAATGAAAAAAAAAAAAAGAAAAAGAAGGAAATAGATTATTATTTGTTATAACAACTTGCACAAGCCTACATGACAACCTAGACAAGGACTAAGCCAAGTACATGATGATTTCAGGTTTACTGAAAATCTGCACAGTACTAAGGCACAGCCTAATTATGCCAAATTAAGAGATTATCTCCTCTGTTCTCTCATAGAAAGACCTGCTTTGCACACTGCACAGTTCTCCAAAGCTACACAGGACACCAGATTTCAACAGCACAAATGGCAGTTGGACTTAATTGGAAGCCATCAGGAGAGCTGCATCACACCACTTTCTTCCTCAGACTACATGAAAATCTAAGAACTAAGTTACAGGAGATATAAGTTAGAGCAGTACAGAACCTCAACTGTAAGACTCGAACATTTTGGACTTCCAAATTCTTAAATTTGCCCTTTACTTTAAGAAGTCAATGATGAAGTTTGATGAGTTTCTTTTACTTTCTGTAATGAAGTGCCATCCATTTTACACTTGAAAGGATCTTTGTAATAATGCAACATTGATCTTTTGAATACAGATGAGCTAACCTAGATAATAGAATTTGGCATCCAAAAGAAAGGGTTTCTGAGGATATATATAAGGTTCCAGTGCCATCAAGAGGATTTTGAGGATAAGGCACCTATTCATGAGCAAATGTTAAGATTTGGTATTACAATAACACTCTTTCATTTTCACTACATTTGTAAGTGAACTCTCAAGGCAACAAAAATTCCATGACATAACTGACAATGTAACATTAACACACACAACTGAGCAATGATGTAGAACCAGCATTAAAGCAATAATACAAAAAGCAGTAGCCATCAAAAGCTACCATGGAAAAGCACTTGGGAACTATTCTTTTTGGCAGTCCTCTCCACACCATTATGCCTACTTTATCAATGCTTACAACATCTTCTGGAAAAAGGAAGACTTTGAGAAAAACAGCATTTTTCTGGACAGAAAGTGAAGTCAAAAGATTTAATTTATTTTAATGTATATCTTTATATACTTAAAATAGAGTTTCACAGCAGAAACTGTGCCAAAAGCAAAGCCCAGTGAAAAACTGACAAATCTTGCTAACAAATAACCACCATTTACCATTTTCCTTAGAGTGCCTCAACAACAACAACAAAAATATTTTTAAAAAATCAAACATTGCCAGCAAACAGAGCACAGAACTGGGTATCAAAATACTTGGATTTTCTTTCCCAACTGTACCATAACCTTGTTGCCTTCACTTTCTAGCCCATTTAATAGATCTGCACCTTGATTTCCCTATCACCTTCTTCATTCTGGTTCCTTCACTTTCACAACCACCATGTGACAGCAGCATTTTTTTTTGTTATGTGCTTTTATAACATGTTTATATTGCTACCTATGTTTCATAATCTGTAATAATTTCAATGAACTGCCCCCTGCAAATGCCGATCAGGTCTATTCTGAGTAAGAAGGCCATGCTGGAAACAGTCTTAAAAGCTATTTTCAAGATAGATTCCCTGCCTACTTCTGTGTCATGGAACTGTTTGGTACAAACCCAGCTATAGTTAAAAAAGAAAGAAAGAAAGAAAAAAAAGGCACCAACACCCCCCCAAAAAAAAAACCAACACAACAACACACCACACACAAAATATTCAAAGCTCTTCTGCCAGACAGCAGGTTGTTTAAACCGAACAAAAGCAAAACGCCTCCCCTCCTCCTCCAAGAGGAAAGCATAGCTTCTAATATCTCATCCAAGCTCTTGCAAGTCTGCCAAATCATTGTCGTAATGAAACAGCAAGAGCTGAACTCAAACTGTGCCTCAACACCATTTTCAAACACAACTCTATTCCCAGTGTAGGCAGAGCCTTTGAGAAAGATAACATAAGGAGTCATTTCAACTGACCTTTTTGAAATCTTTTTATGAGATAGCCCATTAATAGGCTTAGTGGGAATGCATTTTTCACAAGACTTGTACTGGTCTGGATAACTTCAATTGGACTTTCCCTATGCAGAGCAATCAGATTTTGCTGGTGAGAGCACATGTGCCATCATTTCAGCTTCAGCTCTCCAGGCTTTCAGACTGCTGAAATACAATCATTTTATATTCAGAACATCAAGCACTTCTGTTAGACCATGATAGCAGCAGGATACCTCACAATTTTTTTTCTTTTCAAGTGCCTTCAGGCAGCACCTAGATTGGTAGTTTAAGAAGAAAGACAGACTGAGCCTTGGCTTTAACTTGTAAACTGGGACTTTGAAAGAGCAAAGGTCTAAGTTTGTCCTCAGTAAAGCAAACTTACTTCACTGTTTGCTTTAGGCATTTTTGTGATAAATCTACAGAGTAGGAATGGATTTCCTGTCTGCCTCTGCAAACTTGTCTTTTACTGAACCAAGCAAAACCACCAGAGTTTTTTTTTTTCCAACACCAACGTGTGTCAGGGTCAAAGAAAAGGGATCAAAAGTGCATTTCAGAATTAGGCGCATCCTTCTTCAAAGCTTATGCAATCTGTTGTACTAAGTGAAAATTAAACACTGGGATTGTCAGAGTGTCAAGAGGCAGAATGAGAAGGCTCTGGTATTTTGTTCCTGGGTTCTTTATTCATGCACTTCTATGAACATGTATGAGTAACTGAAAATTCCAAACGAGGCAGATGAACGCTGCATTTAAAGCAGAAGGACTTGACACATTAGTAAAATGAGATGGTTTTTATTTTAATTAGATAAAAAAGTAAATCCTCTATAGTATTTTCCATCCGAATATCTCAATGTGCTCTACAAGAAAAATCATAAACCAATTTTGATAATTGTTTTCTTATTATCAGTTGAGAAAAGTACAGTTCAACAGCTTGCTTCAAGTAACACAAACTTTCAGACTTCGGGCCACTGTTATTGCTTCTCAGCTATCCTGCACAAAAGGAAAAAGCAGACATTTCCACACACAACCTCCCCAAAAAAAAGAAAAGAAAGAAAGATCGAAAGAAAAAAATCATCCTATTGCCTTCAGCCATTTTAGCCTCCCTGTAAAATAACATAACTGAAATTTTGGTGACAGCCTTGGCAAGTAGTATCCAGTAATCGATGCATACGCACTACTAACTAAATATAATCTATTCTGTACATGTCACACAAGAGGGGAAATGAACGTCCTGCTCACACCATTAACATGCATTCATCAAATTGACAAACGAAGATAAATCAGCTACTTTGCTGCTACCATCAATATAAACACATAAAGAAATAATAAACATTATAAATTTTTAACTACCTGTCTGCTTATACCTGCACATAGGAAATTCCCTCACGCTTCAATATACAAAAAAATATACGCAGTGAAGTCTAACAAATGTGCCATCTGTTCTGAGAGCTGACAAACCTGAGAAGTTAAACGGGACAACACTGACCTCCTGTGGCAGCTTTGCAGAGAAACTACTCCAGAAGCCAACAGCTTATTTCTGAAAGCGCGGGATTTTTCCTGTTTACTATAATTTAGCAGCGTTGTTGAAGCAACGCGAGGAAACCCCAGGCAGTCGCAGGAGCTCTCCGCCTCACACCCACACTTGCAAGTCAAAGAGAACACCACAGCTGCCAAAGACAAACTGAAGAAGTTAGCAGTGCTCAAAAAGGGAAGGCCGTTGAAAACAATCTTGGCTGCATGGCTTCAGTTTAAGTCTATTATATCTCTTCGGCAGTGCCCACAGAGATTGACATTAAACATGATGACGATCCCCAAAAAACACAACAACAAAATCAACAAATCCAGAAAACACAGATAAACAAAAAAGCCCCCCACAACACATACAAAAACCCAATAGCTTAAGAACAGCTCATTTACGGAGAAGGCACACACATGACAGAACGAGCTGGTCCCAGGACCCGGCTTGGTGATCTCCAGGAACAGCTGTGTTTGCTCCCGCTTTGGGGCTGGGCACTAGAGCTGGCTTCTTCCCAATCCACCATTTGTAGCCCACTTCTGGAAAACACTACCTTTATACAGATTCCACCCTACGGTAGTTTGCAGGCTGTTCACACCATTATCGTATGTTAAGCTTCACTACTTAGTGCACTACTAAAAGCCGTTAGCATTGCTTTTACCTTTTGTAAAGTAAAGGAGCCTGCTGAAAGAATAGCTATTTTTTTGGAGGCATTTAGATGATTGCTAGCTGCACTAAATAGGGAAGAAAGAAAGGGAAGTAAGGCCAAGGAAAAGAGTCGAGTTTTCTCCCCACTTGAAGGAGATGGGAATGTTCGTAATTCTCTGTTGTATAACCTGTTCCCAGCACAAAGCCAAACCAAAACTATATTGTGAGGACTTGTCCTTAATCTATACAAGGCGAATACCCAACACCTAGGGAATTCACCCACAGTTACCATGCACAGGTAGGAATAAGAACCTTCATACTCCCTGCACTTGGGTACTCCAATACAGATGATGACTCTGAACCACAGTTTTGAGTATTCTTACTTGTTTTATTCATCTGATTTAAACAAATGGCAACACATGGAACAAACAGGGCATGATATGCTAAAGCAAAATACCTGCAAACACTATTAAGAGTAACCCACTGTCCACATAAACAGGTGCTCCAAGTAGAAACCATGGTTAAGTCATTCGGAGCCCTAAAACACAGCAACACGAAACAGCATGCACATTACCTATAAAAGCTAGGTGTTCTATAGCAAAAACAGCAGACCAGGCCCTTTGAGGCACTAAGACCCCACAGAAGTTGCCTCAGTACTCACTAAGGTTACAGTAGCAAGCGCGTAGCAAAATACAAAGCTTCACAGCTCAGCATTCAACCCATGTTACAACTTGTAGAAGTCAGAATTATTAAAAGATCAAGGAAAAAAAAAAAAAAAAAGATTCCTCAAGACTTCTTTTAAGTAACCAGCATATACCATTATTCTTCCAAAGAAGCAATTTCTCCTGAAATTTCCTCAAGACGGGTAACTCACCGCAATCGAGAGAATAAAAGAGCATTACGTGAAAGAGCCTTAATCGCACTTAAGAAAAAACCAACTAAACAAATAACAACCCCACAGAAGGACAGACCTGCAGCCGCCGCCTCCAGCCCAGGCCACCCCAGGCCCTCAAGCGCCGTCGCCCTCCAGCCCAACCGGCGCCATTTTGCATCCCGGCGCCGGCGCCATTTTGCATCCCGGCGCCTGGGGGCGCTGCGGCGGCAGCGGCAGCAAGAACCTCCCGTGTCAGGTCAGCGTCTCCGTTTTTACCGTCTTCTTTCACATTTACCCTATGCTGTTAGCTGTGGAGCACAGGATGGGGTTTATTTCTCTCCTGAGAAAACTCTTCTTGCGGAGTTCTTCGTTAACTAGTTGCTGCTGTGCGGTTTAGGGGTAAAGATGGTCGAGGCCTCAGACCCGAGGATGGGTTTGAACAAAAAAAGTACCTTCATGCAGGGAATTAATTGTAAAGCATAACTGGAATGGGAATGCTCATAACATTAAATTCTGGCCAGCAAAAAGTGGGTGATGTGTTTAAATATTTTTTTCAGTGTTAGAGGCCCCCGTGAAACAGTTCACTTAGTGCTTGAGAAGTAGAAAATGAGACTGTCTGCTGTGAAAGTTGCTTTGACCAATTTAATTTCCTTATGTAAACTGGGTGAAGCCTTCAGTGCAGAATTAAAATTACTTTTTTTGAGTAAGTTCAACTGTCTTAAAGCTCCAGCTGTTGTGATTACAGGACATCCCTGAGGAGTGCTAGGTTCTTTGCCCTGGAAGTGGTGGCACTGCCAGCAGTTAGGCCTTGTTAAATAGGAGAGCCCATAGGCAGGACATGACTGCAGATGTGAAAAACCTACTGAGGTCCAATCTGGGAAGAGTTTTCCAGCCCAGCCAAAGTATTCTAAGGTGAAAATGTCCATCCTGTGCTCTGACCTAAATTCTGAAATTTTTCATGTAAAAAAAAAAGCAAAATCATAAGTGGCTGCTGGAGATGACAATTAAGATGGAGGCCCAGAGGATTCTCTTGGCTCCAGTAGTTTCCATCGCTGAGTTAATGCAACATGTGGTCTTAAGACATGTTCCACCACATCCTAAAATGGGTGATTAATTACTGGCAGGGTAAATGTACTACTGACAGGTTCGAGTCCTTCCTCTGCTTTCAATTTCTGTGCTAGTACTCATAAGTGAATACAGGATCAAGCCATAAGTATAGAAGCTGCTGCAGCAAACTGGGTTATATTAGGACAGTTCTCAAGTCAATAGGGGCTACTTACATGCAACAGAGGGAAAGATAAACCCTCAAGGGTCTGCTAAGCAGTCTCTGAAAATTAGATGGAGAGTTTTTGTAATGAAACTGTTACATGATACTTATGCCTGTTGTCTCTATCTGCCATGATCCAGTCCACTAGCTATCTTTTTTCAAGCTATGTTTATGGACTTTGAATCATATTTTGGTTTATGTAGGATTAAGGATTTTTCACCCCTCCCCATAATCCAGATAAATGATATCCACTCTCCCCATCCTGCCAGCTCAGAGCTACCAAGCACATTTATATTGCCTAATCTTCTTTTCCAAGATCCATGCTGACTACCCCTTAAGCAATTACATATGTCTAAATGGTCTGTGTACATAATTGCTCCCCATGTATTTTTTGCTGCTGAGATCAGGTTTATAAGCCTGCAGTGTTCTCAATCTTCTTCTAGTCATTCTGCTTCTATTACATGCTCACTGGTGCCTAATGCCATGCTTTATCCTTGAATAAATTATCAGTAAAATATATACTTTTTGAAGAGAGAGTAAAAATGGCCAGTACTAAGACTCAAGAAAGGAAACTTTTCAAATTACGTGTCTCTACTCTCACCCAGGTTAGAGGATTTTCCCTTCATACAGGCTTGACAATTTAGAAAAGCCAAGCTGGAAGCACCCTTCTGAACACTCCCCTTGTTTAGGGACAAGCAGGGGGGGCTGCCCACAGGGCAGGTGGCTGTAACACCCCAGCTCTTCCCTGCAGAGCCTCCCTCTCCTGGCAGCCTGATCCTGGAGCATGCTGAGATGGCAGGGCTGATCCTGCACTGCAGCCAAACTCTGCCAGTGCCAGGCAGAAGGGGCTGCAAGGCCAGTGGCACTCTAGGAGCCCTGCCATCTGTCTGCTGTATGATCTAAATCTGTATCTCTGAGCCTATCACTCCGCTATTAAATACATTTCTTTGCATTTTTCATATCTGTTCAGTTTTTGTTCAGTTTCCTGTATTGTCCAGAGTAGTTATTGCCATACTCTTAGCCTTTTGTGTTAACATCTCTCCTTACCTACTGGAAGTCCTCTTCAAATGTCATACAAAAAAGAGACTGATCATAACCTGAGATGTGAAACTAAAATAGAAATAAAATAAAGATTGAATACAGAGGGTAATATTTTGTTGAACTTCCATGCAGCTCCACAGGTATTGCCCCAGAGAGAGGAGGAAATAAGAGTCCTTTGCCCCTACTGTTAGAGGCCCACAGCCAGTGTTCCCAGAGTTCCCCTCCTTTTTTCTGAACTGTTTTCTATCTCGGTCTCTTCCCTTCCTCTGCATTAGTTTAACAGTTCCACGAGTGAAGCCTCTAGATCTGTGGGATATGCAGGCACTTAGCAGGAAT
>NW_009953964.1:2945608-2968043 GCF_000747805.2 Chaetura pelagica
AATGCCCCCTGGTCACAGGTTTCTACAAGCTGAAGAAGCTGTACTTCTCTTCTGATAGAATAAACCAGAACAGTTCTCAGCAAGAGGGAGGAGGACATTGTGCACGCTGCCCACTTGAAAGGATGTCAAAAATACAAGTGAAGGTTCAAGTAAGTATTATGCATCCAGTTCTTGTTGACTGGATACATAATAATCCTTTTGTGCTTTTAAAAGTCAGGTGGAAACTTAAAAAGTACACAGGCTGCGTGTAGATTGAGGCAATCACTGCCTGCTGCAGAATGGTTAGAGACTTAGTGTATATGATAGCTATATGTTCCACTGAGCACCTGGATTGAAATGCCTTGATGGGGTATCTCCGTAAGGCAAAGGTCTGCTCTTACAGTATTATTATTTAAGTCTTGTTTGCATGAAAAGATGAGTATTACATGTGTGAATATTTTAGTTATTGAGTTATGTATATTCCTTTAGCTAACCAGTGAAAAGTATAGTCTGCCAGAGTCCAGGTCCTCAGGGAGAAAATCTGAAGATACTGCTTCACGTATGTGAATCGAGTAGCTACTCATAATGCCTCTTTGATGGTCAGACACCTGGGAGAGGATAAAAATACCATCTGTTGTCACCCGATGAGCTACGTGTGCCTGTATCTCCTGTTCTAGCAAGTACCAGTAAAACTATTGCAACACTGTTGATACACAAGGTAGATAAGCTGTTTTGAGAAAGTATACAGAACGACACACAGAGCACTCCCTTTTGCTTTCATTTGGACCCTTCTTTTCACAAATTCTTCCCTTCCTGTTGTCTTCCTATGGAAACTGAACTTGGGCAAAAGAAAGCCCTTTTGTATACAAAGGCACGTTTGTTAAATTTCAGTTCTTCAGGCCTATGCCCATCTTTTGAAGCTCCACTGTTGCAAAGCATGTGCTGCTAAAATATTTATTTTTCCACTTCTGCTTGAACACTTAAATATATAATTCATCTTGACCTTGTGCCTTGTCAGCTTTTAATACTTCTAATAGCCTGTCTGCTCCAGCATAATTAAGAACCTTTTAACATCTCACTTACTCCAGATTACAGAATTTGACCTTCTTCAGGCTTTTGCATGAACAACGGGCCAAATAAATTAACTTGGACTGCTGGCATTGCCAGCATCATTCATCTTTTTTTACTGGCTTTCCTCCTGGCTGTTTGATTCTTATGAATATAAAATAGTGTTTCACTTATTTTTTACATGTTCTTTATTCTCATAACCCTTCTCTGTCATGGGATCATAGGATAATTCAGGGTAGAAGGAACCACAGGAGGTCTCTAATCCAACCTCCTGCTTTAAGCAGGGTCAGCTCTGAGGTAAGGACAAGTGGCTTTATTCTGTCCGGTCTTAAAAATCTCCAAGGACAGAGACTGCACCATCTCTCTGTGCAAGCTGTTGCTGTGTCTGACTATCTCCATGGTGTGAAAACTTTTCCTTATATCCAGTCTAGACCACTTATGTTTCAGCTTATGTCCATTGTCTCTCTTTCAACAGCTCTTCAACAGATTCCTGTCTGCCAGGTTCCCTGGACCTTTCCTGCAGAGCTGCTCCCCAGCCAGAATCAACTACAAAAGGCTCTTCCTTCCCAGGTATGGCACTTGCTGTTTGTCTTTGATATCATGAGGTCTCAGTTGTCCATTCCTGAATGGCAGCCTTGTCCTTGAGCATACCAACTGCTTCTCACAATTTGGTGCACTTTACAGTTCTGTTGAGCATGCACTCCATCACCTCCCCCAGGCTGTAGATTAATCTCATTTGTTTCTTCCATCTGTTACAGAGAAGGACACCATTTTTTTCACAGTAGGAATGGTGTTGGCATTGTCCTTCCAGTATTTTCTCAGGGCTGGTGTTTGCCTTAGAGCTGAGTTCTTCTTGGGTCTTGTTGAACTAAATGAAGTTACAAGGGATATTTGTGCTACCTCTTTCTATCTCCTGACTCAACAGAACTAAGTGGCTAGGACTGGTATACAAATCCAAGCTTATTTTTTTAATTTATTCTTTAACCTTTACTCCTCTTAAGCCTTTTTTCTGTGCCTTATTTGCCCATCTATAATTCAGGACTTTGAAAAGTACTGTCTTGATTTTCCTGTATTATAACTCAGACTTTGCAAGCCACTTACTATTAAATGATGATCAGTAATTCTGAAAATTAGACCGTTTGCTTGTTAATTTAAAAATAAAAGTACACTGGTTGAATCAAGAAACAAGAACAGAACCTGGTATTTGAAACTTTAAAGTACAGGCCTGTTATGGAAACCTCCCACACAGGCAGCAGCAAGAAGCACAACAAGCTATGCATCAAACATATTGGGCAAATAATATGTATATGTGTGTGTATATATATATATATATATATGTAAAAATGAGGATCAGAAACTTCAAGCAGATAAAATTCCTACTGGTGGTTAAAAATATTTGTGTGCTGATGGTGGGAAGAAGAGGAAAGCAGGAGGTCAGAAAATGTTTGTATGTACAACCAGGGGTTAAAAGTACATCATCCCTGAAGGTTCAAAAGAATTTCTTCTTGGCCAGATGGGCCAAATGTGTCTTTTCTGTCTTCTGGCAGTGGGCCAGCCTGAAGGACAAAAGCCTCTTACTCCAACTGCCATGTAAACTGTTCTCTTATCTCAAATGGTAGAAGCATGTGTGTGGTGGATACAAGAGGACCTTTTCCTAGAAGATATTTCTGTAATTTCTTTGCTCTACGACTAAAGACTGTGTGAGCAATTAGCTTTCTCAGATTTCTTCAAAGTAAAATCTACCAGCTGTTTAGCCCCTCCTCTGCCTTTTACCAACACAGCAATCCCTTAAAATGCAGTGTGAGCCCTATCTGCACATATTCTTACTAGTACAGAATTGTCACTGGGGCTGGAGTGGGAGTGGGAGTGGGGGTGGCTTTGGGGAACCGACCAGGTCCATAACCCCATTATTGTACTCACTGCCATCGATACTGGTTCCTAGACTGCAGTAAAAAGATTTGGAACTTAACTGCCTTATGCTTTGATACCGATAAGAACAGTGGTCTATCAAGACTTAAAAATACATGTGAGGGGACAATGTGTATCATAATTTACCTCTCATTAAGATACACCCAAGCACTGATGCTTTGAAATTTAATGCCCATGCTTAAATTTAAGCATGGCAAGGAACCCTACCGAAATCAGCAGAACATTAGGCACAGACAGAAATCTTCTCTGTAATAGTTTTCTTAATGTAATTCCTAATCCCTGCTGCCTTTACATTTTGTCTTTTTCCAGAAGTATTAAGAACAATTTTTCATGCTGGCAAATGCCCTGTAACATTACACAGCAGTCATTACTTTGGAAGCTAGTATCACAAAACAGCCAGTCCTCCTCAAGAGCCCTTTCTAAGCTTATAAAGAAGCCATTTCAAACGGAAGTCTCATTTCTCTAAGGTTTTAATTAAATACAAATTCAGGCAAATAAGAGTTACAAAGTAAACAAACAACCTTGCAAAGCCACAAAGTCCCTGAACACAAAGCTACAACACAAGGTCCCTCAAGACAGTGCTAAGCTTACCATGCAGTTTATCTCTGAACTCCAAAATCTCATGAAAAAGTGTGTGTTGTAGGAGACTATTTATTTCTATCTTAATATACAGTTCATCTAAGCTGCTGTTACAATGTAGTCCTTAGATGTTGAAGTATTTTTATATGTGAGTGACTGGTTGTAAAGTTAACACATTAAAGCAACAGTCTAAATAAAGATGGCCAATTAATTTATTTCAAAACTGGATATTCTTACAGAGCATGTGGGAAGAAAATGGTAAAACTGGAATAATGCATGTCATTAGTGAGTTAGTGGAAATCGGATTCACATAAATTAAGTCAAATCACTGATATAATTTGAAATTGAGTTATCTAACAGGTATGCACAGGTCTGTCACAGCTCATTAATGTGTTTTCTCTTTAAATTTAGAAAGTAAATTAGATTTAGATTTGGATTATCCATTTTGGCATGCTATTGGACTCAATAATCAAAGAGAGAAAAACTCTAAAGCAAAATGAAACATGGTTTTGAAACTTTGGTTCCCGCCCACAACATACACAGAAAAGACTTCAGTCCTCATGACCCTGCAGCTTCTAGCCCTGTCACCAGTCCACAAACAGCAGCACACATGAGCATCCACTTCTGCACTCATACCCCACTGACTGCCTGTCCTGCTTTTTTGCCTACTCTGACAGATGCCACACTGTCAGAGGTCACCACGGAGCAGGTACCTGCTAACTGTACATTAGGGTGGTTTGGAACAAGACTTGGCCTGGTGCTGGCATGGTTTCCATATGCAGCTTACTTTCTGAGCCTCCTGAATAGCTGTACAGTTCACCTGAAGCACACACTGGGAGGGGGGACGGCATCCTTACCAAATGCAGTTATTTCTTGTGATAATAACTGCTGGAAAATTAGTTTCAGCCAGCTTCAGATACCCATATTCACCTCTGGAGCAGAAAATACTCAAATGCAACGAGTTCAGATACATGCTGTTACAGGTTGGCAGTGTCAAGCAAGGCTGAGTCAGTTATTGTTTGTTGAGAGCTTGAGCACACTTAGGAAGAACTTCATTCACAGAAATTATTTCTTGAAGTCTTCCTGTGAATCTGTATTAAGAACACAAAACACAAATACTGAAGCTACAAAACGCCTGGACAGCAAGATGATTGCATTTTAGAAAGTAGTCTATGGGCTGTACTTCATAATTTGAGCTGTTCTCTTAGTGGTATCCTCATTATAAAATACACACATGAAAATCCCTAAGCCCACTGCTGCAACTGCAGTCCTCATGTTTCACAACAGCCATTTCAGTGCATCTTCTCTGAGGCCCAACATGAGTATGGGAAGGGAAAGCTACTGACATGGTTGCATCCTAAGCCAGTTATAACTTGACAAATCAGTATATTATTTCTAAGTGGACTACAGAACAACTGTAGCCCATGGGAGGGATTTGGATATGAGGTTACCTCTCCTTGCTCAAGGATGCAGTTGGTGCAAATTGTTTCTGCCTTCCTTCAGTGTCACGGTTTGCCTCAGGATCAGCAATTAAACCAGACAACAATGCTCTCAATCCCCTCCCCCTATTCAGCTATAGTAATTTATTATGGAACTGAGAGGTGTATTGATCACTTGGCCAGATCCCCTTCCAGACTGCAGACGGGAAAAATGCCAGTCTGACATTTTGTAATTTTCATTTATTTTTTTGTGACGAGAAACATCACCAACTTCTGTCAACCTGATTTTATTGGAAAATTACTGCAGGACTGTAGGAAATGAAACATGCTAAAAGACTGTCTTGAACTGAAATAATGTTTTCCTAGAGATTTTCATTTAAGTTTGCAAAAATGCGACTCTTGATAACCAAAAAGATTTCATGTGCCATCCGATTTCCCTGTCTCACTTTCACCCATAAACTATGAATCCCAGAGTACCAGAGCAGAGTGGATATGTGGAGTTATGACAGCAGTTTTATTTTTTTGTTTTGGCGTTTAATAAAGAAAATACTAAGTTTTGGAATTCAAAAGAATCTAGCACTCAGAATCAGCAAGTTCAGTTCATATGTCTTCCATTTTTATTTTTTGTTTCTTTGTTTATTTGTTTGGAAAACCCTTAGCAAATTGGAATTTTGTCTTTTAGCAAATGGGCAGTTTGAAATGCAAGGAAGCAGTTTATACCTTTTGGAAAAAAAACTAGCAAGAACCTGCTTTATGAATGTGATGGGCATAGAAGTCCAGCTGTGTACAAAAGCCCTTGGAGATTACAGCACTGGCATTTCTGCTTCTACTGGAAAGCAAACACTTCTTACACCTTAGTGCTTCCCAAAACAGCCAAGAAATTTTCTCAAATGACTCACTCCTGAAAACTGTCAGGTTTCTATTGAACTTGCAGGAGCCCAAGTTTCTTAGAAATTGGTAGAAGATACTGCTTCATGGTTTTAAGACTTTTGGTCTAGTAAGAAGTCTCTACCTTTCCCTGATGGCTTTTCAGTTTACCAGTAATGAAAAAAGCAGCATGTCATTTTTGGAACTGATCTATACTTCAATTACTTACAACAGCTTCCAATGGCAAAATGGAGTCAAGTCAAGAGAAAGACAACTTTGACAAGGTTTACAGTGACAAACTTTTTGCAGTGCCTCAGCCCAGCAATAAATCAGAAAGTAGGAGTTTGAAAACAGCTCTGTCTCTGTTTGAAGAGCAACATTAAACTTCCCTGTGCAGAGGTTATTAACAAATATCACTGCTATGAAGCCATGCTATTTAAGTTAGTTTTAGAAAGAAACCATTCATTCCTCTGCACACAAAAAAATCGTCTTGTGCCATCATGATGATTTTGACCTTGAACAGTACTTAGGCAGTTGTTGATCAACATGAACACCTACACACATGAAGCCAGAATAAGAACAAAAATAACCAAATAGCCAGAGAATAAAAGGGAAGAGTATGACCAATTATTTTAACAGCAACATAGCTTAAAAGTTACTGGAAAACTACAGTATTAGTTCCACTGCCTTTTGCACTATCTGTAGTGGTTTCTTAGATACCTATAGCCAAAGAAGGGAAACAACATGAAGAGTGTCTGTCTAGTAATTAAGTATATGGGAGACTACATTCTCTGGGGAAACTTCTACTGTGCTTTAGAGTGGGGGGATGCTGAGGATACAAATCTTCTCTGATGAGATAAAACTGAACAGTAGTCTTTTCCTCACAGAAATGACAAGAAGTAACTGATTTTTCATTTCCTACTGGAACTCTTGAAGCAATGATTCCTTATTCTTGACTTGGTATGAAAAAGGTAAGAGAAAGTGTTTTTTCTATATGTTGTTTTAAATATTTATATCAAAGATGACTGTCACAGATTTTGTTGCTGAACTGTAATTGTACGTAAAAGCTATGATTTTCACCTTTTAAGCATTAGGAACAATTTTTCTTGGCAGGAAAACTGTGTAGAGTGCAGACATGACATTTAAGAACATACTTACCTTTTGCCTTTGTAATCTGTCACACCTTCAGATTACGGTAGTAAAGCAAAGAAAGGATCACCACATGGAGCTGTACTTATTTTTTATAGTCCACATACAGAGCAAAATGGAAAATACATTGCTAAATAGATAGCTAAACTTTTTATTATTAGCATTCTGAATTTACATACTTATCTGAACAGAATCCAGATTTTAACACACATTTATACAAATATTTATTCTCTCAGCTTGGAAATTCCCACATATGTAATTATGATAACTTTATGATCACTTCATCAGAATTTAGGCAGAGTTATCCCAGAATTTCTGGTTAAAAGAATAACATAGTCAAGCTTCAATCTGGGTTATACTTTTGAGCCAAGCTGTAGAAGTTAATCAAGGAAAGGAGCTACCCATTTAATCCAGTTATAGTCAGTGTGACTTCAAAACCTTTTAGGATTACTTGCCTTACTTTTCAAAATAGATTTTGAACAGTCAAAACTTCACCTAAGACATTTTAAAAAGAAGTCTAGTAACCAGACCCTTGGACTGCAGTCTAGCTGGGAAATGACGCTATAGGAGATGGAAATACTCTACACTTGTTGCCTCAACATTTGATTTTTTCTGTATCTTTGGTCATCAAAACTTCTAAGCACACAACTAACAATCTCTTTTTTTATATATCTCGTCTTCTTTATCTCTTCCAATAACCCTGTTGTCATGCTTTGAAACTTAATCTAGTCACAATGCTTTGCTGTAACTATCTTCAGACCCTTCTTTTTCAAATGTATATATTCTCCCTCTGAGTGAAAAAATGTATTGGGCTGGGTAACAACATATACAAGGTGCAACACATAAATTACATTATATTGCCAATGCCTTCTATATAAGTGTTGCCTAAGAAAAAGAAACAACTTTTCATTAATAACAATACAAAACAGAAGAAGTGGATACTGCCCTAAGTCAGTATTGTAACATTCTTTCTTTTTTTTTTTAAATATGGTGTCAAATTTAATTAAGTCTTAGCTGCTTGCAGGTGGAAGAGATATACTCAGAATCTTCCTGATCCAAGCACTGAGGCCCAGGATGGTTCAGGCTCAGATTTTCAAAACCTTCTGTACCTTTTGTGTGTGTGTACATTTATCACATCCCCAAGGCAGTAGCACATGGACAGAAAAACACTGATCCAACCTAGTGTAACTCAGAAATAGTTTATTGAATTAAGGGGGGGAATAAAAATCACGGAAAGGATACACATTTCAAGAGGATCTGCAAGCATTTCTGATTCAGAAAAATGGATTCTGATGGTAAAGAAAGGATCAACAACTTTCTCTCATGCTGACAATATGTATTTATTGTCATTTTGAAAATAGGTTACCATGTGTATATCAGGATTTCAGACTAAAAACAATCAGGTTATGAACTCTTAGCATATGCCAGTTGGAAATTAAAGGACTGAATGCAAAGCTGACTTTTAGAAGATCTTCAGTTGTCTATTTTGTATGTCCCTCCTTTTTCATTTGTAAGCAAAAGCTGAACATCTTCCCCTCCCCTTTTCATTTCAACCTCATAAAAATAAATGATAATCTAAATGCAGCTTTTCCTAGTTTTACTAATCATCTGGCAATTTCACATTTCTATTGCTGATTCTAAAACTTCAGAAGGAAGCTAACCTTGACAAACCATGTTCTTCCTCCACCTGGATACTGCGTCCAACTTCCAAGAACTAGACTTAGCACATTAAAGATGTACTTGGATTAGACTGTTGCAGTTACATTTTTATGGTGCAAACCTTCATCATACATGCTTTGCTGCTCCAGAACAAGCTGCATCAGTGCAAGATCTGATCATCTGTGCAAAAGAAGCTGCAGTGCTACAAACTCCTGAAATAACTTTCCTCTCCCTCTCCCATTTATTAAGAAACATCTTACTCTCACTACTTTCACCAATTCCAAATGCTGCCCAAAAAAAAGGAGAAAGATGAAGATATTTCATGCTTTTATACAAAAAATAAAAACCCCAACTCAAAAAAAATATCATTCAACTCTAATCCCCCCACCTCAAGAAAACCCACATCAAAACTGTTTGTTCCCCACCCTCTTCTAGCTCTTATATATCACCATTAAAACAAATGCATACAACTTACTGTACAAATATGAAGCTGCAGGCATTCAAATTACATAACATTCTGAAAATATTTCAAGCATAAAAAGTACACTTAATAATTGCAAAAATAAAGTTTCACTTTTTTAAAAAACGTTTTGATCAGACCTCAAGCAAAACAAACATTTAACAATTGCTACTTCAGATTAACTTCATAAGAACACCACCTTCAAAAGGTAATAACAAAAAACTCAGTTTTTTGCCAATAAAGTAACTGAGCATGTATTTTAATGAAATGGTATATACAACGATGGCACAAACCTTAAGCATCAAGAACATATTTCAGCCAAAAAGTAAGTCTACAAGTGATCTGAATCATTCATAGCATCAAATGGTACTGATTACTAAGAACCATAATCTGCTAGGAACAAGCATTAAATTTGACTACTAAAAATGGAAGGGAAAATGCATGACATCAAATAAGCTCAGGTTTTGCCACTGAACTTTTTTTTAGGCTAGGTCCTTGTTTGGGCCAGCACAGAACTAATTTTCTCTTTGTGATTTTACTTTTCAATTAAGTCCTTTTTAAGTAGCTGCAGCTGCTGAAATTAACAGCTTGTTTTCCAGTCACTGTCTGCCTCTAGGATTGATAACACTTGATGTTTTTAGTTAGGGCAAGAGAATGGCATGTAGAACCAAGGCCACTGCCTGGGTCTGAATAAAATGTTAGGAAACCCCAGCCCCTCCAGCTAGTTAGGTTACCTTCAGTGGAGGCCCAGCTGAAATGCCTCTATGCAAACACACATATCATGGGGAACAGGAGGAGTTAAGAGATGCTTGTGGACTTGCAGGGCTGTGATCTTACAGGCATCACAGAGACCTGGTGGGATGGCTCCTACTCCTACAACTGAAGTGTCAGAATGGAGTATTACAGACTCTTTAAAAAGGACAGGCAGGGGAGATGGAGAGGGGGTGTTGCCTTCTATGTCTAAGACCAGCTGGAGTGCATGGAGTTCTTCCTAAGGACTGACAAGGAGCCAACTGAGACCTTATGGATTAAGATTCAAGGGAAGGCAGGGACAGGGGACGTTACAGGGGGGGGATCTGCTACAAGCCACCTGAGCAGGAGGACAAGCATAGATGAGGCACTCTACAGACAGATAGGAGCAGCTTCATGTTCACAAGCCATGGTACTCATTGGGGACTTCAACCACACCTCTTGGATACCTCTTGGAGGGACAACTTCGCAAAGCACAAACAATCCAGGAAGTTCCTAGAGTGTGTTGATGACAACTTCCTTTTCCAAGTGATTGAAGAAATGAGGAGAGGTGCTTTGCTGGACATAGTTCTCATCAACAAGGAAGGGCAGGCTGGTGAGCCTGGTGTTCAAGGATCACATACCCCAGGCCCAAAAATGATGCATGCCAACTAAGACCAAGTCAGCTAAAAACTCCAGGCCAGTGTGGATGAGCAAGCAACTCCCAGAAAACCTCAGACTTAAAAAGGAAGCATACAGAGGGTGGAAGCTATAGCAGGTACACTGAAAGGATTACAGAGAGGTTGTTGGAGCAGCTAGGGATCTGGTAAGGAGAGCCAAATCCCAGACAGAATGAAAACTCACCAGGGAGGTAAAGAGCAGTAAGAAAAGCTTCTATAGTTATGTTGGGGATAAAAGGACAACCAAGGAAAATGTAGGCACTCTCCTGAAGGCAATGGGAGACCTAGCTACACAGGATATTGACAAGGCTGAGGTTCTCAAGGACTTATTTGCATCAGTCTTCTCTGGTAGGTGCTCCAGCCTCATCGCAAAAGGCCACAGTAGGCAAAAGGGACTGGGACAATTAATTACTCCCCACTGTAGAAGAACAGTTCATGACTATCTAAAGAACCCAAAGTTGCACAAGTTGATGGGACCTGATTGAATCAATCCACAGGTCCTGAGGGATCTGGAAGATGTAGTTGCTGAGCCTCTGTCCGTCTTATTTGAGAGGTTATGGTGGTGTGTGAGGTTCCCGCCAATTGAGAAAAGTAACATAGCTCCTATAGAATCATCCTGGTTGGAAGGGACCTTGCAGATCATCAAGTCCAACCATAATTGATTTTTTTTTTTTTTCAAGAAGAGAAAAAAGACCTGGGGAACTACAGGCCAGTCACTCTAACCTCTGTGCCCAACAAGATCAGGGAACAGATCCTCTTGGAAAATCTGCTAAGGCACATGGAAAGTGACTGGTGTCCGCCAGCTCATAGCAGGGAAGCTGGAACCTGATGATCTTTAAGGTCCCTTCCAAACTTAACCATTCTACAATTCTACGATCTAGAACCAGAAAGGACTATGGGGTCACACCTGAGACCCTTCTTCGAAGAGAAGCAGACCAGACAGGTTAACAAAGTTAACCAAACAAACAAAGCATCCCATGCCATATACATTATACTGGATATTAATCTGAGGGATGACAAAGGTGCTTACTCTCTTCATCTATAGATGGCATCCCTCAAGGACTCCAGCCATGTATCTGCCTTTTATCCCAAACTCTACATTCCTGCACCCCAGCTCCCATCTGCCCCTAACTCCAGGAGTCTAGACCAGGACTTGTCCTGGGCCTGCCCTGCAGCCTCAGTGGTGATATGGATGTTATTGGGGGGTGTGGGGAGAGCATGATAGTGCTTTTGTGTATGTTTATATCTATTTCATTACTTTTCAGTTTAATCACTACTGTCTCATTAAAGCTGTGTAGTTCAGAATCCAACCTGTAAGAGTCTCTCTCCCTTACCCCCTCTTTTCCCCACAAGGGGAAGGAAGGGGGTTAACACAGAGCATCTGTCCTTCATTTAATTGCCAGCCCAGCATTAAACCATGACGAACAGTTTCACTAAGTGCAAGACCATATGTTTACCTGATGAAATGAAAACTCATGTCACAATTTAAGAACACTCATACAAAACTATTTTTTTTCTTTTATAAAAGTGCCACATACCATACTTGTACTAAAAAAAAGTTACAAACTAATGGAAGACTGTCTGCCTCCATCTTTTATCAACAAGGAAAGGCCAAAGTGATTCTTTGATCCCAGCTCGAAATGGTGTTCTCTGACCTATCCCCAGCATCTCCAACTTGGAACAGTCTAGCTGAGCATTCCTTGGACGAAGAGCACCCACAACTGGACAATCAGTAATCTAAAAAATAAACATTAAAACACACAAAGTCAACAGAAATCACAGAAAACTGTTTCTTCTTATATATGCTAAACTTCAAGTTTTCCTTCATGGCTTTCTATATAGTATGTATTTCTCTCTTCCAACTATTCTGTGTGGGGTTTTATTTTTGTTTGGGTTTGTTTGTTTTATGGTTAACTGTATTTCAACCTAAAAGATGTCACAAGAGTGACATCAAGTGAAATTTTTTTCACTCAATTACTGCTTACCTTTAATGCTTTTCTATGTTTTATTCTTATTTTTACCTGATGACTGTAGTCACAAGGTAAAAAATGTTCTAAAATGTTGACAGAACCATGACTTGTTCAATATGCTTGCAGAAAAATAGATTTGGGCAGAAGAAGTTCAGACTAACTTAGCATTCTCCATTCTTTTTTCTCTCCATCTTCCAAGCCAGATTTCATTTCCAGACTTTACTAGTTCAGAATCCTTGGAATTCGTTTTGATATGAATAGAAAGTTATTAACATGTTACGTTCTCACAACATCGGTATATTTAAGAATAGCCTTAAGTGTCGATAAAACCACAGGACAAGTGTTACAATTACCTTAAGTAATTGCAAAAATTACCTTAAGTTGTTAAGTGAATGTATTCAGAAATAAATCTGGATATTGACTGGTTCTTAGAGATTCCTACCTTCAAGTTTATGTTGTGTCAACTTCTGTGCTTTTTTAAGAAAAAAAATACAACCACAGATATGCATTTTACTCATGACTCATCAAACTGTTCTGCAGAAATACCAAAATTACACTCCAGACTGCCATACTGGTTGCTGACTGACTGGGTAATTTTTCTAACTCAGCGGGTAAAAACAGCTACTGTTTTCCTGGGTAAGATACCAGGCAGCAGCATCAGCAATACATCTGCTGTGCTGAACACCCACACTGACCATCCTGAAGAAGCAGCTCATTTGTGTTGTTAGTATGAGACCTACTACATGAAATGATAAAGCACAACCATCTTTCTACAGAATGAGCAACATATCACTTACTGGTCTCAGGTGGCTGCTGGGAAGGTTGAAAGCATCTGCAATTGCACATGCCATTTCATACTTGGTCATCTGTTCATTGCCAGACCAGTGAAATGTTCCTCTTACTGATGGGTCCTAGAGAAGAAACGGGTATCACAGATGAAAAAAAGCAGCTAGCCCTGAGACTAACTCCTGTGCAAGAACCGTGTGGAACCATCTCCTAGCAAGGTGCTATCCTCAAAGGCAGGTTACAGCACTACACTGATGGTCTAAAGTCGTCTCCTGCATTTTCAGAGAGCACATGTCTAGGGATTGAAACTGAAAACTGGTGTTACATGTATTCAACCTGATTTTTCACAAACAGCTTCTGATCTGTAGAATAATAGGAGGGAAAGGAGCAAGGCAACCAATGAACCAAGGTCAAATAAGTGGGGAAAAGGAATTTGGCATTTCTATACTATTCACTTACTTAAAAACAAACGCAAAATACCACAGACATTCTGAATGTTAAACTGCAAACCACGTACAAGTCCCATCAAACAAAGTGATTCAAACCACATCCACCAGACTTGCATGCTCCTCTTTTTTTCCAAGTTACATGTATGAAAAATAAAGGTGGTTGGTTGGTCTTGTTATCTTGCAAAGGTAGTAAACTGAAGATGCTGTGGTGAATAAACATGGTATTTAAATCTAATAGCTTGGTTTTGCCGCTCTGGTGTTTTTAATACAATCAACAAGGGCAGCTTTGAGAATTACATTCAATCACCTTGGGGTTTTTTTTAGTCCAAAACATTAACTTGCAAAAGGCTTATCAGAGTAAATTAGGTATTTGCATTTCTCTGCTGTATTCTGAGAACATAAGATGATTTTCTCAAGTATCTGTCGAATCACTCCCCTCATTTTTGTTTCAAATATCAGAATATCCACACACTGTCATGTGAAGATACTGAAGTATTACAGCCTTTTCTCCCTCCCAGTGTTTCAGAAATTGAATTAATGATGCAGGTTATAGACCATTCTCAGTAATTCAGAAACAAAGCCAAGAACTGGAGCAGTTTTTACCTTGAACATGCTCGTTTATTTTAATTCTTACCAGCATTCTCTTCTCTGCCAGTTGTCTGCAAACAGTTGCTACATCCTTGACATTAGTAGGAAATCTTTGTTGCCAGTGGTCCATGTTGGCAGATTTATTACTGAACTGCACTTTATCAAACATAACAGTCACAGCACTTTCTTCCAGTCTTTCTACCTCTCCATACAAGACAGGAATCCTAAGTACTGCAGCATCTAAAAGAAAGAATATTTTACAAGCATTAGTATTGTGTATGACTGGTATGAATGCTGTAGCATCACCTGAGAAGAGGTTTGGAAGTGTTAAGAAATACGTTGATGATCCTAAGCATCTACAAATCACAAAGAAAATGCAATTAACATGTTTGCCCTCAGAGTACAATTTTCATTCATATAAATTCAAAGTTTATAAATACTCGTATTATATGAACTTATTTTTATTTATCCCATTAATCTGAAGAAATTTAACAAGCTTTCATTAAAAACTCAAGAGAAAAAAAGGTGGTCTGTTTGGGTTAGATCAGAAATTTTATATTTTAATTTTAATTAAGAAAAACCTATGCAGTTACTCCAGCACTCACCATCCTCCCCGGGTAAGAATAAAAATGCCCACCAATCACAGACTATCATATTTAGGTATCAATTAGAGACTAAGATAGTTCGTCCAGCATGCAGAAGCCTCCTGTATAAAGGAGGCTTTTATTTACCAGTAAAAAAAGACATGAAGCTTGGAATGAATAAACAGCTTGCCAAATGAGAAATAGATTCACAGAATACAGCAGTATTAGACTTCAAAACAGTGATTTAAGAAATTAAAATGACAGTAAACAAGTGCAAAGAGAAGGATATTTTATGATGGAATACATACTACTAGTCTACCTCAGCCATGAAGACTCACAAGGCCTCTTTGAGGGGGAATCCAACAAGGCTATGACAAAGTCATTAAAGGTAATACAGCTATTTATGCTTAAAGCAAAAAAAAAAAATAAATAATAAAATCAGTCCTGAAATGAGAAGTGGAAGTCACCAAGTAATTGCAATTCTTCGTATGAAAATGCTACAGTTATTGGAAAGACAAGAAAAACTAACACAGACTCTATTACCATGGAAAACTAAAAGAAGTACTTGCACAAGAAAAACAAATTAACAATAAAGATCCTAACATTACACTGATATTCTGACACTCTAAAAGCAGTTATTTGGCTGGTCAGCAAACAAAGTCTTCCTCTCTTTAAATCCCGGTTGAAATAACTTCTAAAAATGTCTTTGGATGTATTAATTATTTGAAAAAAAGACAGCCTGCCTTTTGTTCTCAGAGAACTCTTTTGAGACTTGGAGAGCATTACCTTCATTGCCAAATGTTCTGAAACTACTGAAGCTTTAGTTTTATAAGCACAAGTACTAAATATAATTTGTATCCCCTCCTAACTGAAGTGAAATATGTATTTTAAAAATATACAAACCCCCCAAATTATTAGTGGAGGTTCTTGTATTTTGAAACAGGAATGGATAGGAAAGTTCTACACACAACTTCAGACATTTGATAGAATGAATTCTACCTATGCAGTATTACCAATGTAGTGGTTAGAAGACTAATACATGTCAAATATTTGCATTTGTAGGAACCACTAGAATTGACATTTTCAAGGACCTTTCTCAGCAACACCTCGAAATTCCATCTGCTAATAATATCACTGCTTCAACCCACTACTGCCTGACAGATCACGCTCAAAATGTTTAGGAAACAAAACAGAAGCATGGAGTTGGAGGAAGGATCTAGCAAGATACCCACATGTGCTTGAATTTGGTGCAGTCTTATCTTCATTACCAATCTGGAAGAGGGAGCAAACAGCATCACAGTCAAATTCAGAGATGATATTTAAGAGGTGGAGCGAGATTTTCAACTCATTTTTACTTAAATAAGGTTTTTCCTATCACACTATTTTTTTAGAAAGTCTAGTTCTTATTAGCAATGACAAACTTCTCTTAAGGCCTATTATTTTCAAATATATTATGTATTTACTTACTGAAAAACTCTAACACTAATTTATTGACTGTTCCATTCTCGTTAAGCAGAACAGATTCACAGTGTGAGTATCACACTGGCATATCAGAAGCCTCATCTGCAAGTGCTCCAAGGGAATTTTCCTCAAACTCATTGAGAAAATAGAAGTGTTTCTTTCTATAGAACCTGTGAATGGAAACTGGCAGTGTACTAGAAACAAAAATTCTCTTTTATACAAGAAATAGGCTTTAAATGCAAGGGAACATATTCAGTCCCAAACTTTTTCCCCTATTAAGCTGAAATTTTTAAATCATGCTTGTATGTTTTGAATGTCAATTTTAAATAGGACAACACTTAAATAAGAAAGAAAAAAACCAAACTTGCTTACTAACAGAAATATGTTACTAACCCTTTAACAAAGTGTTCCAAGAAGCAACCTGATACGTGTTGTAAGCTAAGTGGGTAAAAATAAAGTGATGGCCTGATGGCTTATGTAATAAAAGCAAAACAGGAGATCAGCAAGAAAACCAGAGATTAACAACAAAAGCCTATGCACTGAATTGCAAGTTTTTTTTTTCCCTTTAAGTTAACACCTGCAGTGCAGCCCCATTAACAACAGCAGCTCTAGGGCAGATGTGGCAAAACTTCTGGCATTACAGGATATTGATCCTTCCCTTAGGAACAGTTGGTTCACAGTAGACAAAGGTTTGTGACCATCCATCAGCAGAGACTAGTATCACAAATGAAAGCTGGAATTAAGAAATAAAGCTTCAGTCAAGCCCTAAGCAGCAGCACTCATTTCAGCAAGGAGAGTGACTCTTCATCACATTCTTTTCTACATCTCACTTCAGTGTTTTTCCAACTTCACTTCTCACTTATTAATCTATTAAGCTAATATACAATTAAGTAAAAAGAGCAAGCCTCTATTAAACATGTGCAAGTCTAGTCTTACCTTCATTATTCTCCAGGACTGCCTTTTCACCCTCCAGTTTGGTTTTACCATATAAGTTCAGGGGATTTGGTACATCAGTCTCTTTATATGGAGGGCTTGTTCCATCAAACACATAGTCTGTACTAATGTAGATCAGAAATGCTCCAACTCCAGCTAGAAAGAAAATATTTATAAATACTCTGTTTTAATTCATTCCTTGTTTGCAATCCAAATAAACCCTTAAAGAAATCTCCAAATTAACTTATCTTCCAGCTCCAGTCATTCTCATTGCCTTGTTTGTTCACTGATCCTTCACACAGACACCCATGCTACCCTCACAGAAAATGGATGGACTGCACACTGGTCACAGAAGTGACATTCAGAATTTTGAGGAACTTATTTATCTCCCTGTATAAATAAATGCAGTATTTTAACAAGAAACCAAATGCATTACGTGGTCTCCTTACCTGCCTCTTTTGCTAAGTTCCCTGAAGCAGCCACATTGAGCTGAGAAGCAGCATCTGGTTGACTTTCTACAACATCTGGCCTTCTTTCTGCAGCACAATGCACTATAACATGAGGCTGGAAATTAAAGACTCATTTTAAACAACAAACACTGTCAGGAGATTGCAGGTGCACCCTAACAATAGCAAAGTCCCTCAGGCAAAAAAGCATTTCACTAAGTTGTGGGAAGCAATTAAAGTAGTAGCATTATTTTTAATCATGGCATTCTGAGCAGCATGTTCACCTTAGCAAGTAAAATAGAATCGCGCTGCTTCAAGATACAAAAAATCATTAATTTTGCAATTATAATTTTCAGTAGCTTAAATTTTACAGCAAGATTGAAGCTGTTGAGGGTTTTTTTTTAACTCTGTAGAATAACATGAGATACAATAATAGTATGGCATGTATATCACACACACATAGTAGTACTTAAAAAAGAAACATTAGCCAAACTGTTCTTAGGTAAGCCATTTACACATGGCTTATTTGACAAAGGTAGACTATTAAGAAGATACTTAAAGCTATTGTATAGAATGGCGCCTAACATAATATATTGCAGGTTTCATGTATCCTCCCTGCAATTTATGTTGCCACACTGTATGCTACACATACAGCTAGTGCTGTTGTAAGCAAGTATTTTTCAGCTTCAAAAGAACTGGTTCAGATTACCACTTTTTCTTTCAACTATCAATTCCAGTGTGCTTAAATGTACCTCTGTTACCTGCACTCTATTTATGGCGATGACAGCACAATTCCACCTGTACCTACAGAGCAAGCCTACACTCCAGGTGCGGCAGAAAGGGCAGCCAGGAATTTTTCGACTCTACCAAAAAACTCATCACACAAACGACACATGAAATCAGTACCAGTACAGCACTATCAGCTGATTACCAGACACATCAAGCACACTATCCATCTCCTTCATACTGTAGAAACTTACCTGAAAATCATGGATAATATCATGAACTGCAATACAGTCCAGAAGATTAATCTGTTCAAATCTAGGCTGAGCTCTTCTAAATCCACAGCCAACTGCATTCCAATTATTTTCCTTAAATTCTTTAAACACAGCTCTGCCAAGAAGTCCCGTAGCACCAGTAATCAAAACTCGCCTACTGGGAATATCAACATCTTCCTAGAGAAAAGAGAACAGGAAAAGTTTTCTCTCACTATTATTTATTACTGCTTTTTCTTTAAAAACTCTGCAAGGCTACAGTCCATGATCCTGCATTAAAACAGCTTTCCTTGCCACATGGGTGTTTTGGAGTGTCTCATGGAACACAGACATCTGGAAGTAATGGAATTGTACCTACTCAAGTATTTCAACATATTTTTTAAGATAATGAAAACAAAACTTAAATAGGAAACTCACTTCCACAGCACAAGAAGAAAGTAAATTAAACCACTAAATGAGACAGCAGTTTAAGTTCAAAATCTGACAACTTTGTACAATTTGAAGTGAGGGAAATAATTGATTTTGAAAGCGGACCCAAATCATGTAATATTTAGGGTCCACATCCTGCAACAAAAATTTTTTGACAGACTGTACCTGTGTGGTATTGCAGCAGCATAACTCACTGTGGCCCTGCCTATAATGACTGCAAAAACTGAAGACCTGAATTTTACTTTTAATAGAATAGTAATTCACAGTTATTCAATGCAATAGTCTAATAATAAGTAAAATCAGGTCACAGCTCTCCTATCAGTTTCACAAAACCCATCTCAAAGCGTTTTGGTCATTTAAGCTCTCAATCTATACAACATGCTAAAACTTAAGTTACCACACATTTCAGTAGTTGTGTGTAGTAGTTCACACCAAGTTAGTTCCTCTCCACCACTACTAGACTATCAAATGTTCTAAACAGCATACATCAGATGCAGATCTGTCTGTGGAATCTCCTTTTTTCCTTTCATGCTTTCCTCTTGCACTTATAATTAACAAGAGCCTGCTAAAAACAGCATTAAAAGCATATGCTTACATGCCAGTACAGAACAAAACTTCAGGTTTGCAGAACCCATAAATCTTGGACTGCCTGACCAGTTTATACACAAGGACCATTTGTGATAATTTATTAGAATTATGTAAATGCAAATCAAATAGCCCAGTTACTACTCAGCATTCTTACATTTTTCAGCATTGTAACAGATTGCTACTTTTTGATTGCAGCATAGGAAGCAACAGAATTTTTTTCCTAATTACTGTGTTTCACCCCTGAATTTAAAAAGCTTTTTTTCCATAAGGGTATATGCAGAGGTGCACAGACTATTGCTTCAAGTTCCCAGCACATTGCATTCATCTTCCTTAACTCCCAATTTTCAGGCAGAAGATGACTTATCCCCAGCAGTACTAGACTAAAATTATTATTTTTCAACTGGACAGGTTCCTGAAAATGACTAATTAAAGCAAGTGATGTTTTAATAAGTTATCTTTACAATCAATTTGACCTCAGAACACAAATTTATTTCCAGTATTTTAAGGCTGCCTATTTTACTCTGAAAAGCATAAGCAAAATTTTTGTGTGATGTAGTTTTTATCCCAGCAAAGTCTGGCTGGGGTGCCACAGGACAGATTCTCAGCACTGAAATACCTACTAATAAACATCCAGGACTTGTTGCAGAAAATAGAATTGAAAGATTCTCTAAAATGGTCACATCTTCACTAAGTAGAAAGTGACCAACACAGAAATATGCCTAACTTGTAAAATATTATATTTTTAAGCACCATTCCTCTCAGGTTTTCTTTTATTCTACACATCATAAAGAGGCTGATATATTAGCAGCATAACCGGAGCTGAACACAACCACAACTTACACCAAGTTAAGTACAGGTTGCATCCTCTTGCTCTTGTCTGCAAGACTAATTGATTTTAGTCACTCATTTCTAAGAAACAAACACAAGTGATACATGTTTCCCATAAATTCAACATGAAGCATCTACCACTTTAAGCCTACTTCACCTTGCTGGAGGTTAAACATTCTGGTAGTACAAACCCTGCACGGATAAACTCGCTGCCTTGCTCCTTCACAGAAGGCCACCCATCCTGCCTCAGCCCCAGTAAGGAGGAGCAGCAGAAGGGCTGAGCCTGAAGGACCTGAGGTTTCATGGTTCCCACTACTGCTGCCTGCAGATGCTCTCAGACCTGCAGAAGCTGCTGCTGTTGCCTCATAGCCCTCCAGATGCAGACAGTACATGTTAATAGCACCACATACTGCCAAGTAGCAACCAGACTGACTTTCATAGTTAGCAAATCCGAAATTTTACTTCCTGTTACTTGCTTTGTCTTCCAAGAAATTAATTGTGGCCCTCTAGAAGAGAAGGAAGCAAATTATCTACAGGTAACATCTAGGAGTATCAGTACTTAACTGAAACATCACACAATGCATCTTCTTTTTGACTTTTGTTCCTTTTTTTTTCCCCCTTATCTATGGCTGGAGTATTATTAATGTAATGCAGTTGAAAGATAAGACAAATGTTAACTACTCTCCTAACAAGCTAAAAGCACATTTGGAATTTACAATAACGTTTTAGACAGTTTCTATCTGCAGAGAATAAAATACAGCCTAGAATGATCACATTATCCTTTTGCCTACAAGTTTTATTGGCTTAAATGCAAGCTGTTGTCCAGATTAGCCTAACTACTTACAAACCTTTTACATGTCATTCTCAACTGTGAAACGATCATACTCAGTCATCAAACGTGTTGTAAGTTCTTTTAGCAACTAATTTTGAATAATACTGTTTAAATGACCTATTTACAGCTTCATAATAAAGCATCCGATTTCGTGTTACTATGCTCAGCAGACTCACATAAAAATATTAAAAGTAACAACACTGTAAAATTTTTATAAAATAATTTATGAGAACTAAGAGCACTTTGTGGACACCACCGTGATACCTAATTATCATTCACAGAAGTAACAACACATGCGTTTCTAAAGAAAAACCAAGCTACCAGTACTTTTTAAGTTCTAGACAAGATCATTATGAAGCCCAAATTATCAATTTTAACAACTGCCGACTAAAACCAGAAGCGACTAGAAAAAAAAGCCTTGCGACACAAGGCGATGAGAAGTCGTGACGGGGCTGTCACCCCTGGGCTGAGCTCTGTGTTCACGGCTGGCATCACCTACAGCAACAATAACCAGAAGGAAATCCAAGAGCCCTTCTGACAGTCACGGACTGACAAGCGAAACCGATTAACGTGGACAGAAGTTGCATTTACCTCCGCCGGCGAACCCCCCGGCTGCAGCAGCCGAAGCTACACCTGTTGAACATCGCTGGCGATTAACGCCACAGCAGAGAACAGCAAGTCTACGAGAGTGCTCATCTGCGGCCGGGATTCCCTTGTAAAGAGAACCCTCTCCGTGGCACAGGGCGGGGAGCATGAACCGTTTAACAACGCCAGCACCGCAGACACACCTTTATGTGGCGATCAACGCCGAAACAACGCAAGGAGACACAGAAACACCAACGCCTCGAGGGCTCGCGGGTCACCAATCCCCGAAGGAAGAACACAAGTAAGTGAAACCAAACCGAGGAGCCCAAAACCCCAGCAGGGGCCGAGGCGCTCCCCCCAGCCCCGCACCGCGCGCTCGGCCCCGGCCCCGGCCCCGCTCAGTGCAGCAGCGCGGGGCAGCCC
>NW_009953964.1:2968824-2986612 GCF_000747805.2 Chaetura pelagica
CAGCCCAGCTGGGGGAACCTCGCGCTGCGGCCGCGGGAGGGAGGTGAGCACCGTGCTCCTACACGTACTCCCAGCTTAGCACACAGAGGGCTCAGTTAATAAATAAGTGCACATCCAAGGATGAACAACATGAAGGGGTTGGGGCTGTCTTTTCTAAAGCCGAACTGCAGCATAAACTCAGAATACCTTAGAGTGCTGCTATAAGACAGCAGTGAAACAGCTCTGCCACATCCTCAACAGACACTTTCATTTAGAAGTCCTCCAGAATAGTGGAAAAGTGGCCCCTAACTTGTAGAAGAGCAACTGCCCAAGCCCAAGGAATGGAAAGGCTTCCCGCTGAGAAAGCAACCGCCGAGTCATTAACTCACAGTAAAATTTGGGAGGAGTGGGAGGGAAATAAAAGAAAACATAAGGGACATAATAAAAACAGAGCCTAACTAACAGTGAAACAGTACCAATGAGTCAAAACCAAAGCTTAATAATAAAAAAAGATCCCCCAAATCTTCAGACAGGCCTTCAGGGAACCAGCAAGAGATGAAAGGGATTGGAAAGGAGCACAGTCCACAGCTTCCAATCTTGTAACCATAATGAGTGGCTGGAGCAGAGGGGGGGGGAAATACTGAGGAACTTACACCAATAAATGAACGTGTAATTTACTTTCTAAAATTCACACCCAGAGGCACAAGAGGCCCCTACAAAAAGCACAACATGGGAAAGGAGCCCATACAGCAGCTGCAGAAGAGCATTTCACTCAAGAACATACAAGCAGGACAAGAGGTTATCATTTCAAGCTAGAGAAGGGTATATTGGAGTTGGACATTAGGAAAGAGTTTTTTAACATGAGGGGAGTAGGTCAGTGCAAGAGGTTTTAGAGCATAGTGGGGGCCCTGTCCCTAGAGACTTTCAAGGACAGGCTTAAAAGGGCTCTGAGCAACCTCTTCTGATGTGAGATGTCCCTGCTTATTTTAACAGGGTTAGACTAAAACACCTTAGAGGAAAATAGTCTGTGATTCCATGTATTGTGAAATTTTTTAGCACTGCATTTGTTAGTGCTCATGCCACATACACATTTTTATACTTAAAAACAGCAAGAATTTTTTTTTTAAATTAAAGTCTTAGAAGCAACAAATCAGGATAAAAGCTTTTTACTGCAGTAATTCTGATCCACCCAAAGGCAAAGGTCACACATAAGATTGAGTGGCCACAGCTTATTTCTACTCCTTTCACAGTTATCTGCATCTGACAACTTCCTTTAAGTTTTTATTCAAACAGCATGTAATTTGTAATCAATGATAAAAGCATCAGATACTACAGGAATTCACATGAATAGAAACCAGTACATTTAAAAACAGAACACAATCATACTGTAAATTATCTTTTCTTGTGACCAACTACTGGCATTTACAGGACAAAGTCTTTGCCTTCTAGGAACACAAGTACCTTTTTTTTTCTTGTAATAAGCTATGGACATTTGATTTCCTCATTTTTATTAGAATTCCAAGATCAATACATAATACTTAACTTGAAATTCAGAAAAATGTACAAGTAAATACTTGGCCATTCAGCAGCCCTAAGTTGACAACACCAATCACATCTAGCTTCCCACCCCTCCCTGACAGCACAGATGGAAGCCCCCTCCTCTTTTCCCCCATACAGCTTAACCAATCAAGTTCTAACACAAGTTTTGCCTTTCAGATTTAAAGCAAGAGAACTAAAGGCAAATATTAACATGGGATTCTCAAGCTAAAGCCACAGACTGACATAAAAAACATCTTGACATTCTTGACTCCTTTTCTGCAGTCACGAAAATAACATTATCTTTCTAACAGCATCATCTTACTTCTCCTTAATCATATACATTGAATCCAGTAGCATTTTACCTTGTATTTTCCATTTTTTTTTATCCTCACATTCATTGTGAGAAACATGAGGACTGGATGGTATATTTCAGAAAAATATTGTAGAGTCCATATCAGTTAATAAAGCATAATTTATCACCAGGTGACTAAAAGCACCATTCATTAACATTTCATACTGTAATTTGCAGAGACTAAAATCTAATTAAATCTCTCTCCTCCTGTTTGCTTTTCCCCAGATGCTGTAATGTAAGTGTAGCAGCAGTCTGTTAATGCAAATACTTAGAGCCTTACCTGCTCCATTTCCACCAGCATTGCAGGCCTTGCCGCAAACTATAGAAGTAACAGCCTAGGAAGTTATTGCAGTCCAGCCACACATAGATCCCTTTGTCTGCTCTTGCCTGTAGAGAGCACATTGACTGGAGGCAGCAATAGCTCAGCTGACCTTTGGAACCAAAATGCTAATCCAAACCTGTGTCACATGTGGCCCGGAATCCTGTTGAGCTTTTGGTTTACTCTCAGTGGTGCCCTTTAAGCACCCCAGTACCAACCTCAATTTTTACTTCATAACAGCCAGCATGAGCAAGTGCAGCCATTGTGTGTATAAAATTTATTCAAAGCACTGACACTGGGTCTCATGCTGTCTCCCTTCTCAAGGAAACCAGAGGAAGGCTCTTACTAGGTCAGCCAGGTTGAAGATTCTGGCTACTTCTCATTTTGCATTTAAACTAACTTGCTACAAAACAATAGATGGGATGATTAGAAAATTTCTTGACAAATCATATTTAAGAAAGCAACTTATGCTGCACAAAAAACAAAGCTCTTGATTCTTACAGCAAATACTTAAAGGGTTCAAGGTTCCAATTTTTACTACTCATTTCAGATGTGTATAGAATTGGCAAAGTTGCTTAGATTGAGGTTGACACAAAGCACTCCTAATTTCCCCTTTCCTTCTCTCCACCCAGGTTGTATATCACCCAGATTTCTAGTTAGCCTATATTCTTGTCAAGTCAGACAAATGCTCATGTCCTGTACGGTTTCTTTTTACTCCATTTTTGTCTTTCAAACAAGAAAAGCTCTCTTTTTCTCTATCATGACAGAACACCCCAGTATTAACATCTTTCAGCAGCTTCTGTTAAAATATTATTAAAATAAGCCTCAACAATTCAGGCAAACAGCTAAATTCAAATTGAAGTATTTATCCATATAAACACCAGTAGTTAAGCCTCATTCTCACTTTTCAGAAGTTCAAGTACTCCAACAGATACACCAAGGTAACATTAAGAGACAAGACCTAGCAATTCCTCTCCCCAAACTCAGTATGCACTTTTGTTACCTCATTTCCCAGGTTTTCCTTGTTCACTGCAGGCTTGTCCTGTCAGTACAGCTGGCAAAGCATTTCACATGCTAAGCTGTGGGTACTGTCCCTCTGCAACACCATTTGCAGGACAACTGAAGATGCATGAAGAACAGAGCTCCACATGTCACTTAAGTTCCTGCCTTTACTTTTGTATTAAGACCAGCTCACAGAAATTGAGAGGATAGGGGAACTGCATGTTTTAGATATTGTACAGTTCAGCTAAATAATTTCTGTAGCAGAGAATACACAGGCTTTCAGGGTGGACTGACATTGCACTTTGTTGTTTAAATTGAACACTAGTACTAAGAATTTAAGGGCAAGTATTCTAGTTAATTTCCTTTTTGTTTTTATCCCTGTTCTGTGAAAGAAATAGACAAAGTCGTGTATTTAATATTTTTATTTTGCTAAAATATTCATTTTAGATGCCGTTAAACCCATCTCCACCTTGCCAAAATTCAAGTCTGTACAATGAAAGCATGCATAGTGGGTACAAAGACATTTAAGAATTTGTCAAGCACAGTATCAATAAAAAAGACATTTCTCTTAAGACAGTGATCTTAGCCATAGTATGCAAACATGCAGGCAGACTGAGTCAAATGGAATTTGACCTGAAAATTCTCTTCTAAAGACAACAGCTGCAATACTTACCCCCAGAATTTAATTTAGCATATCCTGAATACAGATCTCATTAAGAGTATTGAGACTAACTGCACAGTTTTATTGTCTACATTGGTTCTATACTGCATAGGCTACAGAGGAATAAGTGTCTCTAGGCAGCATTCCTGCCATTGGTATGAAAACAATTATGAAGAGCAAAAGTAATATAGCATAGAAGAGTAAACATGAGAGAAAACACCATCTTTTATTAAGTCATATTTCATTTGTCATGCTTACTCTACAGGGGTTTTCTGAAAACTACCCTGCTCTGACCAAAACTAGTCTGCTACAGCATGTAAGTATTGAGACAGTGCACACTTTGAAGTTCAATATTGCAAAAAGGTTACCAGGAGTCTGGAACATACGTTCACCTCTGGCTTCTCAATAAGACTATGACCTAGAGTAGTTTCTCTCACAACAAGTAATTTTACACCATTTATCCAGTACTCATGATTATAAACAACATCCAAGTTCTCCTAGAACAAGTAGTCTGCTGAAGTCTTCTTCAGGCCATTCATTTATTGGCGAGTTCTGGTATTTTAAATACTAAGACGAAATTACATTTTATTCTTATCACCTGCAATGGAAAAACCTTACTAAGTTTGGGTTTTTCATTACTGCTCCCACCACACTGAGTAATCATTTGTCTGCTGGGGCAAGAAGGCACTAGACTACACAAACAGGCAAGCCGGAATTACATACCCTGGAAAATACTCTAAAATTAAGGTCTGGGTGAGGTACCCTCCCCATGCTCCCTCCTATAGCACTTCCCTTTGTGCATCCCAGCGCTCTTGCCATCTTTGCCTCCATCCCATCATTTGCAGGCCATTTGCATCTTACCATGATACCTACAGCATTTTCATGTCCTGCCAGGTGGCATCTGAAGAAGCAGGGCTCAGACCTCTGCCTGAGCCACTTTTACTCTTGCCACCTGTGCAGTAGTCACTGTCCATCCCCTGGTGGGCTACCACATCTAAGCAGTATGACAGAAGGGAAGTTGTAGGTGATGAACCAAAAGAAAACCAAGTTCACATCTTGCAAGATAATGCAAACCAGCTAATGCTCTGTAACCCACTCCTTCCTCTTCCTCCCTACCAAATACTCTGTTGTCTGACCTGACCTAGCACCTGCTCAGGTCAGGTGAGAAGAAACTGAGCTGTAAAGTGCCATAGCAATGAGTGCACTGCTAGTGACTCATCAACACAGCCTTCCAATATCTGTTATCAAACTGACAAGCAATGCCATTCTCCTTCCATCCCCAAAAGCAGCAGGCTATGCATGACTGTCATACCCTCTTTTGCCAAGTATAAGTGGTACAAGGACCTAGTTATATCAACATCTGAACTTACCTTCTTTTAAAGGAGTTTTTGGAGGAATATTTTCCTTGCTATCATGCTGGAAAGCTTTGGTAGGATCAAAACGCCTAATGCCCTGAATGGAATATAGCTGCTCCTGAAGGTCTCTGCTGCTTGCCTTCTCTTTTGCTAGCAGTGCACGCAGTTTGGAGACATCCTAAAGAAAATATAATACTAGCAAGGTAGCTAAAGAACAGGAGAAAAGCCTGCTTTATCATTTCATTAAGTAGCCTTTTTTAATAATGCTGAACACAGACCTACATAATTATCAGTGCCATTAACTAACAAACCCAAGCCTAACAAACACATACAGAAAGCACTACTGTATAACATCAAGAAGGATGGTAGCCTGAAACTATCAATGGATAATTCTATAAATCAAAGCCTTCAAAATCCCTAGGAAAAAGCAAGCAAGCTAAAATTAGGGGTATTTGCACTGGTGATCCCTCTGTCTATCATTCAGTTAAAACAGAACCAATTATCTTATTGTTTCTGGAGGCTGGTGAGTTTTTCCAATCTGGCTCCTGCAGGAAACTTAACCATAAAAAGCTAATCTCTTACAGGATTACTCCATTTTAGAACAAAAATCAATCAAGGAAACTTGATTGACTTTATCTAACAAACCTGCTTCAGGTGTGTATTCTCTTCCTTCAACTTCATTACATGCTTGATTTTTTGCTTCTGGTTCTGGTGGCCAAGTAGTTTAGCATATGCATCACTCAGTTTATTCAGTTCCTCTTGGGCTGCACCATGCTCATTTAAAAGTGCATTTTTCTCGGCTTCAAATGCATCTAGTTGTTGCTGAAATACATAGAGTCTTTCAGACATCTTTAAATTAAATATAACTTTTTACTGAACTGAAATTAACAAAGAGACTGGTTTGGGGATACTTTGCTCAAGGGATAGTATCTTAGAAAACCACTGCAGGATAACTGACTTACAATGGAAAATACAATGTTTAACTCTCAAGAGTAGAACTTGAGTCAACTGCATGTCTATTCCATAACACACCTGAAAAGGTTTAGCTTTATTATGCAAATCTTCATATAGATTACGCCAGGTCTTTATCTCTTCTTTCAAGCTGGAGGTGACATCTTCATCTATGGTTTTCCTAAAAAAGAAAAGTGAAGTTTCATCATGTTCACTGTGAGCTCTCAGTACTTCTTCACACTAAAACATGCATGTGCTATAACAGGTCGGTTTGAGCAAAGTCACCTTGATCTTTCCACTTTGAGTTCTCTTTTCAGATGTTCAGTTTGCTCTTCAAGTTCTTCCTGAAGTTTAGTCACTTGAGCAAAATAAGACTCTTTTGTTCTCTCTATTTCTGCTTCTTTTAGTGCAAGCTTTGTCTGGAGTTCTAGAAGCATCCTGAAACAATACAATCCATCCTTAATGAGCCTTGCATATTTTTTCCACTACTCTACATCTGAACACACAAGTTACTATCATTGAAAAGCTGTGAGTCTAAAAACTGAAATCAAGGTTTGTGTCAACAGTGCTACAATAACAAAACATAATCAAGTCCAAGAGATACAACAATTTACTTCTCCTATGAGGAAACAGGCAGTGGTTTTGAAGCAAGGAAAGATTATGGTTTATGTCTGGTTGTTTATTGGCAGCAGGTTCTAGTGGCAAACTATTTTAGTAGTTAGACTTCACATGCAGAAGTCTGCTTAAGCAGAATTTAATAATGACTGCTGAGTGTGGATGTATTTGTGGGCTCTAGAACTGTATCACTTGGGTGGAGACTAAGAACTCCTTCCCTGTCACACAAACATCGAAGCTAACAGGAAATAGCTTCAGCTGTTTTTCTTTTACTAGCTCAAATGGAAACCAGTGGCAATATTAAGCAGGTGGAAAGGAAGCAAAAAAGCAGTCCAAGTCTATTAAGACAATGGACAATTACAATATACTGGCTATATTTAACTAGTCAGCCAATAGAGTTGGGTAAGTCAGGAATGCGGTTAATACCGGGTGACTTAAAACCAGCTTCAACTTCAAAAACTGGCTAGTAACTAGATAAAAAAAGAGGAAGGATACCTTACAGCACATAGACAGTATGTTCTGGCATGCAATTCATGCTCAGTCAGTTACCACAGCTGCCTAATACAGTTGAGTTAACACTGGGACTGCACACTGTACCCTGGAGAAAACCCAACTCCCCTTTTTCTTCAGATCAGTTACTTGCCTACAATGACCTTTCTCACGCTCTGTGTGGTGAGCTAGAAGGAAAACCATATAGCCTGAAGCTGCTGACAGAGAAATATCCTTAGCTAGTGGCCCAGGACAACCCCTTGGGTACTACTACTGACCAGCAGACTATGGTGCTTCAGATTAGCAGAGAGGACTTCGTTTACCTCATTGCAGCATGGGCACTCAGGGATGGTCAACTGCCATCTGCTTTTGAGCTTGATTTGAGGTGACATGATTCAGAGCAGCACAACCTGAGCTCTACAGTAATTATTTGTCTGCTTTTGAAGCAGTCACTGTAACCCAAAACAATATACCAATGTATTTCAGTTAAGCATTTTCCTTTTCCTATACGTTCTACATAGAGGAAGAAGTTGAAGCAATTGAATACACCAATTTTGCAGTGCATACATATACATTAATTAATTTTGTCTGTCAATATTTTGAACCTTCTATGCTGAGAACATTAAGAAACTTAAGCTTACACCAAATAATGCATTTATCTGGTAGAGCATCATGGTATGGTATAGTTAAGAAAGCAACAGTTAGCTGGTATTCTTTAGCTTAAGTATACATTTGTATATCTAGCACCTTGCACATTCTTCTTTTGCCTTATTTTTCGTGTGTTCCGCTTCCTGAAGCAGCTTTAGATTATCTTCGCCTGTTTTTTTTAGGTTGGCAACTTCTTCTTGCAGAGAGGTCTTCTCCAGTTTAAGACTGTGTATTTCTTCAGATATGGTCTTTTTGTACCTGGTATTACAAAGCAAATAAAAACATTGTTTCTTCAGACAGAAGGCAGATTGATATGTTCAGGCCTTACTAGACCAATACAAGCTTACATTAAGAAGTCTAAGAGTTCTTTATGATTTAGAGATATGGTAGTATTCTGACAGATGAACTCTTACGTTCAAAAAAACATCTTTGTCATAAAATCATAAGCAGTAACATTACAATTAATTTTGCAACGTAGACATTTTGACATTTTGGTAAATTTTTAAACCTAAGAGACCTGCTACAATTGAAGCCTATTTTCAATACCAAAAAGGTCTGCTTAATGAAACTTTCATTGGCAAATATCCCACCAGATTCTTCCCGAGTCCCTTGCATAGTTCACAATAATAGTCTCACTTTTTAAATTCTTCCACAAGATCAGTATTTTAGGCAAGATCTGCAGGCAAATCATCTTGATTAAGTGCAAGTTTGGAGTCCAAACAAGAACTATTTTAACAAGAGATTTTAGTGCAAAAAACCCAACATCACTAGTTACAACACCCATGGATTTTCAAGAACACTTGATTATTCTAATTTGCCACACTTGGAAAGAAAAAAATATTCAATTTCCTGAGTTAGATACTGAGTATGCAATTACACTTGACTAGCACTCAGAAATAGTAAATCAATTTCCTTATGCTATCAATTACTCCATAAAAAAATCCTCTTCTCCAGCACTGCACCAATACTGACATACAGTTTTGAGTACTCAGGCACATGAATAAACAGCATATTTTCTTGTAATCCCTCTACTACAATTTAATGAAGCTTGAATACCTTTCAAACTCAGCAACAGTCTCTCCCAGTTTACACAATGTATTGCTGTGCTGTTCTTGGATTTGCAAAACAGCATTACTGTGCATTTCCTTGATTTGCTCCAACTCTGCATTCTTCCTGAAAGAAAAATTGAGCATTCCACACTAGAAATAACTGTCTGAACACACTATCAAATGCTGTTATCAGGCACAGAAGACTCGGAGTGGCAGCAGTTGCTATCAACCAGTAACTTCTGACACAACTTCTGTAGTATTAAAGCACAACGTTCATAGCATATTTTACTAGGCATTTCCCCTTTTTCTTATTTTCCAAGGTAGCTATGGAACAGATGGAACATGTAATAAATTTCAGAAATATAAAATGAAAAAACAGCTTGCTTGAAAATCTTCCCTAGTCCTCTCCAAGACAGACACATGCCATAATATGTACCTTACCCTTCCCAGCAACAGTATCAGCATTTCAAGCAAGCGTCACCATGCTGATAAAACACTGACATTAAAACAAAATACAATTTTTTCAAGTTACACTGCTGGATTAGATCTAATCACTATCAATCAATAACCAGCAAGAAATATATTGACAGCTGTTCAGGTCTCTTTAAAACCTGAATTAGGAAGAGAAGCTTTGTTCATGCTACTGAACTAGCATTTTTCCTTTGAGAGCTTTAGAATTAAATTTGATTCCACAAACCCTTTCAGCTCTTCTTCCATCTGTTGAAGTTCAAGAGCTTGAGATTTGATTTCTTGTTCCAATCGCTTCACCAGCTTCTCAGCTTTCTTCTCCTTAGCATGTAATTGATTCAGCTCATTCATTGTATCATTCAGCTCTTCTTCAAGAAAGTGTCTCTCACGTGTCACCTCATCTTGAAACTCTTGTAACTTCTGGTTCATGGATGCAGATGACTCCTGCATGCCAAAGTGTCACAAATACAGAAACTAGTACTTTTTTAGATATTAAAGACTATTTTACATTGTTTGCACTTTAAAGCACAATAATAAGATCAAACCTAAAGGAAGGACCAAAGCTACAATGCTCAGAGGTATTGGACCACACAGTTCCTGCCAACCAGCACCCACTTGTACCTTCTACAGATCAGAGGATTGTTAATGCAGCAGTCTTACAGGTAATAAAAACCTTAACTTTTAGCACCAGTTGTTGGGATTAGTCTATTTTTCCACTAATCTATAGTCGATATTTACCTTCTCTTGCTGCAGCTGAGACACCATCTCTTCATGTTTCTGAAGTAGTGTTTGGTGCTTTTGTTCTTCCAAGCTAATTCTTTTTTTCAGGTCATCTAATTCAGCATTCATACTCAGGAATTTTCCTCTGCTCTCAGACAATTCTTTCTCTGCGTGGAGGAATTGTCAATATAATACAAATGCTGTTCTCTATCCTCAAAGAGCTAGACACCTACTTTTCATGGTACTACTCTTCCAGCTTTAAAGTTACATTAGGCACGGGAAAAAACCCAACAAACCTAACCCCATCTTGAAACTGTTTGTAAATTCTTCAACATTCTTTGAGTACAACACTTCAAAAATCACCTTAACAGCAGCCATCTTTGGGTCAAGGAATTAGCCTTCAAAATTATCTCAATGAACTTGTGCAGAAGCTGCTCACAATAGGTTGAGACTGCTTCTCAGTGAAGAATAAGCACCAAATTTCTTAACTACCCACGGAATTCCAAATTTAGACAACTGATGTCAGATTCAAGGTAGTTTCCATACTTTTTGAAAAATGCCTAGCTGGTTTCAGCTGGAGCTCAGAGACATGACTTCACTTGGAACAAACCTGTCTAAAAGGACATTTTTGAACAAACCTATTTGAGATGCTTCAAGGCACATCAGTGATACCACATACGTGAACAGCAGAATATCGCACTAGCATTTACCTTTTTCTTGTTCAAGCAATTGACACTTTTCATTAAGTTCTTGTATCAGTTGAAGTGATTCTTCCTCTTTTGTTTTGAGCTTCTCAGTCAGGATCCTGATATCTTGGTCTTTCTTTCTGAGTGTCTCCTCCATCTGGGCAACATCTAGTTTGTATTTCTCAACTGTATCTGCAACAGTGCTACAAGAGAAAACTCAGGTATTTCTTGCCACTGAATTTCTCTGAAAGCTTGTACTTCAATACTAAGGAACAATGCTTAGGACTGTTGTCTCCCAACTGGGAAACTGCCTTCACCTGCCTTCCCCGACAAGTTTTTGCACAATAAGACATTTTCATTAAAAGTAAAAGATATTTTTTCAACAATGATGCTTTATTTTAAGAAACCAATGCAATCACACAACATTATGGCTTGATGAAAAAAAGAATTAGTCACCAGAATTCCTTTAGGTGACTGCTACACCCTTTGTTTTTTTACTTAGTTTAGTTTTGACAGCAAATACACATGAATAAACCAAGTTAGACAAGAACTAACAGAATCTTAAGGTACATGGCTAGTTAATGAGTAAATTGACAGTGGTGTTGGGGGATTAAAAGTGACCTAGTTAATTTTAAGTACTGTTTGTATTTTCACCCTATTCTGAGCTAGGGACATATTACTGTGAAGAATGGTTAGTTGCTATCAGTTACCAAGGACTGGAATAGTAATTTTTAGAATCGGACCAATTCTTACACACACATCATTGATCCCAAATCAAGTGCAAATCTGAGTACTGTAAATTTCATAGGAAGCCAAAACTTCGAGGTTTTTATGCCCTACTGTGCATTATTTCACGTACGAGGACTAAAAACCATTACTACCAGTACCTTAGAGGAAACAGGTTTAGTTTGATTTGTGTATAAATAATTGAGACTGAAAACATGCTTTTGGGACCCTTATACAAAACTTTTCCAGAGTATTGCTTAGCCCAGAAAAGCAGAGATATTAAGAAAGATAATTTTAATTATCTTATTACTCTTAGCTATTGAGTGGTTTCTTGTCCCTCTTCTATTTGAGCACTGATAAACAGAATTGATGGCAAGGTTCTACTTCAGTCATAAACAAGGCTTAGTTTTACTGCCCTTTAGCTCACATAAACCAATTCAAGTAACTTTTTACCTGAGCTCTGTGATATATTCCAGGAGTTTTTCGGTGTCAGACTTTTCTTCAACTTTCTCTCTCTCAGAAGCAGATCTAAAACCAAGACATTTTCACAATGGTTATATTTTAAAAAATTAAGAGCTAATTGTGACCTATTTGTTTACAGGTAAACAAGTAGAAATAAAACCTCATTCCTTAGTAGTACTACATACTTGTCATAATCCCATTTGTCAGATAAACTGGTGTCAGCTCTAGGAGGTGAATCTAACTTGTTTTGATACTTGCTCCACATTGTCTTGTCATTGGCAGTAAAGATGCTGAGCCATACTCTGCCACAAGCAAGTATTCTAGAGCAGGTAGACTAGCTAGACAAAATATCATTGCCTCCCTTTGTCATACCTGCATCCTTAGCTTTGTGTATTTAAATTTAACTATAACAACTCTGCTCATATTTGAGCACTTGGCTGTTAAGTAAATGCAGAGCGCATAACAGGGATGATACAGTGCTGATCATGCTAAACTTATGTCAAAATTTAACTTGAATTTGACCCTTATGTTGACATACTCAGAAATAGTATTTAAGTTAGTTCACTGCTCCTGTGCAGCAAGTTGCATTATTTGGGATGAACAGAGACTGTTGATTTGTAACTCCTTACATGGAGCTCCTTCTGCCAAGACACTGCAGTTGCCTTTCTTCAAACAAGGTGGCTACTGTGAAGTAACTTGGAAGGCACAAGATCTGCTCTGCAGTACACTTAACTGGAGAACACACAAGTGATAGTCAAATCTGAATCCAGTGCTGAGTTCTAACTGAGTTAGAATTTAAACTCGTGATCCAACACTTCTTTCCTCATTTGTTCCTAACTTCATAGGCCAGACACTGAAACATCCAGTCTATATGAACATCTTGCTCCAAGATACACAACCATTCTTTTCTTGTTATACATGTCGTCCTATCCCACACCCAAGCAAACCCCACCAATGCCACAATGGAAGACTAAAGGTTGAAATGATTTGCTTTTTTAATGGAAAAAGGTTAAGCACATTAGAGGAACAATGTTAATTTTCTAATAACACAGCAGTTTCTGAAGCTTTATTCCATTGAACTTATTCCAAAACACCATACAAATAATTTCTGTCCCTTGGCATTTGGGAGACACCCTCTATTTTTCCAAAACTACATGCTTACTTTACATTATAGGCATGTAAGCACAGCTTAGAAGGTCATCAATAAAAGGCCACCTAAGTAAACTGCATTCCTAATTACTTACAGTTTTTCTTCTAATTGTGCAACTTTTCCTTTTGAATGCTCTAGATTCCTTTGTACTTCCTGCAGCTTCATTTCCATGTTTTCCTGCTTTGCAAGTGCAGTCTTTGAAAAAAAAATTAATACCATAAAAATGAGATTTATTAAGAAATATCTTTTGTCCAAGAGACAGAAAAACAAATTAAAACAAACAAATTAAATAATACTGTAGTTAATGCTAGCACTTGCTAGTATGCTAAGTGTGATTCAAAGTACCCCAGATACCAACCATCTGTTAAAACAACCACCACCTGAAAAACACCAACATGCATAAAAGCTTCAAACTATACTTAGGACCACTGACTTAAAGAAATTAATAGTAGTACCAAGACTGATATTGTAATAAAATTATTTCTAAGCTTTCTTACATGAACTCAGATATACTCATCAAAAGAAAGAAAATCTCATCTTTCTTTCTTATTTTCACTCTACAGAATCTAGAGTTAAGGACAGCAACAAATCACTACATGCAGTTCCACTGTAAGCCCTGCCTTGCCTGTGCCTGAAGAGCTCAGAACTACTATCCTGTGCAGTGCAAATGGTCATACCTTTTCTCTAGCATCCCTCTTGTTTCTGAGCTTCATTAACTCCATGCACAGGCTGCTCATTTTCTTCTGCACACCATCTTCAGACAGCTGTTTAGAGATGAATACAAAACCTCTATGCATAACTCCTTCTTAAGAATTACTCATCATAACATTTTAGCAGCATCCCTGTCCCACCCATAACACTCTGCCCATTCTTGAGATGATGTTAGCAGGTCTGCTTCTGCCATGAGACAGAAGCACACAAGATCCCAAACCAGATGTGCTCTATCCTGTGGCAATGACGGGGTACAGAAGATGTGCAATATGCTAATCAGCAGCTAAAGCTTCCTCCTGCCCACAGAGCTTAACAGCAGCAAAGGTAAAGCAAATACATGTTTGTTCAATTACCTTTGACTTGAGTAATTCATTGGTTCTTGTTAGTTCCAGAAGCTGTTTTTTTAGGCAAGCAACATTTGCCAAGAGAGAGGTTTTTTCCTGAACTGCAGCATTCAGCTTTGCTTCTGTCTTCACAAGGTCCTCATCCAAAGCTTGAAGCTTTTTATCCTGCTCTCCACGCTCTTGCACTAATGCACGAATCTAGAACAAGAGGTTTTTGCTTTATTTCCTATTATTTTTATTCTTAAACAACATCACTAATTAATGCCTGTTGTTTTATTGGAGAGGCTAAGAATTCAAACTGTATTATTTTCATTCAGAAAACATATCTTCAATACTGTCATGTACAGACAAGGAGATAACAGCATCACCACAATTCTCTATTATTACACACACAGATTCGCAGTCCTAGCATTTTATCTGCCTTATTTTATGCTACTAAGTCAACACAACATGTTAAAGTTGGAATAGTCTTTGCTTCAACTTGCAACAGAAGCCAACTCTCCTCTTTGGCTGTGGTACTCAAGGCATAAACTATTACACAAAAATTATATATTAAAACATGAACACAAAAACTTTTTAATTGTGTCAGTTAGTAAGCAAAAATTTCAGCAGTTAAATAGAACAGGGGTAGACAGCACAGAACCTCGGTTCTTCCTTTTTTAAAGAAATAGGCTGGCTGCATAGCTGCTCACTCGAAGTAGGAATAAATGTAATTCCATTAATAAATCAAAAGTTTTCTACACACCAAAGCATTTGATCATCTTTGCTGTGGACAAGCTGCTTGCAAATTACTTGCACGCTATATATGTAAGAGGCTAATTTTACCAGATTGTACTTTTTATTATCTTTAGTGGGCAACTTATTACAATATTGCATTCACATAATGTATTCATACCTCCTTTTCCAGTGCCTTCTGTTTCTTTTTCTCTTTCATAAGGATAATATCTTTTTTAGGCTTCAGATACCCATTAGCTGGCTATTAAAAACAGATGTATTAGAAATACTTAAACTCATCTCTAGATCTATACTAGCTTAACAACACAGTAAAACATAAGAATGGGTGCCTTCATATAGACAACACAGTTAAGATACAAATCAGAACAAACCACATTTCTTCCCCCACACAGGGCAGACAAGTCTCAGGTTAGGATTGGTTTTACTATTTTATTTTCTCAAAAATCATACTCTGAATGGACAGCTCATAAGCATTGTTATAGAAAGGAGATTAATAAAGTTTGAGACATAAATACTCCCTAGGCTCTATCTAAAACATTTTTATCCCTTAACCACAGCTTTATCTGCAGAATTTTGTCCTACATCATGATACCAGTAAACTTAACTAGTAACTCAGAGTTATAATTTTTCAGCTTAATAACCTGTGCATCTTAATGCCATGTCCTCATACATTGCACTTTTACTACTAGGTTTCTGCCCTGCCAACCTTATATCATCAAGAACAGGACTTTCTTAAGAAGAGGCAGTCATGCAAGATGCACCCAGTGTTGTAACACCAGAGGCAACAAAACACTCTGTTGTCATAACCAATCACCAGGTGACTCCCAAAAATGCTGCAATTACATTTTTCCTCATTAATTACTAAGAAACAAAAGCACAATCTAGTTTACCTATGTAGCTTAATAATAATTGTATAAAGAGGCTACATGATTTAGGTAATCACAGTGAGGTTTAGCTGGAACTGAACAATGCTACAGGCAGCACACAAGTCTTACTGTTGATCCGAGAGATGCCAGTCTCCTTCCAGCCACAGGAGTAGGTGCAGTCTTCTCACTGCTGAGACTTGTCTCACCTGCAGAAGGACATAGAAAAGAAAGGTGAAGGAAGAGGGTGTGCATACACACAGTGAGAGAAGTTTAACCAAACTAAACAAGGTTAATGGACTTGATACAAAAACCAGAATGCCTCCTGATAGTTAGACTATCCACAATCCAGTTTCCTTACTGAAGTCAGGCAGCTCAGTATTAGTCATCTGGGCATTTGACAGAGTTTATAGAGAGATCCCCAGATGACAGCCAGTTTAGAGAAATCAGCTTCTGCCAACTTTCCCCCCCACCAGTCAGATCCATGCTGTCAGTTTTTAACTAAGGGATGATTTACGTCTCAAAAACTCATTGAAATATCACTAAAAACAAGGTTAATGACAGTTAAATCATTTATTTGCTCTCCAGGGGTCCATCTAATTGGCCTAAGTCACATACAAAGGTATTTTCAGAAGATTCAGTTAAACATGTTTTTACAGCTGGTACCCTCTGGGGCTGGAAGATGGGTAGTGAGCCCCTACACCAGAAAACAATTGCTAAACAAGAATAGAGCAGCAACTGCATGTAAGCACTTGTAATTGTAGCATTCAAAGACACCATACTATTGTTGTTTTAGCAACTTTTAGAACTACTTACTGTTATGTTTCCTAACCCGCCGACGTGTTGCAGAGGACACAGAACTTTTCAGTGCATCTGAAGTTTTAACATCACAGGATGCTCGCAGGGGAGTATATACTAGAAGTGAGATATTCAGAACAGCAGACAACTATTCATGTTAATTACAGTGTTTTCAACTTCAACAAGTTGGTAACACATTTAAGGTAAAACATCTCAGAAAGCCCCAAACAGCCAATGACTTGAGTCTCAGTTCTTGTCATCCTCCCCATAAACATGAAGAGCAGACATAACACACATTGTGAGGAAAAGTGATGAATTATTAAACTGCTAGTGAAACCGGAAACTGTGATATACATATACAATATTGCAAGGCATCTTATTAAGTGTTAAAACATAAAAAGCAAAGTTAACTTCTTTCAAACATATTTCATTTTAGAAGTGATTTCTTAAACGCTATTTGATGCCAAGCTTTTTCTCCGAAGACCTAATAAGTTACTTAAAATCTTACTGAAAAGCTAATAGACAACAATAAAACACCCAAAAACTCTTCAGGCAATTATCATTATAGAGAGGGGGCCTCAAGCCCAGCAAATATTTATCTACTCACTTCATCTCTCTACAAACGAGAGCAGCTCCATTTACCGTCTGACCGCAGGACGGTGACAGAGAAGCACCCGGCTAAGCCAGAAATCTTTGTGCGAAACCACTGCGAGAAACCTGGACCCGCAGCCTTCAGCCGTGAGCAGCTCTGCACTCGTCCTGTTTGCTATCCCCGTATCGGCAGCCCAGCAAATCACTGTCTGTTACCATATATTATATATGTATAGATATTCTCAAGGCTACATCAGGCCTGTGTTCACCTACGAACAGTCCCTGAGGTAAAGCCGCTCTGCTGTTTCCTCACACGCAGACTCCTACACCGGGCGGCAGACCCACCCACCGCCTCACAGATGCACAGACACGAGAACCGGGGCGCCCTGAGGCCCCCCCAGCCGCCCTCCCGCCCCGAGCCCCCTGCGCGGGGCTGTGTCCCCCCCACGTACCCGCGGGCTCGTTGAAGCGGCGCAGCGGGGCCCTGGCGAAGGCCATGGCTGCACACACGGCCCTGCGCGCCGCCGCCTCAGCATTCAAAGGCACCACGCGCCGCGCGCAGCCCATCAGCGCCT
>NW_009953964.1:2986993-2997036 GCF_000747805.2 Chaetura pelagica
CAGACCCTGGAGGAGGTGTTCATCGAGGTGCAGGTGCCGCCGGGCACCCGGGCCAAGGACGTGTCCTGCAGCCTGCAGAGCCGGCACATCGCGCTCTCGGTGCGGGGCCGGGAGGTGCTGCAGGTACCGGCCGCGCGGCCTCGGGCCTGCAGGGAGCGGCGCGGCCTGCCGGGGGGGCTGCAGCACCGCGCTGCCCTTTCCCCTTCTCTTTAAATACCGCGATTCTGATGAGCCAGAAGTGAGATGTGTTAGAAGCGGTTCTGTGCCGTTCCCGTGATTTTGCGGGGGTGAAGCGCGAAGCTTCGGTCACTGCCTGAAGTGAAAACGTTATAAGCATTTCTTTATGAACTGGATGTTAAACCCGTTTTCCTGTATCCTAATATTGTACATGTCTTTTGCAGGGTAAACTTTTTGACTCTACAGTAACCGATGAAGGAACGTGGACGTTAGGTAATAACCTGCCTCTGAAATGACATGATGAGGGGAACAGAACAGCTCAGAATATGCTTTTTTTTTTTAATGGGAAAGATTACTTTCTTATCTGTACATGGCTTTGTAAAAAAAGACAGTCATTATTACCAGACTAAGGAACTGAGGTAGTTCAGAAGCTCTGGGCATTATATTTTTGGGAAGAGTGACAAAGCCTACAGTTCAAGAAAGTAAAAAATCAATCTAAAAATCACACAAAGGTACCTACAAATAATGAGCAGAAAAAGCTTATTGGATCCTTACGCCATAAAAATTACAAAATGTCCAGAATATCTTGAGTTTTGCAATCGTGTTTGTAGACTGTGCCTCAGTATTTTCCTGTGATGGATTTTGTGTTGTGTTAAATACTTATTCTACATATTAATTATTTAGTAACTTAAGCATGAAAACTAAGAGTGTTAACAAAGATCATGAAGCCTGCTCTTTTCAAAGTATGCAAATAATCTTAAAAATACACTTTATAATGCTACATTTATACAATTGAGTAGAACTAAACATCCTATATGTAAACTTTGCAATGTACCTCCAATGTGTTGTCTGTAGGCTCAGTGTTAGTGTTTAAATCCTTGATTATTCCTCCATATCTCAATAAAACTTAGTTTGGCCCTTTATTGGGAATTGGGCTTTGTAAAGCCTAACCTAAAATTGTTCATTATTGCCTTAGCTGAGGTGGATCTATTAATGGATAAAATCTTCAGTTGAGAACTTGTCTAAAAGGTCAGTTTGTTTGCAGTAGAAGTATTTATGAATTGTGTTTTAATCCCTTGAAACACCTTCAGAATTTTAGAGGCAAGAAAGGGGAGAGTTGGCTGTGTAGTCTATCTTTGCTTCAGCCTGTCTCTTGTTAATGTTCATTTATTTATCTATATAACTCTCTTGGCATTGGCATTAAGAATTTAAATTACTTTACCATGAAAACCCTGTGCTTGTTCATGATGAATTCACCAAAACAACAAAGCCTAGCACATAGGACTGAGTCTAATGGTTATTTTATGTATCTGTTTTCATTCAACAGAAGACAGGAAGCTGATAAGGATTATTCTAATGAAGACAAATAGAGATGCTGGAAATTGCTGGACATCTCTGCTAGAAAATGAATATGCTGCTGATCCCTGGGTACAGGACCAAATGCAAAGGAAACTGACGCTGGAGCGATTCCAAAGAGAGGCAAGTTAAAGAACCGTAATTACTCCTTATATTTTGTTTTGCACACAGAAGTTATGGCCATGAAAGCTGAGCAAACCTGTTCTGCTGTTCAGTGCTGTGGAAACATATCCAGTAGTACAATATATATAGAATGCTCACAAGGCTGTATCAGTGTATTTTCAAGAGGTTATTCTGCCTCTAGTCTCTCTGAAGGTTTTGTGAAAAGTTAAGATCAATTGAGGGGTGTTGTTACATGACAGTAACATTTCACTTCAGCTACCCAGTTTCTGTTGTTATCTAGAATTATGACATAGCCATATTTGCAACCAACTTCTAACATCAAGCTCTATTGAGTATATTTGTTTATAACATCAAATGATCTAGAATAGTTAGCTGTGAAATACTTTTCTTGCCCTTTTACTAAAATTGCTGAAATTGTTTTTGTACACCTTTAGCACACAACTGCATGTCTGCAGAGCTGTACAATTACAACTTAGTCACTTAACAGCTGAATCAGCACTTTACATCCTGCAGCAAAGAATATCACTTTTATGAAACTTGTTATCCAGCATGGCAGGTACTTCTATGTTGAAAGAGTAATTCCAAGGGAAACCAGACATTTTTGTTTAACTTTACTTAGTAGTATTTCTTTGCTGGGAGATCTAACTGCTTGCCAAATTGAGAACAGCTTTGCAAAGTCCCTTCAGCAGCAAGCAACCAAATTATAACAGTTCAAAGTTTATTTGTTGATGAATTTTCCAAGAATTTCAGTTCCATGACAAGTCCATGGCGAGTTGGTTGTTTTATGGCCTTGTTAGAATGGCAGGACATGAACAGAAATAGTTTGGGGCTTTTTGGTCGTTGGTTGAGGGCTTTTTGAATTTATTTATTTATTTATTTATTACGTTTTAATTAAGAATAATCTGTCTCCTTCACTTTTATCTTCTCTCCATCAGAACCCTGGATTTGACTTCAGTGGAGCAGAAATTTCTGGAAATTACAGCAAAGGAGGACCAGACTTTTCTAGCCTTGAAAAGTAAACTTTTTATCTGTGTTCTTTGAGAGGAATTACACATTATGCTTAAAGACTGGAATCATGTAACTGGTGAAGACTTCAGTGAGCTAAAGTCAAGTAATTACTACAGACTGTAGTCAAGTAATTACATCAGTGAAAATTAAGAAGATTTCTTCCAGTAGAATGAAGACAAAGTGTTAACTGGCTGATTTATAAGTTGTGGTAATTTTCTAATACTAAGGGACAAACTAGAGGAAGGTGTACACCAAAAAGTAACATGTTTAAGCAGGACGTTTGTTATGGGTTGTTTGGGTTTGTTGGGTTTTTTTTAGAAACATGATGGTAAACTGCTCAGTTATGAATATACCACTTGTCTTTATGCAAGAGTATCTTCTTCACCATTGAAGAAAGGATCATATGAGCAAGATATTTAATATTTTCTCTGAACTTGCAATGGGAAGGGTATTAGGATGGCTACAGTTACATTTTCCCTCTCTGTAGCAGCCCTATAGGAACTCATTAATGTCATTTTAAAACAGTGATTTAAATAAAGAAACTACCATATCTTGCCTCAAACAAGGTTCAGAATCCTCTGTGCTGTCAAGTAAAGCACTAATGATTAATACGCAAAACCAGGTAAGCGCTGCTAGAAAACTGAAAGGCGAAAAGGTGAAAGTCTGGATGTAAATAATTGTATATATTCATGTAATATCACCTTTCAGTATAAATATTTTAAATTTTTTAAGATAGTATGATTTGAAGTCCATAAGTATGAAATGGTATCTTACATCTAGTTGTTGATAGTGTATCTAAGAAGCTGCAGATTTTTGTATATAGTTTTAAATTTTATAGCCACGTTTTAGATTTTGCTATTTCACGATATCCTATTTTCATGTGCCAATCACGTATCAGGAATTTTCTATTCCATGTAAAGAATTCAGCTGAGAAGCACTCCAACAACAGGATTATACAGGATGAATGCTGTATAAACAGACTAACAGGAAGAAAACATGATTGCCAGATCTTAATTGCATTCTGAACTCTCAAAGTACTACCTACGCCTAAGTCCTAAGCAGAAGTCTCACTGGAGATCATAGTGCTGAGTCTTACCTCTAAAATTGCATTATTATTTCTGCTGGCATATGGGAAAAATTAAGCAATAGTTGAGGAAGAATGTTTTCATTGTAATTATAGGTGATGCTTTCTTGTTGCATGAGCAAGCAAGCATTAAGTACTCCCAAAATAATCAAGTGTGCTAACCCATATCGTCTTTACAAAATATAAAGTAAGCTATGACACTGCTTGAGTTCTAGAGAACTTGTCTTACTATACAAAGGAAAATACTATGATAGCAAAAGCTGATTTATGTCTAGGTAGTTTTATATCTTGACTATGATCCTCATATAGAAGGTGGATGGTATAGTTAAGAAAAGAATGAGACTACTGCAAAAATAAGTGAAGACAGAGGGAAGATAAAAAAGTTGTTAAGTCAAAATGATCAAGTACTACCGAAAATAGTATTTTCTGTTACAGCAATTTTTACAGGAGTTTTGTACACCTTTTGCTTACAGCAGCAGTCTAGAATGGCATCTGACACTTCAGTGCATGAGCTTATATTTAGTATATACACTTTGAAAGCTCAACGTCATTCCCACATTTTAAGCTTTATGAAGTAACATAAGAGTCACTCTACAGCTAAGTCCAATGCTAATGTCAAGGGAAGAGGACAACTGTGAACTATGTAAAATTTGAACCGTCTTCAATCTTGACACTTTCACATATCAAAGGATTCAGTCATTGAAAATAATTTTAATCAAGCATCGAGATTTTCCTTTTGGCTCTCTATGCTTTCCTGTAGAGCCCAAACCTCTTAAAAATAAATTAAAATCTCTGTAATCTCATAGATCCCGCCTGCAAGTGCTGTTCAGACATAAGTCACTTTATAGACTTTTTGTGAGATAATTCATAACAGGGAAAAGTTACTCAGTTAAGCACATTTCAATCTTTAATTGAAAGGTACGTATCTTAGTAAGATGACACCACCATTAAAAATGCACGTTGCATCTTCTCCATATCCCCCAGTAGGCTGACCACACTTTTGTCCTTATCTCTTAGCAGGCTTTTCCAAGGCAAGGGCAATGCACAGACAGCACTGGCAGATGCAAAACCTCATTATTTATTATGCTGTACAGTCACTTCCATGAGTTCATGGGGAGGCTTGATTTCTCCAGTATACTGCTTTGGTATGAAGTTGTCTCTGAAAGGCTGAACTAGTTTGAGATATGCAAAGAATCATTTCCCCCTCAGCTGCTACCATAAAGGGGACAGTTGGTTGGCTAATATTTAAACCCACACTGTGGTCAGAACATTCTGATCTCCCCTAAGTCAGTTCATATGGCCACCAATTATTAAGTCTATCACTAACAGCCTCTGTTCCACAGGGACACAGAATTCAAGAGGTTGTTAGCAACATTCCCCCCCAGAACATCTATTCACCTTACATACAATCATACATTCTTATTATTCACTTACTTATTAACACCAGAAGCATGAGATGCCTCAAGTACCGATCTGGTCTTCAGAAAAAAACAGTTGCATTTTGCTAAGCTTACCATCACCTTCAGTGTTTGTTAACTAGATCACACAAGGGCCAAGATAAGGCATTAGCCCTGCTCCTACTGCACCTGTAAAAATGCATCTGTGCAGCATCAGCATTTACCTCTTGTACAGTGTAACTTTGGAAAACCGATATCACATTTGGGGCAGCTTTCCTTATATATCATTCCATTTTTACACTTGAGGAAATAAGCTCAGTAAACTGCAGCTCTTACAAAATACTGAAGTTACTGATGCTGACTTAGTGACTACAAGGCAATGAAATAGGGTTTCTCTTTTCTCCTGCTCTAGGTCCTTGACATTTTCAGTGGGGTTTCACATAGCCTACTTTTTAATGGGCGTCTACAGTAGAAGGCCAGTGCCCTGCCCAGCAGGAAAATGCAGACACATGACACTGCCCAAATGCGTGTCAGGTGGAATGACTGACATTTGCTTTTGTCATCAATATTGAGCAGGATTAATCTTTAGTATTACTGGGACACTACAGCACTGTGCTACTGCACATGTTTTCCTCATGTCATGTCATCTTTGGAAAGTGAACCTGCAGTCATATTAACCCAAGGTTAAGACTACAAAAGCTGCTCTACAAACTATAAGGTGTTAAAATTTCTTCTATTAGTAGTGTGGTATTTCGCTGAACAGTAAACAGTCTAGGACTGAAAACTGACACTAAATATTGTTGTAATCATCATGAAAATAACATTTGCTGGAAGCATCTTTAGTCGGAAATGTTACATATTCTTTCCATGAGTTGAGTTCTTCATTATTAAGATCATGTTTCAGGCTTAGTTTCTCAAATATTCCTATGTCTCTTGACAAGGTCAGACCATGGTTTTCTCCTCATTTTATGGTACTCCTGTAAAAATAAAAACAAAATGAAGGGCCTTCTACAAAAGCCTAGCAAAACATCAAACTTTAATATAGCAAGACAGCTGTTGCAGAAAATATGTAACCTTTGGAATTAAAGCTTAGATAAAGGAGTAGTTCACTGTTTCTATAGAGTAAAGGAACAGTAATATGAATAACTCCATTACAATTTTTAGACTTAATCAAACACTTAAACTGAATATAAGTGTCTTCATTTCAAGTGGTTGAAGTGAACAATCACAAGAAACTCATTCCAGTAGGCAACTGTTTCCTCTTCACCAAATCCCTTTAGGATAAGAACAAGCCAATTTTTTCTCCTAGCAAAACATCAAACTTTAATATAGCAAGACAGCTGTTGCAGAAAATATGTAACCTTTGGAATTAAAGCTTAGATAAAGGAGTAGTTCACTGTTTCTATAGAGTAAAGGAACAGTAATATGAATAACTCCATTACAATTTTTAGACTTAATCAAACACTTAAACTGAATATAAGTGTCTTCATTTCAAGTGGTTGAAGTGAACAATCACAAGAAACTCATTCCAGTAGGCAACTGTTTCCTCTTCACCAAATCCCTTTAGGATAAGAACAAGCCAATTTTTTCTCTGCCTTTTAACCAGTTTTACTCCAGAATTTAGTTTGACGTCCCAATATCTGTAGTGCACATTTCTGCTTCTACAGCACACCAGAGGATCAGTTCTCTTTCCAACAGTCATATATTAGGGTGCCAATTCTTTAGGTACAGCACTGACTCAAGCATGAACACCAGAACAGACCAGCCTCTGGGGCAGGTTTACTATGTTCATGTTACAGGTCTTTGAGAGGTTACCTATATGGAGTAAGAAACTTCAAGGTAGTTATCAGAAGTTGATTTTACAAGGAGTTACCTATTATGAGCTGGTCTCTGGAATTGTAGGAAGATGTGTTATTCTGTAGTAGCTGTGTTTAAGCTGCCGTGCTGTCCGCCCAGACACAATCCATTTTAGTTTCTGGACGTTTGGTTTGGAACACTTGCTTGAGGAATATTCTGTGAGGCACTTCAACACCAGCTCTTTCCAGAAGGTCAAATCTCTGCTGCTTATCTAAATAGCCAGACAGAATCTCATGTTAATAATTCATTAAATACTTATTTCATACAGGTAATTTCAGCTTCTTCACATAAGGTAGGAAGCCAAAGATCCCAAGCCCAATGGAAAAAAACAACAAAGCTGCAAAAGAAGCCAGTATTCCAGTAGACCTTCCCCTTCCCCACTGTGTAGGCCCTTGCATGCATTTTTCTTCCTTTCTCCCCTGAAACTTTATCTATACATACCTTGGAATGCAGCTGCAGAAATTCCAGTGCTTCTGTCAATTCCAGCAGTTTTTGTTCTTCCATCTCCAGTGCCAAAATAGACAGTGCCAAGACAGAAGGCTGGAGAGAGAGAAAATGTTTTTAAACACTGCTTTATTAATCTTCAGTAGTCTCATTGTCTTTGAGCGTGCAAGACACTGACCTTGGCTTTAGAAAACATGATTCTACAGTGACATGCCTTCAGCTGGGTCTCAAGTCTCTCAAAATTAAGGTATTTTCTCCTAAAATAAAAACATGAGTGAATGAAGAATGCAGGCTTAATCAAGGCAGCACCACCCTGAGAACTCAGGGAAGCAGCAGAATGTCCATTTTCTAAACAATGGCCTTATATGTCCAAGAAGTTCTAGGGTTGCAATCAAACAGGTGTTCAATTTTGTCAGTCCTAATGCTAAAAATAAATCTTGTGTTACACACTGGGGAGAGATGCATTGCTAAAATAGACTTGCCAACAAGGAATTTTACTGCTTAATAGCAAAAGGAATCTCATTCTGAAACAGATCATGAATTTTTTTCAATGCTTAGTGCAGCATAAGCAGAGATTTATTATACCATCATTGTTGAGCACGTTTGGCTTTCTGCTCAGAGGGCAATATTCTTTACATCAATTTATGTGAACATTTAAAATCAAGATTATATTAAACCACAGATATTCACATTTATGTTTACCAATAAGCAGTAAAGTTTGTGCAGGTTTTTCTTCAAGAATAGAAAGGCAAATTACTCAAGTAATTTCCCTGCTTACTTATCTACACAGGCTTCCTGATAACATGCAGTCATAGCAAAATAAGTATTAGATCTTTTACCTTTCACAGCTTAAATTCTCATGAAAGAGTGAATGATAAAGTTGCAGAAATTGGAAGGCTGTTGTAGCTTTGACTTTCCAACACAGCTTCTCCAATACAATTTTCTCCATTCTCATCATATCAGAAACAGTGAACCTATACTGGCTTATTCGAATTAAGTCAGTGGCTAAGGGAACATTTCTCTCTTCTTCTGATGCCTTCACAGCCAAGTAGAAGCAGCTGAGTCCAACACAGCCCAAGTATTTAGGCTGTATCTAAAAAAAAAAAAAAAAGTAAATTCATGTTACTTTCAAAGATACAGGCCTTTCATCAGCCATTTCAACATGTAAGTACCAAACCATGTATGCACAAATGTATTTTAGGAAAAAATTCTGGGGGGTAGAGGAGTATTGTTCTGTTTTTGGAAGCCTGAGAATTAAGTCTTCTATCTACTGACTTCTTTTATTGGATGAAATGAGAATGCAGTTATACACTACAATCCCTGCCTCATTCATCTAAAAAGCAAGATTGCAAAAGTAATTCTGATTGAGATAGAACTGGTTTCTTAATGAGGTTCTACATTAGACTTATCAGAAGGTTCTAGGACTTAAAGTGTTGTATGTATCGGACTATGCAGAAAAGCCTAGGGTTTGTATTATTTGTTGCTATAAGTATACACGTACACATACATGTATATATAAACAGACTTGCTGCATTCCATCTGCTTAGCAGTCCCCATTTTTACTGCTTATTTCAGATTCAGGTCTTTCAAATAATAATTTTCCTGTCCTGTCCATGTAGCTTTCTCATTTTTGTTTTAACACACAATGAAAACAAGCTTTTGTTCTTGGCCAGATAGTACAGTGGTAATCCTCTCTCATTAGACAATCAAAAACAACCCAGGTCAGCATGCCACATAGGCACAGCAGAATGGAGTGCTAACTAAATGTTTTACCAGCTTCTAAGTGCTGAACAGCATGAAGCCTTCTGATACACACAAGTCAGTAAGAAATTCTATGTGTTCTTTTATATGTGCAACAGGCAAGACAGTCTGTCTTGATCTAAGGCATTAATATGGCCTGCATTTCCTTGCCTCTGGGCATCCTGAAGTTGTAACCCATGCCCTCTTCCTTCTATTCTCCAGAGGATGTCTTAGTAATACAAAAGTCTAAGCAAGGAAAGTAATTTTTTAGCTCTTCTGCAATCAGAACCTATGGAAGGAGCTTAACCTTTAGCCATCTAAACCCAAGGTGTTCTAACTTATAATGGGAGACAAGGCTGCAGGGAGCAGAAAGCAGAGGACTGACAGCTTATACTTTAAAAAGCCTTACCTTCATTTTTGACAAGAATCTATCCAAGAAATTCACAGCTAGTGAAAATGTCTCTGTATGAAAGCCAAAGAATTGAGTTAAGCTGAGGAGATCTTTCACTTCAAAGTCCCGAAGCCTTGCAGTCATTCGGAGGCCATTATCATGAGCAGATTCAATCAGTCTCAGGCCAGAGGCCTTGGGCTGACACCTGAACTCCTGTTCCAACAGGGCTGTCAGCTGGTACAGCAGCTCCTGAGCTTCAGTAGTTACAAGTGTTTCAATCATCTGTGTAAGAAACCAGCGTCAGTGTATAAAACAGCTCAGAGAGGAAAACCAGTATCTCTACATCAAAGATAGAAACTTTCTTCCTCACCATAATAACAGTACTTTCCAATCAAACTTCAGTCCCACCGCACCACGGCCCCGAGGGCCCCCCAGCCAGGCCTGGGACCCCCGCAGCGGTGCCGGT
>NW_009953964.1:2997537-3010566 GCF_000747805.2 Chaetura pelagica
CCTGCCGCCGCAGCTGTCCCTGCGGAGCGCCAGGAATGAGAGGAGCTCGGGGCTGGTCCCTCGTTGGAAAGCTGAGCTGTTCCAGACCCTGCCGCTCGGCCCTGGAGTGAAACGCCTGTCAGTGCTTCTTACAGCTCCGTGCTGGGTGTCCAGGTCAGGAGAGGTGAAACCCTTTTCCTGGTGGGATGAGCACTGGCAGGAATTAGCTCGTGTGGCTGCTCTGCCTCCTGCAGGGCTCACATCTTATATTATAAGATATAATATTATATCTTATATTACCTTATATTTTTCTTTTTTTTATATGTATTTTTCAGTCCCTCAGAAATGTTTTTGCATATCTGTGGGAGGTCAAGACCAAATCGGCCTCTTGCTTGAGGAAGTTGTTCCTAGTGAGCAATCTTTGTTCAGGAGGCCCTTCACATACACACCCGCCCCTGTCTTCCTTCTTTGTGTGTGTTTGGTCAAGTGAAGTAACAAATAGTGGTTATTTACAGCAAACTGACCAGAATTACTCAGGGTCCTGTTGAGGTGAGCAAGTTGAGGGTGAAAGCTGATTCCAGTTTGTTGTAGGTTTCAGGTCAGGGTATGTAAACACGTTTTTGTTGAAGATAAACAGCTGTTTTACAAGATGTGGAAAAGTTTTGGTGTTGTTGAGTTAAAACGGCACTTAAAACTGTCCAAAGACCAGATAATATTCCACTTCAAACTGACTTGAGACAAGCAAAGGTAGTTGTTTGTTGCAGGGTCTTCTCTTTGGGATTTGCTCAATGCCCAAGACTTTTTTATTTTATTTATTTAATATAAGTTTCAATATCTCTTTTTATCAATAGGGTCTGAATATTAGTCCCTTTTAAAGTCTGTGAAATGCCTGAAGGAGGTAATTTTTTAGGCCTATAAGGGCTGGTACATCTTTCAAACGCACCAAATGTGTTGAAGTGCTGGCTTTCCTAACTGTTGGGGTGTTACTTCTGCCTAAAAAATTAAAGCTCTTTTTTGATCATTACTGTGAGTGGGTCAAAAGGCTTAAGATTCTCTTTAGAACTGAACTGGTGTTTTTGGTAATGCAGACTTTTTACAAAAAAAAACTTATTAGCTATGGTTGATCTTATGATTCGTCAAAGAAAATATTTGTTATGTGACTAATAAATGAGGTTACATGCAGCCTTAAACTCTTAAAAGTACCATTAAAGATATAGATCATGAAGATTTATATATCTTGCTAATGGGAGGAAGTTATCTGAGTTTCAGAAAGGCTTGAAAGAGTCCAAATCCAGGTGGGCTTTATGTTTTTTCAAAATTCTCTGAGAAAGTGTGATGTTTTAGTACAGCCTAGGTGAGAACTCTCCTGAGAAGAATGCTGGGTTGGTTTTTTTTGTTTGTTTATTTATTTATTTAAGTTAAGTATGTAAGTTTGCTCAAAAGTTTTCCTGTAAAGAAAGCTGATTTATTTAGGCTTTCGGCAGCTTTGCTGGCACCAGCTGTAGCTGGTTCTACTGATAGACCACAACAGAATGTTCAAGTCATCTTACGTCCTCTGAGACAGGATGTTTTTCTGTCGCTACAGTTTCTGCCTGTGAACGTTTCTTGTTTTGCAGTAAGGAATTAGCTCGTGTGGCTGCTCTGCCTCCTGCAGGGCTCACATCTTATATTATAAGATATAATATTATATCTTATATCTTATATTACCTTATATTTTTCTTTTTTTTATATGTATTTTTCAGTTCCTCAGAAATGTTTTTGCATATCTGTGGGAGGTCAAGACCAAATCGGCCTCTTGCTTGAGGAAGTTGTTCCTAGTGAGCAAGCTTTGTTCAGGAGGCCCTTCACATACACACCCGCCCCTGTCTTCCTTCTTTGTGTGTGTTTGGTCAAGTGAAGTAACAAATAGTGGTTATTTACAGCAAACTGACCAGAATTACTCAGGGTCCTGTTGAGGTGAGCAAGTTGAGGGTGAAAGCTGATTCCAGTTTGTTGTAGGTTTCAGGTCAGGGTATGTAAACACGTTTTTGTTGAAGATAAACAGCTGTTTTACAAGATGTGGAAAAGTTTTGGTGTTGTTGAGTTAAAACGGCACTTAAAACTGTCCAAAGACCAGATAATATTCCACTTCAAACTGACTTGAGACAAGCAAAGGTAGTTGTTTGTTGCAGGGTCTTCTCTTTGGGATTTGCTCAATGCCCAAGACTTTTTTATTTTATTTATTTAATATAAGTTTCAATATCTCTTTTTATCAATAGGGTCTGAATATTAGTCCCTTTTAAAGTCTGTGAAATGCCTGAAGGAGGTAATTTTTTAGGCCTATAAGGGCTGGTACATCTTTCAAACGCACCAAATGTGTTGAAGTGCTGGCTTTCCTAACTGTTGGGGTGTTACTTCTGCCTAAAAAATTAAAGCTCTTTTTTGATCATTACTGTGAGTGGGTCAAAAGGCTTAAGATTCTCTTTAGAACTGAACTGGTGTTTTTGGTAATGCAGACTTTTTACAAAAAAAAACTTATTAGCTATGGTTGATCTTATGATTCGTCAAAGAAAATATTTGTTATGTGACTAATAAATGAGGTTACATGCAGCCTTAAACTCTTAAAAGTACCATTAAAGATATAGATCATGAAGATTTATATATCTTGCTAATGGGAGGAAGTTATCTGAGTTTCAGAAAGGCTTGAAAGAGTCCAAATCCAGGTGGGCTTTATGTTTTTTCAAAATTCTCTGAGAAAGTGTGATGTTTTAGTACAGCCTAGGTGAGAACTCTCCTGAGAAGAATGCTGGGTTGGTTTTTTTTGTTTGTTTATTTATTTATTTAAGTTAAGTATGTACGTTTGCTCAAAAGTTTTCCTGTAAAGAAAGCTGATTTATTTAGGCTTTCGGCAGCTTTGCTGGCACCAGCTGTAGCTGGTTCTACTGATAGACCACAACAGAATGTTCAAGTCATCTTACGTCCTCTGAGACAGGATGTTTTTCTGTCGCTACAGTTTCTGCCTGTGAACGTTTCTTGTTTTGCAGTAAGCACATTTCTAAAGTGCTTTATGCCTTCAGAAATGGAGGGAGGATGAGTTACAGTTCAAGTGGTGGCAAATTGCAAACAGTCAACAGGTGTTCCAGGCAGTATTTTACCCTCTCCTATAGCACAGCGTTTTCTTTGTAATACTTTCAACATCAGAGCTGCTTGTCACACCTGCCAGGACGACAAGCCCTTTGTGGTAAAATTAGCATAATATTTGTGAAACAAAATGTCGCAAGCATATCTCTACTCACCTGAAACAGTTTAGCTGACAGGTGTGATAGATAATACTGCAGTTGTTCAGAAGGGCGTTTTGTTAGCCAAGGTTGTGTCTGATGTAGTTTGACCCAGCAACCAGGTATTATCTGTTGTGCATAAATTCTTGTCCCTTCTACCTGAAATTAACAACTTTGTGGATTTGCACTCAGAGGTAGGTTGTTTTATTATCTGTATTATAATTGACTCTTGTTTCTATTATCTTTTTAAGTCTTGGAGTAAGTAATGTTGTGTAATTACTTTCACCCTAAAGCAGACTCTGGAATATAAAGATTAATTATAAAGGATTTTTGATGAGCAGTAACAGTGAACCTGTGGTGGTTTTACTGTTTAGAAACACTGGATAAATATTGACAAGGCCATGATGTGTGTTTTCAGGAAAAGTGAGACTCATCAGAGCAACAGTTAACCTGATTTGCTCTGAATACGGTGATCGAAACTCAATTTTAACAGTACTCTGCACATCCTCCCCTTATTTGTGTCTGTGGCTGTCATTACCAGTATTGATTGGGCTATTCCACACAAGGAGGAAGTTAAGAGAGCAGCTTTCCTGGGAAGCCTCTGCTGTTGCATTCTTGCATTTGAAGGAGCGTGAGTGTAAACCAGAGTCACTGTTCTGTGCACCAGTGAGTTCCATAATCTTATTTATTTAGTGTATGCATGAAAAGTTGTATTCATTCTACTTTCTCCCATTTTACTTCTTTTTTGTGTTGGTTTCTTTTTCTTTATGGCTTACCATTGAAATAAATCCAAGTAGGTGTTGTGTTTTGGTTTTGTTTGTTGTGGTTTTTTGTTTGTTTTTTTAGAAGAATCATTTTACTTTAGGCTAGAATGAATGACAAGGCAAGCATAGTTAGAAATACAGAGTTTTTTAGAAAGGATGTGTTTTGCTTAGTAAGTGTTTGGATTTCTGGAATGCTCAGTGGAATTTAGCATGAAGGAACTTGGAGGGAGTCCTTGGCTATTAAGATGGTATCGCCAAACAGTGTGTCTATCTCTACCCTCTAAAGCACCATTCACTGGCATAGAATTGAAGCTTTAGGTTTCCACTTGCTCTTTAACTTTCTTTCTCAGACCTTTGCTAACTACTGCTAGAGTGAGTGCATCCAAAAATCTCAATTTTGACCCTCATTATAATGACCTTGATTTGTATATCTATTAGACAAGAAAAATAATTTTATAAAAAATGAAGGTGGAAGCATCAATCCAAAGTATTATGCCACAGCCCTTCTGAAAGGAAACTAATTGGCTTTCTGTGCTACAAACTCTTAACTGTAAATCAGACTGTTGCTGCTCTGAGATTCCTGTATAATTGCCCATGAATGCAAACTCAAGTACTTGAAGTGTTCACAGATGCAGAAAATCAGAAATAAAGATTGTAGTAAATCAGATCTCATGAATATTCATACTTTTGTTGCTACTAAATAATCTGAGTTATCTAAATTAAAATTCAAAATTATATATTGTAAAGGAAGTGAGGTTTTTTTAGGAGTTGGAAAACATTTGCAGTAGTTTTCCTGTCATCACTATGCATGTCATAATCATGTGAAGCAAATGATACTGCTTGGTTTAAAATAGCTTTTATTTATTTAATTGCTGTTAAAAATAGACTAAGAAGTCTAAAAAGCAGTGGGCCATGGAGCTGGTTGGAAGCCACTGTCAGCAGCCAAAGCCACTGGCTTATTTTGTGTTTTTGCAGTAAGGATTCTGGACTGAAGAGGCACAAAGGAAAACCAATTTAGGTCAATTATATGTAATTTACAGGTTTTGTTTTAAAAATATTGCTAGGGCTTATACACTTCGCAAGTGGAAGCCCCAAACACATCAAACAGTGTATGTGACTCACATCCCTGGTGCAGTCTAGGCTGCTCTTAGTCTCTTGGGCAGCAGCTCTGAGAAGTGGCTTGCTTTAAGGTGATAGGGTCTCCCCTGCCCCTTCATATATTCTGTACCTTTGTGTTTCCTGTACAATTTGGGTAGCCCCATATGTCAAAGGAGAACCAGGGGTTTGATTACAGGTTGCTAGTAGTCATGTTGTGATGGTTCACTTATTGTAATAATTGTCTTCAGTCAGTTCAGTAATGTAATTGTCAGGAAGCACACATGAGAAAGGAAGGGAAATAAAAGAAAGGAGGAGGTGAAGCTTTGCAAGGAAATATGAGGCTCTGCAAGATGTTTGCTTTGTCTGGTGTGACTCCTCTGCTGAGTCTCATTACTTAAACTGTGTTGGGGGAGAGTAAAGATCTCTTGGATGCATTAAAGTACAAGCACTTGTGAATACATGTTGAGAGGCTGTCCTGGTTTGAGCCAGGATGAAGCCAATTCTTCTCTTTACTGATTTTTTTTTTTCCTTCAGTAAGCTTTCTTGTAACTAGCAACTGCGTGTTCTGCTAGGCTGATAAGACAGAGGAATGTTTTCCTAACTACTGAGGCTTCAAGGCTGCACCTGCACTCTGCCGGCTCAGACACTATGGGGAGATCTGAGACCCCCCCGTAGGAGGCTGAGTTAGACAGACAGCAAAATTGGCCAAAGATATTCCATTCCATATATCTACGTAAGCTCAAAGGAAGGTCAGAGAACAGAGAAGACAACTTCCTTCCTTCTTCTTCTCCCCTTCTCTTCGGTCCATGGCCGGCATCCAGGGAGGACTCTGTTCATCCATCACCGTCGATCCTCAGGCTTGATCTCTTGTGACCCCCATAACTCTCTGCTTTCTCCAGCAGCAGCTCCGGGATTCCTCGGGGCTCTTCCCAGCTCAGGGAAGTGCTGTGGGAGTTGCTGGGGTGGGGGGAGGCGAGAGGCTTTTGCCCATTCCTGAATATATTTGTATATATTTTCTTGTATGACTCATTAGTGTTTTAATTAAAGCTGTGTAGTTTAGTTTTCAATCCAGCCAAGTCTCTCTCTTTTTCTCTCTCTCCTTCCCTACCTGGGTTGGGGGGAGGGAGGATCGAGAGCATTGTTGTCGGACCTGAGTCAAACTGTGACAGAGGCAAAGGAGGCAAGCCTCTAAGCCTTTACGGAAGGTCTGTTCATGATTTGAAGTCCAGCATAGGACGAATGTGGGATGCTCATTTCAAAGGCCTTATTTAAGCTTGCAGAGAATCAGGTTCTCAAAGTTATTTATGAATCTAACTCCTGCTGTCCTTAATGTGAGAGATTTAGAATATATCCCAAAGGAATGGAACTTGCAAGACTAATGGAGAGCTCAGGGGCTTAAAAATACTTGGAAATAGTTTGCTAAAAAAGCGATACAGAGGATCTTGTGTTCCATGCTTGGTTGATGAACTCAAAGAGATGGACTGAACAAGTCTTTTTGATTTTTCAGTGGCAGCTCACTGATCAACTGGTACTTGGAAGTATGCAGAACTACACAGACAAGGTTGCTAGTGGAAAAAAAAACAACAAACAAAAAAACAACAAACAAAAAAACCAAACCAAACAACTAGCTGAAGGCATTTTCTTTTCCACAGTGTGCAAAGCAAGGTAACATCCTGGCAGCACTGTTCAGGGGAATTCACCTTTATTGGTTATGTGTCAAAGATCAGATGCTCTTTGGAGCACTGGGATTGAATGCATGGAAATGTGCGTTTGGCTTCGTACCATTAGCTCCTCTTATCAGTTCTGAGCTGCTTCTCCTGTTCACCCCCTGGATCTGATCTCATGGCCACTTTTCTTTTTCAAGTAATTAGTGCCTTGATTTGACTGTAGGGTAATAGTTAGAGTTTAAGCTTTTTCCTCTGATTCTAGTTCCATTCAAATTCAAAAGCTATTAACTCAGATGTATTTGCTAATGAATGAACTCTATGGTGTAGTTATTTTAAGCTTTTTGCTTGAGAAACATAACTGTCTCGTAAATCCTAACGCTAATTCCTTTTTATTGCCTTAAAAATTAGGGGATTTGAGAATGTTTCCACACTGATGTCTTGGTTACTGTCCCTGGTTTCATATGAGTGGCCTCTCTTGGCTGAGCTTTAGTACTTGTGTGACATGTTAGACTGGAGAGCAGCTTCAGTTGGAACCTTTGTTTTCCCCAAACCCACTGGATTAAAGCAACAGTGGGACTGTAGTTTTAAGGATTGTATCCTGTGGATGTCTTAGCTTGATGCAGAGAAGTAGCCTCTCAAGCCAGGATGATGTGTAGCTTTGTGAAGCATGTCCTCCAATAAATCTTGCTGTTTTTCTCTAAAGTAGAGCTCTGTCACACTTTGCAGAGTGTCCCATAAATAATCTGAGTATGCCAAAGATTGCTTCATGTCCGATTGGAATAGTTAATTCTCCCTGAATCCCAGTAGAATGATTAATTTATTTTTATTTATTTATTTTTTTAAGAGGAAATAGTTTGATTCCTGTTATCTGTATTGGATTCTTAAGACAAGAGGGTCTACTAATTGATTGTAATTGCTGATGTGTTTACCAAATGAATGAGTTAAATAGTTCAGGTATAGTTTAAACAATCAAGACTTAAATTTGTTTTTCCAGTCCATAGGTTTAGAGTGCAGTAGCTTGCAAGTCAGATAGCATCCATACTATTGTGACAATTTGTTAGTTAGTATCCAGCTGAATAAACAATGCATTAGGATATTTCAGGTCATGTGCGGAGCTACATCATTCTTTTCAAAAGCTGTTTTAGGAGAAAAATAGGCTAGTTTTCACAACGGCAGAGCTGTGATTAAAGGACAGTGTGTTTCCCTGATGGACCCTGTGGGCTTACTAGCAGAAATCATCAGATAACCCAATGAAGGGAATTTGGTTCTTGCAGTGGGAAACCATAGCAACCTGCTACTTAAGAATGCATGGTATATAATCTGTCTGTCCTTCACATAGTATTTTGCAGTCCAGAAATAGTCATCGTTCCCTAATGTGTGAATGTAAAATGTCAGACAAATGTAGCTGGAGTGACAGTGTTGTCTTTGAGGTGAACATAAGCCCTGTTGTGCTGCTTGTCTGGTGCTGCACATTTTGCAAGGTGGTTTCAGAGAAAGGCTAAGGTAGTTGATTCTTTTTTGCTACTCATTAATAAATGGATTCCAGAGGTGGTGTGAAAATTGGTAATGTTCAGAGCTTGCTGAAGTCCTCATAGTGCCTACCTTACCCTGCCCTCCAGCCCATACGTGTCCCTACTTTTTTTTGGCACAGTTGTCTTAAATGACTGTATTTGGAGTTGAAAAAAGCTTTGTGGTCATTGAAATCAAATAAACATTTGATATCACTTTGTTCAGGCTCAAATAATAGTAGAAGTACTTGGTAATTATGTAGTGCGTAAGTGCCCTGCAACTTGCTTGCAGCTGGCCACAGTTGCTGGCTGTGCTTGGTGAAAACACAAAGCATTCTTCCTTGGTTATATAAATGCTTGAGATCAAGCTCACTGACTTCTTTTTTTATGTCTGTCTCCCTCTTGCAAGTTCTGAAACAAAACGGAGAGAAGTATTTTCTGTGGAAACCAGCACTTGTTACTAAACTGGTAGAATTTAGCTTGCGTATCATAGAATCTGCTGCCAGTTTGAGAGTCTGGGTTAGCGGTCTGGAAAGGGAAGATACACTCAGCTTTCATGAGAAGAGGACCAAATAAATGGCAAATATTTAAAGATATTACTAGGAATTGATTTAGACTAAATACTCTGCATTTTCATTAAAGTATTATCATAATTTTTACTTGTTAAGGTCTACTTAGAAATTAGCTTTAATAACTCCAAATGCGTTTATGTATTGTGGAATATAGTGCTTTCAAATGATTTTCTGTAACTTAAAAGGCAATAGCCAAAATGTATTGTTTAAAATGCAAAGTTGTTTTGATAGGGCTGGGGTATACTTTGGCTTAAGAGGAGAGCAGAGCAATATTTGATAAGTGTTTCTTCTGTTGACCCTTCTACTGTTTTTGTGAGATAGTGGGCTAAGGATATTAGATTCCTTCTTTTTTAAACTGATCTGGCTCTATAATGTTTGTGACACAGCAATTTATGTTTGTTACTTGCATTTGTACATTTGTGCACTGAAAGTGCTTGTGATCACTTGTGTCTAAGCAAATGCTGTGGTTTTCTTGTTGCTGTTGTACTGCACTAGCAAGTTTTTTCCATGTCCAAGGATCTAATAGAAATTCCTCTGGTTGGGAGAGGACTTCTCAAGCTGAAAGACAATGTAAATGATAGTACATATGCTCAGATCTATAATAAAATTAGTAATTGTGTGGAAAATTTGAAGAATGTCAGATTACGGCTTCTCCCGGATGAGGGCAGTAGTGGCACATAATTCGTATAGTCCTTACTCATGTTTAATGTAACACTCATTACAGACTGTGAGCTCTGGTATATTTATGTTAGGTGTTTCAGAGTGCGTGTTGTGGAATTACTTTAATAAATTCAGAGCTAAGAAATACCAGAAAAGGCTGTGAAGGGAGATATTTTTATAAAGAGGACTTTCAACTTAACCTCCCACTAGAATGATTTTTGCATTCTGAAGAAAAGCAAGACAGCTTGCTGAAGGGAAAAAAATGCTATAACTTGACAAGTAGAGTTAGCAAATTTACATGTTAAGTTTTCTAGGTTTTCAGGAGATGGTCGAATTTTACAGGAATTAAGTTGAATTTTTACCAAAGGGTTTTCTTTTTTTATACACAACGTTTAGTTCAATATCCATCAAGTCTGTCTATATAGTATGTACTTGGGACTGTTGAATCCTAATGTGGTTGCTTTGCAGCAACATTTACAGACATATTAGATGAATAATAACCCCTCTCTCTGCCTTAACTTGAGACCTGTCATGTTGTTTGTTTTTTTAATTGGCTTTCAGTACTAAGTAATATCAGATTTGAGAGATCAATGTGTTGGTGTAGGTGTCGTAATGAATGTTATCTTCTGAAGCATGACTTCTCTCCTAGGTGAGGACCTCTTGATATGCTATCTAGTGACATGAGTTTTGGGGCAGTTAATATGTCAGTGAAGAGGAGACTAGAACTGAACAGGTGTCTTGCTGAGGTGGCACAAGGACTGGTTTAGTGGATTGAATAACTATTAATTCAGTAATTGGGTTTTAATGGTTTTAAGAAACTGCTGATACCATGTCTGATCTGCTTTTGTTTGTTCTCATTGTCTGCTCAGCTTTACAGAAGCTTGTGCTCCACTGTGTCTGGAATATCTGCAATTGCAAGCCAATAATCCTGCAGAACAGTGAGTTGAGGTCTCTCTACACAAGAGTGTAAATTTATTAAATGAAGTGGAAAGAGTAACTGTATGCAAGCACAATTGCTGCTGCCTTGTCATTGGTGGAGTGTTTGTATTTACATGCCAGCTAACACCAGGGTGGATGATAAGTGTTCCTGAAGGCTTTGCTAAAGTCGTGTGTAAGATGTCTCTAATCCCTGGGTGACGATGGAACAAACTACATTTCTATTTCAAGTGTTAACTGTTAGGCAGAGCTTTTATTTTAAACGAAGAAAAGTGTAGCACATAATTTTAACTATAATTTAAGAAGCCTAGCTAAATTTTATCTGCCAGTATAGCAATGATATTTTAGCATACTGTTGAATAAAGCTTCCTGCACTCTGTGTGGGAAGCAATGGATGGACCTTGGAATTAGGAATCTAAAGTAAATTTGCATAAAAACAAACTACCAAATCATCATTGTAACATCATTTTTTTGAATGCATGTAGGCAGCCAATTTATGATGGGATGGGAACACTGGGGGGGGTAGTGTCTGTAGGCTGTCAAAGGGGAAACTGCAGGCTCTGTTTTGCGGTGTTACGTGTGGCTGCTGCTTTCATAATGTGTGAAAGGACAAAGTGGTGCTTTGTAACTGAACTTAGCAACGTGCTGTGGGAATTTATTTCTAGCACAAATAGACTTTGTTCTGAAGCTGCTATTTTGGTGCCTGTATGTCTTCAGACACTCTGTAGACCTTCTGTTTATAAGAAATGTGTAGTCTATAGCATCCTTGCTGGTCACTTCTTGTGCCTCAAGCAGCATGTGACACACTGCCAGGGGAAGCAGACTCTGGTCCTCTTGAGGCTGATACATACATGCATGATGAGGACAATGGTCAGTGATTGGAATATGCGAGTCTTAGAAAGTAGGCAAAACACATCTTCCCTGTTTTATTGAGCTTTTTGGTTGCTTGGAGAGTCTGTGCTTGATTTAGAACACCAGCTATAAATTGTCAAGCCAGCTTAAACAGAGGATGTAAATGGATTAGTTAACTGTTTGGGGACTACACACTGGGTGTTTGGTACCTTGTAACATAGTCTGGCTAAAACTGTGAAATGCAAGTTATCCTTAACCTTGCTGGGGAAGACCTTCTTAGTAGGCATTTAAGCCAAACCAGAAGCTGATACGAATCTGCCACAAGTATAGGTCCAAGGAACTCTAGCAACTAGAGGAAAACAAGGAAAGGTGAACTCTTGTGTATGCTTGAGTTGCTTTTCTTTTAGTTGGGGTGAGAAGGAATTGTTCAGGTTACTGGAGGTTTGGCTGGATCTTGCTTCTGTATTACCAAGATTAAGGCAGTATTCTTCCTGCAAGCTTCTGATTTAACCTTTACCCTGAGGTTTATGAATGTCTAATACCCAGTAAGCCTGGTACTTTGGTGCCGTGTGTTGTGGGGTGGAAGCCTGTCTTTTGGAGTTTTGACAGGTTATCTCTGTGCTGTGAGCTCAGAAACAGGAAGCAATACTCTTTCTTGTCATTTTGGTTGCTCTTCATTATCTCTGGGAAGCACAATGTGGAAATTAAAAGGCTGTTTATCAAATGCCTGCTCTAAATAAAGAGTTTTCCATAAGGTTAAATTTCCATGATGTTGTCCATCTCAACAAAATTACTGTTGCTTCTATCCATTTTTTCTGTGTCACTTCTCCCTTTTCAGTTTGTTTCTTGCTTCCTGTAAATGAATTTATCCATTGTGCATGTAAAAGCTGTTTATCTGGTGTTACCATTCAGAAAACCTTAAAATACATGGCGATCAATACTGCTCAGGAAAACTGTCATATTTGTTTTCCCAGGTGTCTTGGAAGGTTAAAACCCTGTAGCTGGCTCAAAGGTGATGACATTCACTGTAATGGATTGCACAGAAAATCAATAGGAAAAAAATATTGTTTTAAAATGTTATTTCAAGCCAATGTCAGATTAAAAAAATATATATATCAGTAAAGCTTCTTGTATTGACTAGTGACATGAGAACACGGGTTTATTCAGTTACTCTGTATGCTATTTCATTTTTCTTTCAGAGTAATGAGCATCTTTAGGCTTCTGCCTCTCTAGGCTCTGCTCTTTTTGCATCTGTTGTAATTTAATTGTAACATGGAACTTCTTTGCAATTGACAGAAGGAAACAAGTAAGTGTTTTAAAAGTCATTGCCATGAGAGAAAAGCCTCTAGCATGTCAGGAGGAGTTTTCACAGTTCTTCTCTCTGTGCTCACCAATTAGTTGTTCCGATTACTATTGAGGGTAAGAGCAATTTAAGGAAGACATAAATTGCCATTAATTGGTTTTGGTTTTGGTTTTTTTTTAGCCCAATAGATGGCCAGATAAAATGTGTTTCCGGCTTGTCCTGTAGAACAAAGTATTTTGTTGGGAAGTACTTTGAAAGTTGAAACAGGCAAGATCAACAACTACTGCCATAAACTTGATAGCAACTGGTGTTTCAAAATGTATTTAAGAAAGGAATAAGGTGAAAAATGGGCTAGTAGATATAATGCAAGGGATTTTAATGAACGTGATCAACAAACAATGTGTAATTTCTTGAGTCCTATGGTACTCTTTCC
>NW_009953964.1:3010795-3045762 GCF_000747805.2 Chaetura pelagica
TCCCAGTTTCTGACAGGGCTAAGTAGTCTTTGTGATGTACCGTCAACCACCTTTGCCTCTCCTGGCCCAAGACTTTTTTCAACCTCTTGTCTGCATTTCTGTGTTTCAATGCTTGTTATGCTGTTAGTCTGCATGGACCCATATGCGTCAGTCAAGAGCCAGTTTTCATGGTAGCACAGGCCCACCCTGCTACTGGCAATGTGGCAAGGATTACTGCTTTGCCAAAGTTTTTCTGTTCTGCCTTTTTGTTTCCTTTTGTGTAGAGCTTTACTCAAAATCAATATTGCTCCTTGTCCCCAAGAAGCAGCAGCTGATGGCACACAGCCTGTGACCAGGTAAATTGGCCATAGATAATGGAGAGTTTACTGAAGTGAAACCATTGGGAACACACATATTCCAAGTCTTCTCCATGCATGGAAAATTAGGAACATCCTAGCATCCAGCCAGGAACTGTGATTCTTAGGTCTGCAATTCCATCCTTCTAATAATAACTGCAGTCATCACTCTACCAGGTACTGCCTAACATAATGCAAGAATTCCCATCTTTAATTTAAAGCTGGTAACTAGTCAAAACCTAAATATGGGTGAAGCAAAATGACAACTTTTATTGTCAATCCTTAAATCTTCGTTCCATATGCTTCACCAGAAACACGTTTTGCGTTCTTAAAATGCAAAGTTTCCACTTAGCAATTGTTGTATCTGTATCCTACCTTACAGACTTTCATAAGTAAAGAGTTGAGTAACTGAGACAGCACTGAAAGCCTGTGGATTTCATAAAGTAATCCAGAGAGCTTCTATGCTGTAATTCATTGCAGCATTTAGTTTGTAATTAGCAAGGCTATTTTTGATGGGTAAGACAAAAGGTTTTAAACAAGAAACATGTAGCTGGGTCTTTGGTTTTCTTTTTTTTAATTTTAATTAAAACTATTTGAACTGGTAACTGTTGCATGTTGAGAAAATCTGAGGTTATTGGAATCACGTTTACAACATGTAGTTATTTGAACTTTTTTTCCTAGTAAGTTCACGGAATTGAAATCCTTACTCACCCACCCACCTCTTAGAAATTGTGCTTGAAGGCTTTGGGCTACTTTTAACACTTAAAAAAAAATCAAAATTAAACAAAGAAAAAAACCCCAACACATCAAAAAACCAACCCCTGCTTTGTACTGTGCCTACCATCTTCAAGGTGAGCTCCTACATTCTGTCACTGAAGTTATTATGTCATGAAAATAAAATTTTAGAGAAATCTCTGACACAGAGATCACTGTACTGTGGATAAATGCAAACCAAGTACTGCAGTAGAACTTTATAAGCACCTAAGTACCTTCTGTGTTTTAAGTCAGAATTTCAGCAGAGGACAGCCATCTATCAATAGAGAAGAATTCTATGTTGTTACTTATTTTACTCATAAGCCAGGAAAAAAAATTGTGCAGCAAGCCACTCAGAAATACTTGGGTTTTTAAGGTATGTTGAAATTCCCATCTCCCCATGTGCTTCAGTTGATAGAAAAAAACTCCATTGCATGCATAATTAGTTTTTGAAACCTCTGATAGAAGTGAGTAAATGTGGGCTGTCCTCCTGCAAGCCTACAGTCTTCACTTAGGTCTCTTGAGGGTTTCAAGTTTTTTCAGTCACCATGCTTCTTGAGGCTGTCTTCCATGGTAAAATAGTTTTATGCTTCTGTGACTTTTTAAAGGTGATTATGTGGCCAGTGCAGAAGTGTTGTGCATGTGAAGGACTTGCTCTTCCAGATGTATGTTGCTGAGTATTCACAACGACAGCTGAAGCCAAAGCACATCCTGCATGTCTGAAATTAAAGCCCTGAGGCCCAATCAACCTTTTGCTGAAATCGGTAAAAAGACTGGCAGCAGGGAGAGCTGGACTGAGGACAAAGTCTTTTGAGGTAAAAGTCAGAGTAGGAATATCGTGAAATACTGGGTTGCTGCCCAGCTCTAGTGCTGGCTACTGTCCAGGTTTAGTCTGTGTTTGCCTGCCTGCCCTCTGTGCCTCTGGTGCTTTGGGTTGTTTCTTTGAGCAGTCATTTTAGCTCTTTAAATTTAACATTTGAGAGCTCCCTCTGGCACAAGCTCTGTGAAGTGCATGAGTGGAAATATTTTGTTTGTGTTTTTGAGGTGGTTCTGTGAAAAATGATAAAACTTGAGTGTGCTGTTAGATTGTTTGAAAACTGTGAACTTCATAGGGTTTTCCCTGGGAGACAGAAGCTGACAGGACTTTGCTATAAAGTGATTGAATATATAATCACATGGAGACTGTTGTGCACTTGTTCCCCTCTGCAGTTATTCCAAGTCTCTTGCTGATGTCCTGTTCTGCAAGCTGCATCTGAGCCGGCTTTCTGGTCAAAAGTAATTACAGGAGTTGAACCTGAGGGACGTCTCCTCAGTACTATTGGATAGATCTTTGAGTAGATGAACAATTCTGCGTCTCTTTTGAATGCAAAGTAGCAGGGCAACTGTTTTTTGATGCAGACAGACATTCCAGTGTAAATTTGGGGTTCCTTTATAGAGAAAACAGCTCCTGTTTCATACTCTGGGGAGCTGAGTTGCATTGAGGCACCAGTCTCAAATTTTTTGTTTTGTTTTTTATGGTTTGTGTGGTGTTTTTTGTATGAGTCAAAATTTTACTGCGGTATCTGATTTGGATACTTCAGAGACTCAAACCATAACAGCTGTGTAGTATTGAACTACAAAGGAAGGCATATTTGGTCAGTCTGAACTGATTGTCAGTTTTAGTTCCTTTGGTTCATATTGTAATGTTTAAACTTTTCAACCTGTGCTTATTTACTTTTTTGTCCGGTATCAAAAGTAAATATTGGGGTTTGTATATACAAATGGCAACTACCAGCCTCTTATTTCTCACTCTTTACTGTCAAAATGCAGTATGCCTAAATGTGTGGTGAATTAGTAGCCAGTTGGGTGAAGGCATACTAGAAAGTAACTCTTGAGCTACTGGAGTGAAATAGGATGTTCTTATTTAAAGCTGTATGGAGTAGCAGCAGCAGCAAAAAACCTACAAAAAACCTATATGAAATTAAGAGTATAACTGGTGAGCGGGAGCTGGTTAAAAAATGTTTGGTAAAATTACTCTCCTTATGATAGGCCAATTCCAACAAAAGCTTAATTTGAAAATGACAAGATGCTGGTCCTGCTCATAATTCAAAGGAGAGATCCCCATGATCAGCCGCTCATATACTCCTGCTTGTGGAGTTACAGGAAGCTTGACTTGAACCCTAAGTCATTTGAACACTGCAAAAATAGAAGTTTGAATGTGTCTTTTATACATCCCTGATGACAAAACAGAAGCATTTACTAATACTGTGTCCTTTGGGATCTTTCGAGGGAGAGATTACTTTTTTTTTTAAATGTCTTAACTTGGATGGTATGTTGGCCAAGTATAAATGTGAAAAACTCTACCCCTTGACCATCTACCTCCTGGCTCTTAAACACCTAATGATGGAACCTTCTCTGGAGTTCTGGAAAAAGACTGGGAGTTCTGTTACCACTGCTCTATTTTATCTTTTTTTTTCCTGTTAAGTTTCTTCATTATCAGAAATTACTTCATGAGAGGCAAATATAAGTAAGAACTAGTGACACTTGAAGGCGTTAAATCCCGTTCATCTCTTTCCTAACTTTGGTTGTGTATTCTCCAACTAGATGAGGAATCCTCCAGCAGAAAAATTGTTTCATGTGGATGCTTCATTATTGGCTTTTTTTCTGGATCTTGTGGAATTCACTGACCATGGAGATACTTTTTTAGAAGTTAAGCTAATGCTTGGTGAAGGATTCCATAGCCCTTATAAAATTATTTCAAGTGCCTGAATTACTTGTTCTGCTTTGTTCAGCGTTTTGCACAGTCTGAAACTGTGGGTAAAGCTATTAAAAGCAATTGCCATACAAATAAGTCACTGAAATGAAAGAGGATAACAAAGAATAGTGGAAGGTGAGGTGTATGTGGGGAAGCATTGAAATAATATTCATAGTACTAAGTGGTACTGCAGCTCAACTGAGATGGGCTAAGTGTTTATATGGGCTAGACAAAACCAAGTCAGAGATATTGCTTTAAATGGTGTTCATGATATAACCATACATGGATCAAGTTTGCAGTGGACTATAAATGTGCATGTAACTACTGACCATCCTCACTCTATGAACTAGAAAATCTAGTTGTCTGTAGCTTTTCTTGATCATTTAGTGGGTCTTAATATTCAGACATATTATCCTGCAATATTTTGAACTTCCCCAAATTCAGGTAATCTGTGTCCTTCTAATCTAAAGAAAAAAGGGGACTTTAATGTATATTTGAGTTGTTAACAAATTAGACCTGGATTTCAGATACTGTGGAGTAAGACAAAGAAAATATTTTAAGCTTCCCAACAGCTTCTGCTTAAAAATCAGAATATGATGCCAAGTGGCATCTTGTGTCATTTGCTGCCAAGTATCATTTTGCCTCACAGAATTTGAATCCACTCAAGTGGTATGAAAACAAAATTAAAAATCAGCCTACTGCTGTTACTTGGAAGCTTTCAAGTATACTTGGAAAATGGAGAGCAATGGAAACCTTTACTGAAATACCAAATTAAAAATACGGAAAATGTCACTAATTTAAAATAAACTTTTTACAGTAGGGATTCCTGTTCCATAGTGGATTGTAAGGTCAGTTAACTTGATTTCTGGTAAAGTTATGTGTTTCTCTTTGGAAAATGGGTATAACTGTGGAATGAAGTCTGCCATGTTTATGAATACAGTAATACAGACTAGAAAACTGTACAACTGCAACCTGTATTTTCTCTTGAAGGCTAAATCCTGGTGAACAGGTGAAACTCCTTTAGAAATAAAATGTAGGTACTCTTAAAGCTCCCCAAATAAATATATATTTTTGTAACATCAAGTATTCTGCTAATGCCTAGACATAAAACTGATTGTTTAGTGAATGGTCTCATAAAATTGTTGCATGGAAGAAAAACAGTTCTTTAAGGTATAGACATCTATAAACCAGTGAACCTAATTGCAAGGGATTTCTGTCCCTTGAGTTGCTTCAGAGTGGTCTTGATGTGTGAGAACTTTCAGTGAGGAAAAATTACAGATGCTGCCACATGTCTGATAAAGCAGCTCTTGTTTGAAGTTTGATACAGTTGATGGGAGCTGGGATGACTAGTACTGATGGGTGCTTCCTGTAGAGCTCTTCTGCCTCCCTCTGCTCAGGCACAGAAAGAAACTATGAGATCTCAAGCAAGATAAGGGCACTGGGGGAGCATCACACCTCTTGAACATGACACTTGTTCTATGAGTATGTTTGGATTTGAGTTCCTGTCTTTTTTCCTTCCCCTGCCACCTGTAGGTAGACCATCGTCTACAGATAACCCACAGTGTGGCTAAAGCTCAGATCAAAATGGAGTTGCCATTTAATAAAAAGCTGATACTAGAATTGGGTGTTCAGAGAACCTCCTAAAGCTGCACAGTCAAAAAGGCTCTCTCTGCTCTCCTTAAAACTGAAGGTTTAAATGCTTATTCCACCAGTGGCCTTGATTTCTTATTTCAATATTTCTATTTTTGCTTTTGCTTACCTTGTGCAGATATGTAGGGTTTACCAAATGACTTCACCTTTGTTCATTGGTGAACCACTGTTAGAAACAACCTTTTAGGAAAAAAAATAATTGTAGGTATTATATACAAATACTTGATAAAGTAACTTCTAATGCTGGTTAGCTGAACTACGTTGTTGAAAACTTTCTAGTTTGCCAGTCAACACAATTTTGATGAAGGCAAAATTCATTGCGTTAGCATTTGAAATAGACATCATAATTCCTCAACAGTTCTAATACTAGATAACTTAGAATTTCTTTCCTTCCTTAGCATGTAAATGTGAAGTGAATGTATCACATATATAAATGCTTTTGCAGTAGACTGGCTCAGTGGGTTCTCATTTGTTTTTTTAAATTGATATGCCAGTTGCTTCCGTAATATTGTTTTCCTTTTCATCTGTAGGGCTACTTAATTTATGCTCTTAGCATCAATTCCCAAGAGAGTCCTCCTATGTGATGAGTGAAGCATAAGGAGTGTATAGATTAAATGCCATTGGGAAATGATTGTGTGGGATTTTTTTTTTTTTTACAATAGTGATAATTAAATTTCAGGGGAAGTTTCATTTCCTGCTCATGCCACATGGCAGTATTAAATGTTTTCATGCTCCATCACTCTTTTTTTATTAACTTGCTATTTAGAGTAGGTTTTTTTTGGAAAACATTTTATTTTAATAAGAATAACCTATCAAGCAAGAAAACCAGCAGACTTCACATTATCCCATTCTTTATACAGGAGTTTATCTTTTTGCTGCCACCACTGCACTTCATGTTGCTCACTCTGATGTTGGGAAATTAATTGGTTTTAATGGTTAAATTTTGACTGAGAAAGGCATAGAGGGCACCAATGGCCTGTCACAAAAATGGTAGGATTAGAACCAACTGGACAGACACAACAGGTTAAGGAGCTTTTGGGAGAGATGCCTGTATGCTGGCACCTCTGATCAGCATTAGCATTCTCTGCCTGTTGCAGACTCTTTAAAATGCCATTTGCATTGATGATGGTATAAGTGACATGACTCCCCAAGGAGTGTTAGGGATTATAGGAAGCTCAAGTCTCAGGAAAAGTCATCTGTTCCTGGGACTGTTATATAGTCTGAGGCCTTGTTGGTAGCAGGACTTGCATTGTTATATGCTACCATTCTAATAATGAAGGGCCATCAGTATTATGGCTCCTCTCAAGTTCCCAGCAGTATTTTTGTCAAATCTAATTGAACATTAACTTGCTAATTAGCATTAATGCTTCACTCTATAGGGTAATTGACTGCATAGTTTTGTTTTGAATGCCTTTTCTGGAAGATGTAGTGTAATCAATTTTTACTATGAAATTATTAACTTACAGAAGGTTTAATTATTTCAGCAGTAAAAGTAGTAGGATGTGTGATAAAAATTGTATCTTCACTTTCTAGAGCTCTAAAGGCTGGGTGGTAAAGCAAGTGAATAAATCAATGCCTAATAACTACAGAAGGAATTAATAGGAAGATTCTTTGGACCTGTGCAGATGCAGAAACTATGAGAACATTCTGGATATTATAATGTAGTTAGAAGGGACATTATTGAGACTTTGGTAAGTACAGTAGGAGTTAAAACTGATCTGCTTGTAAAGGCTAATACCTGGCACTTTATCAATAAGCACTTCTTTTTTTGGCTTGTAAATATCATATGCAGAAGATAGCAAAGGGAGCAGAAGTTGTTTGGTTGCTTAAGATCTCACTATTTCTATGTATATATTTTATGGAAAGATCCTTGTAATGGAAACAGTACCAGAAAGAATAGGAGAGGTGCTGACTTACCAAATGTGTAGAGTGTGAGTGTGATTGATTACACTTGGGAAACAAAAGCTTTCCTTTGAATTCAGTAAAATATATTGGATGGAATTTTGATACGATGCTCCAGTGCAAATTTGCAGTAATTTCACTGAAGATTTAACTTAATCTTACACAGAATCAGCGCTAAAATTGAAGTTACTTTTTGTCAGTCTGGATTTATTCTTCTAACCTACCATTTAGGTGAAGTCCATTGCTCTAAAAGAAGGTACTTTATATGAAGTTAAGCTCTTTGAGATGAGTATTGGGTTTCCTTGTGTTAGGCACTGAAAAGAGGAATTGTAACAGTAAACTGTTTTGCAAGCTTACAGTATGCAGAGGTTGAAATGCAATTCCTGAGCAGTCAAGTATTGCTATTAAAATTTTCAGCTTGTCTTATCTGTAAAATAGGCTTGAAAAGCAGTTGCTAGTTATGTTTAGAAGCAGTTTGTCTTGAGTGTTCTTAAGACATAAACCAACCACATTACACGTGAAATTGTGTAAGGGAGAGGGGAGAAAAAGGTGTTTAAGAGATTTTTTTTTTTTTAATGCAAGTTGGCCTGTGGGTTTTGTCATCAGTTTCAAGTATTTTATGTAATACTATCAGGTAATGAATTATTGAGGTCTTAGAAATGGCTGTAGAGGATGAACAGTAGAGATTGACAGAGGACTTTGTTTTCTTAGAACGGTTACGGTACGAGGAATTAGGAAGACAACATTAGATGTGCAAAGAAAAGCATCCAAATTTGGACTTGTAGTAGAGTGGGTGCCATTTAAGACACAGACTAGGACAAATGCAATTTCCTAGGCTATTCTTTTTAAGAATCAAAAGGAAGAGAATAGAGAGAAAAACACTGGTGGGTGTTGTAATAGTGTTCTAATAGTGATTGATGCACCATTAGAAAATAAAATCATAGCATAACGTAAACATTTCAAGTACTTCATAAAGATTGCATGATCACATATCTATGACACAAGGCCAAGTGGGCTACAAAGACAGGCCACCTCACTCTGTCTATTGATCCTTCTTTCTCTTTCATACATGTTGTGCCCTGCATCATTATTTGTCTTGAATTTTGTGTCATTTCTCATCAGGTGCAAGACACTACAGAAACAGCAATGTAGTGTATAAAAATACTTCATGTTAGTGCTTCCTATCTAAATAGTTCTTTTCATTTAAGTACTTGTAAACCAATTTATATGCCAATTTGTTACAGGTGATACTTGAAATAGGAAAGTCAGTTTATGCTTTTTTTTTTTCCTTAAAAATATACAGACACTAAAAGCATGTCTGCTTATTATTTGTAATCTTTGAACTTCTGATTTACACAATAAATGTGGGTGGTCACAACAACCCAACCCAATGCTGTATTCCTGTTTTTGTTTAAGTAACTGCTGGCATTTGCAATTGTAATTATCTTCTCTTACTTTGCCCTGCATTTTCAAGTTGTTGGTGCTGGAAAAAAATGACCCTCAGACTATTATTACTTGTGAAATGTTTGCCAGCAGTAGCATCTTTGTACCTTGATCGAATTTTAGTTCTGGTAATTTAATTCTCCTTGCCTCAGGTATCCATATAATTTCCTGGGTTGATTTTTTCGTTTGTTTTTTTTTGTTGTTGCCTGTTGACCAGTTGTTGTTTTCTACTGCATAGGAAGAATATGTTTTGGTGGGGTATTAAGTGTTCCTGACATTTCTCACAGCAGTCTGAAAGGTTATACATAAATGTAGGAATTTTTAGAATTGAAGTTCAGTAAATGCTTAAGAAATTTCTATTCTAAGTTTAACCTTCTTCCAAACAGGGGTGGGCAAGGAATTTAGTCATATAACTAGTACATCTTAAGCATAGAAATTGCTTACCAATTTATTTTGTGCAAAACATGGCCATGAGTTGAAGGTGTCTTCAGTATTTCTGCATGCTAGTTTGGAAGATAAAATACATTTTTTCCTGTGTTTATGCCAAATTGTATTGTAATTCTGGTCATCTTTCTGTTTTCCTGGTATGGACAACTGATCTTCAGTAACCTTGTCGGAGGAACTGTTGTTTGTTTGTTTTGATTGAAGTATGAAATGGCTCTCAGTTAAAAAAAAAGAACACAACAAAAAACCAAAACAAACCCAACACAATACAATCCCCAAAACCTCCAATCCAAACCAGCCAAACAAATAAATGCTTTCATTATTTTCCTTATATGACTCTGGGAGTAGAACCTGCATACTCTTCATATTGAGGGACAGCCTCTTGTGTTCACGTAATTCCAGTTCTATTTGTTTACTCCAGGAAAGAGGAAATTCTGAAAAAATTCAAGTATTTTCAGGCTTGGCCGTTGTAACAGTCTGACAAAACTGAATCTTTCCAGGTCAAGGATGTTTTCTCCAGGGTGCAATAAATCTGCAAAGTAGGAATTTGGAATTTATGGAAGAATACTGCAATATAACATAATAAAGGCTTGCAAGATGTTAAATTCAGAACTAGTTGGAGCACTTTCAGGAGCTTCACTGAACTTTTTGGGTCTTTTTTTTGTCTCCCAGTATTTGGGATAAACTTTCATTAATTGTTTGCCCTAGCCATGTGAATTTTGTATGTTTAATATGTGGTTTATCTGTTAACTGTGGTGCATGCAGTTTTCTCAGACAAAGCTAGAGGTTGTTTTTTTTTTTCTGGTTGCAATAGGAAGATAATGAACACATGACTTGAGATTAAAAATAAGGAGCCAGTTTTCTTTTTCAATCTGTACTCCATTCTCCGTGTAAGGAGCTGCAAATGTGAACTCTCAAATTTCAGCCCCTATTATTATGACAAAGTTGTCATGTACTTCAGAGAGCAAGACAATCCTCTCAGTCCATGAGGGATCAAAGCTCCTAGTTGAACAGCTTACAGGTTTGCTTTAGCTGAAGTAATTTAATATTACAGACAAATATGAGAAAATATTTGTTGTTCCTATACTGTGGTTACTGTTCCACATGTTATTAGCAAGTGTTCTTTTTTCTTTTCTACTGGAGTCTAATTTCCTTTCCACTCTTCCTCTGCCAAACTCAAGTCTATGTAATTTTTCAATTGATTCGCAAGGTCCAACAGAGGAAAAATGAAATCCTTTGGTGTTTGTTCTTTGTTGTTACTTTTAAAAAAGTTGCTGCAGGCCAACTGTGATCTAGAAATGACACGTTAGTTTGCCTCTGTCAAAATTGAGAGTAAGGTTTCATTGGCCATGATAGCAATAATATTGATGATTCAAGGCCAATTACTGTTTCCTCTAGATAATACTAGATATCCTGGACTGTGACTGTCTGATGTGGAAAACTTACCTGGTTTACTTGGTGAGTGGGATGAAAAAAAGTTAAATTATTTGGGTTTGAGTAGTCTTTTGTAAGTCTTGTTGACTTTTCCCATCCAAATAATTTCTATAATTAATTACTGTCTTGACTAAACAGTAAATAATTACTTATGTTACACTGCACTGGTACATCATCATGTTTGAGAGGTTTTGGAGGGACATAGGACATTGTTTTGTCTGATAGAAGCTTTGATACAAAGTATGTACCTTAAAAGGAAATAAACATGTAAGGGCTGTTCCTCAGGGGAATGAGTTATTCAGTTTCAGTACCTCAACTGTTTTCAGTTCCAGATCTACAGATAGGGACCCTTACTCCATGAACTGAATGCAAAAACAGCAGCTTGTGTTTTTTCAGCATTGACACTAAAGCAAGGCAGCTGTATGGCTTTGCTTAGCTTTGGCTTCTTAGTTGACCCTCCTCTTCTTCTGTTCCACTTCACCTCTTATCTACAGTGATAATTCTAGGTTTTACAAAGTCTATGGTTCTCAGTGTTATGGTGAAGGTGTCAGAACTGGATTATGTCTGAACAAAGGTTCTGTGGTGTGGGCTTTCTGCTTTCTACTACTTCATTCTATGATCAGGTTTGTCTCCTAATAATTTGTTCTGTGATCTCTGTTTGCTTCCCTTTTCACCTTATTTCTGCTTGGTTCAATTGATTACTGTTCATATTTTCTGCTTTGGGCTGTAGATGATGGCTGGAGAAGGGAAGGAACAATTTAGTCTTCCTTCAGCCAGAAGTAAACAGCAACAATGACTGATAAAACAGAGCTCACTTAAGGTAAATTCTTGCTACCTGCTTTTCTGTTGGTGGTTTCTCTTGATATCATAACTCATAAGTTCATGGTTTTCTGCTCTAAGAAAAGCTGTTATTCAGCTAGTAAGATAATTTTTCAAAGATAGATTGCTTTTATTTCTAGATCAACTCTGGGTTTTAAGATATAATCTTGAAAAGGGCTTAGCATCACAGTGTAGTTCAGCTGAAGCTTTGTCTTCTATGTCCAGTCTCTTTCATGTTCTTGTCAGTGTTTTAATTCTGTTTGAAAATTAGCAAAATACCAGAAGAATGTAGTGTAGATTGAGATTTACTGAGTTTTCATTGAGCTTTTCACCACTTTCTCACTAGCCACTAAGCAGGCAGGTCAGTGTATTCTGAAAGAAGTGTCCCAGTTTAATTTCACTATATTAAACCAGTGCAGATTCCCCTCACAACCTAAATTTGCAGGTCTTTATCCTTCCTGTGACTCTGTTTTGAGCATTAGAATTACCTCTGCTTGCTGCATCCCTGAAGCAGCAGTGTTCAGCATTTAACTGTTACGTATGCTGTGTCTAGATTTGACCTTTTTACTCCATGTCTCCTACTAAGTTGCATACTAGACATCTGTTTGCCACCTTTTGCTACAGTTTTTTTATAAGAAAAGTGTAACAGTAAAGTTTTTTTACCAAGCTTATATTCACTTCAAGTAAACAGAGCCTATATGATGCAAATATCTGGTGCATTTTCCTCCTCACTAATGTTATGGGTGCAGTTTTTTGTTTGTAGAGGCAGCTATGCTTATAGTTTTGTAAAAATCTTTTCAGTGCCATTCCAAGATAAACATAGTAATGAAAAATGTTCTTTCTTCTGAGAGTCAGTGTGGACCCATGTCCACTTCATGATAATCTTGTCTGTTGTGTATGGGAGTCCTGGTGGATATGTTCCGAGCTTCTACTTTGTTACTAAAATACGAGAAGGGAGAGTAAATCTATGAAGAAATTAAAAGCTAAGAGCATGTCCCATATCCTAGAGTGGTAAGACAATAAGAGCTGAGGCATAAAAATGTAGTAGAACGGATTGACAATGTAATAATTTTGATCATGTCTGCTCAATCTCCTGGAGTCACAGCACGCAGCCCTTAACTCTTGTTGTAGTTGAGAACTTCAGAATCATGTTCTGAGTCAAAATATCAAGATGGTAAAAATAGCTGAAGTTGTATGGAGAATACAGCCTTTCTCATGCTTATTTTGTCTCAATCTCAGGCTGTTGCCCGAGTGGTGTCGTTCTGGTTCCCAAGACCTGTAGGTGGCAATCTTGCGCTGTGCTGGGGAAGCAATTCCTAACCCTTTCAGTCTACGTGTGTGAATGTGTGGTTTAGGGGGAAGGGACGTGGGATGGCAGCAGGTGAAACATGAAATGGTTTGTTTGGGCATTTTTAACTACTGCTCTTTGTTTTTTAAGACTTGCTTCCCTCAATATTTCCTCATAACTTCTTGATCGCCAGGACGCTGCAGCCACTAGCTGGTGAGGAAGCCAGGCAGTAGCTGTTAGAGCAGCCTTCCTTAACAAGCCGAAGGAAGCAAAGCTGCAGCAGCAATACTCTGTTCCTGCCTCAGCACCCAAGCCCTCCTTCTAATGGCTTTTCAGGGCTTAGGTGAGATCACTCAAGGTTTTTTTTCTGCCCCCCCAAGCTCCCCCCATAATGGAGTATGGCCCATGTGTTCAATAAGTTTGCAATATAGTTGGCGCAATACAAACAACTTCCTTTAACAGTTCTGCCAGATATGTAGATAGATCCAAAGAAGGAGGGTTGAGGACTGAGTGGTCCATCCTAGTCCTTGTGTTTTATCATTATTACTCTTCCAACCTTTATCAGCAGGACCTAAAGTAGTAAAGGGTCTGATATTTAGAGTACACTTTGGAAAACGTAATTATGTTCTGATGAAGATGAGATACAAAACTTTCTCTGACTAGTGTTTCAGAGAAGCAAAACTGAACCGACGCTTTAACACTGTATGCACAAGTAATTTCCTCCCAATGTAGTTTGATGATAAAATATACTTTGCTTGCTTTTCTGAACTACTGAAGTTACACAGTTAATTTCCTTTTTTGATAGTAATGGTTTACACTAGTATCAAAACCTTTAACTGTTATTCAATCTAAGACTTTATTGAATCTAATACTTGACATCTGTGAATAGTTTATCCCAATTGCTTGGGCGGGGGGGGCGGGGCTTCATGCTGCATATTTCAGCAGAACAGTCAAATAAAGCAGGGGAGGTAGAGTGAGAAAACCAGTGGCTAAAACCTGCAAACCACTAATTCCATGTAGTTCAGCAGAGGTTGTGCATTTTATGTAGCTACAGGAAAATGAGTTAGTTAAGAGCTCAGATTAGGGAAAGCAGTTCTGTGTCAATGTAAATCATACAGTGAAATGTCATCATCCCTGCTCTCCTATCAGAATTTCACTTAAAGCATGTCAGAACTCTGAATGCTGTAAGCATGGGCTTGACTTCATTTTAAGATAAAATGGGAGTGTAATTCTGGAATGAAACCAGCATCTAATCTGATCACTTAAGCCACTAATCTTTAATTGAACTAGGAAAAGTAAAGGGGATCTGACAGTATGGACCAGCAGTGGTTTAAGCCAATCTTAATTTTGTGTGGTTGCAGGTCCACTTTCCCTGCCAAATGTTCTCTTTGGCTTTGATGTGCCTATGATCTGAACTGGCTGCACTGATCTAAACCAAGACTTTGTTTTATAACCAGTGGTTAATTTTCAGCTGATCAGCTCCCTGAGCTGCTTGATGTGCAGTCACAAAAACATCACTTTACTTGAGAAAGGAAGAGGGGAGCAGTTTTCTTGAATGTACTGTTATGGAAATGCATCCTATGCTTCTCAAGCATTAAAGCAACATGAGTGATAACCTGCGGTCACTTCATTTTAAACTTATAGGTAACCACTTGAATGAAAGTATAAACAGAGTTTATGTAATAGCCAAGTTCTGCAGTATACTGAACTCTGATTTAGAGCCACTGGCTCACTCAAAAGGAGGAAAGAAATCTGCATGATGCACTATTATTATTATTTAGAATTTTGCTCAGGCTGATATAATTCATGGCTCTATGTTTGTTTGTTTTTTTTTTTCCTTGACTAGCTGCTGAGTCAGATGGAACCATAATCTATCCTTTAGTGGAAGTTAGATGGCAGCTCTCCACATGAGGAGAAATCAGCCCCAGTTTTAAAGTTCCATGGGAGATGAAGGCAGGAGGCTTTTCTTACCCTAAGGCATATAGAAGTGCTTCTGACTAAAAGCTTTTTGAAAGCTATGCAATGAATTATCGCAATGCACAGCTCAATTGAAGGGAAAAAGATCTAACAAGCCCAACTAGGAAATATTTCATTAAATGTTAGTGAAGCTTGACATTCTTAATCTTGTGTTTTTTTCCATAACAGATCTCTGGCATTAACTATCTTCTAGAAGAGGGCTCAACAGACAAGTCCAAATAAACCTGTAATGAAACTTTCTTTTCTAGAAGACCAAATCTGTGATTGTCTCTGCATGAATTTCATTATCCCCTCAAAGCAAATGAGCAGAAAACACCGAGTCGTGAAGTCAGGCATTATTACCTTGTGTGCTGTACCAGTCAATTTGTGCTATGCCAAACAACTTCAAGCTGAAACAGTTCTTAACTCAGTTATTCTGAATAGTTGTGCTTTACTAAAAAGTGGATTTCTGCTATCTTTGGTTTGATGGTTTCCAATTTTACTTGATCTTTTTTTGCTGGGCATTAATACCCATTTATCAGCTTTTCATCATCCTTTGTAATCCAAGTTTGTTGTCTGTTCTTTGCAAAGAGCTCCTGCAGAATTCTGTAAATTACATTAGCATTTATCAGTCTGTATTGCTGAGTTCGTACAGCATCAAGTAAAATGGGTAGAAGATATATTACCAGTTAGACAAGTGTGCAGAAGTTAGAAACAACCTTAGTGGGAGAAAAAAACTGTTAGTAACAACCTCCTTGGTGGGAGGCTCTATTTCATGATTTTATTGCATGGCAAAGTTTCAGGTGCTATAGTCTTCCTTATGTAGTTTAGCTTCTATATCTTCACTCTGCTTTTAGACTGCTCCATGGAACTGTTTATAATGTCTGTTTCTTCTTATTGTATTCCTCTGCTTCCCCTACCTAGATTTTGGTTGGATCTAGAAATAATGTTTTAAGTGAACTATAACCATCTGATGCAGCCTTTACTGCAAGATCTAAAATACTTAAGGCAAGAAAATAATACATTTTGAAATCATGTCTCCATGACTTGAAGAAAAAATAGGAGAGTGGAGGAAAAAAGGTTAAGTTTGCAGCAAGGCTATTTATAGGACTTAAAGAACTTTAACCTCGTGTGCTCTATGTGACTGTGAGCAAGTTTCTGAGCTCAAGTTCTAAGTTCACTCCAAAGTATATGCTGAGGTTAAGAAACTGCATTTGTTTTCTGTTGTTAGAAGATTGTGTATGTTTTTTATCATTCTCTGGCATGCAAGGGGGGCCATTTTGAGAGCTTGCCTAAAGAAGTTTTGCTCTCTCCAGGTCCTTGACTGTGGCAGTACCATTCCTTTAGCTCTCTTTCATGGGGTGTTAGGCTTGTGAGATGCCTCATGTTTATTTTAAGGTGCTCCTTTAGCTCTCTTTCATGGGGTGTTAGGCATCTTGTGAGATGCCTCATGTTTATTTTAAGGTGCTGGAAGGCACACTGAGGCTTTTTATAAATAAGAAGCGTGAGATGGCTCATCTGGTGACTTCTAGTCGATAAATCTTATTCCTATTTTGTTATAGAATTTGTAAAAAATAGCATTTTTAACAGCAAATTACTAGGACGTTGAAATCATTGCTATTAGGTAGGAAAAGAAAGCAATCAACCCCACCTGTTATTTCTAAGGGACTGAAGTGTTATGTCCTTTGCGTGCTCTTCAACAAACCTATTGCATACAGCCAACAAAAAGAATTAACAAAAGATCTGACCCAAAAAAGAGCATTTTGGGGGAAGTAAAATGTATGATCTTGCATCTTTTGGGAAGCGCTGGCAAAAGACAGGAAAAATTACAAGCAGTGATAATTGCTGAAAATTACAATTTTTTTTTCATGTCCCAAACAATGTAGATGAAAATTATTAGACTCTTCTAAATTAACTGTAGATGTGTCCATTTTGGAAGATGTTTATAAGTTAAAGATGTGTCTTCTGAGTTTTTTCCCCTGACTTAACCTTTCCTTTCTCTTGATAATACATAGGGAATATGTTTGGTGCTTTCCTTACTAGTGTTTCTTCAGTTATCCTGTCTTCATAAACTGTCAAACTGATTTGACAATAGGTAGCAATTTAAAGGGCTAGTCCTCTGACCAAGTCACAAACACAGTTTTTGACATGTGTTTGACATGATTGAACAAATATTTGGTTTCTTCCCTAGAGGTCATTGGTAGAAGAAAGCAGAGGTGCTGCATGTTCTGATTATAGAGTTTTGGCACAGCTGTGCAGACAGAGCAACTCAGAAAAGATAAATAACCAAACTCTGATATCAAGTTGTGAAGCAAAACATGGTAGTGAGTGACTTTGTTTTCAGTAGGGAACACCTACTTAAAGTCACTAGGGTTGAATCAGATTTCAGCCTGAGTAACTGAAGACTTGAGTATGTGCAGTCTCCAGCTGTACAAAAGCAGGCAATGAAAAGTTACTTGCTGACTACTGACACAAACAGAATAAACTTTGGATTTCTATGTGCTTATTTCTGTGGCAGCTCAGAGAGAACAATAATTTGTGGAATGACTTAATGAAGCTGCACTTGTGTCTGGCTTTCTTGATTATTTACATTTGTTTTTTTAATAGTCTATTTTATGAGTTGGGTATAACCTTTGGAAAGGTTACAGTCTGGTGTTTGATCAAGGATCTATGTCAGTTTGGATGATTATTTAATAATGCACTTTATAATTGGTTCCAAGGACATGTTGATGATGCAAAGACAGTTGAAGTTGACAATTTATTTATTTTTCCATTTATATATTCATAAGTGGTAGAAAAATACTAATTGAGTTTTTAATGACTTTTTAATCCTTGAAGTCTACTCTTTCTGTGTTAGTTGAAATTAATAGAATACCAAGTTGAGATAGTTTGCAATAGTCAACTTAATTTAATGTTACTCTTTAAAACACCAGTGTTTGTTCCTGGAACAGACCTAGTGCACAGTGACCTACCTTGTAGTACCAAATCTTTGGGAGCAGGGAGGGGGTACAGTGGAGCCAAGTAGAAATATTTTTGTACTTGAGTGTTTGCAGTTCATGATGTGAGCCTGAATTATTACTAGTGCTGCTGTCATGTTGTGTAGAGCAGCTTTAGATGTGACAAATGTTTGTTGTATTAGGACACTTCAATATGTAGCACTGACATCTGTATCAGAAAACTGTTGGATGGAATCGGTTTGTGTAGGTAAATCTGGGAGAACTGCTATGACCAGCCAGTACCTGGGGAACTTGAGTGAGGGGTTGCACTTGATTTTTGTAGGTTTCAAAATGCAGCTGTTCTCTGCCAGGTTAGGGGGGAAATCTGCAACCTGAACTGGTGAAGCAGGACAGGATCCTTCCCTATCTCCTCCTGCTGTGTCAGCCAGTCTCCTCAGCATGCTTTGTGCTCATGCTGTTTACAGTCACAGTCCCAATTCAAGAACTGGATTTACCTGCTGTGTATGCTTCCCAGGATGAAGGGGGTCAATCTTCCAGGAGAGCAACAGAGAGCAGAGCAAATGTCCATGGGAGCAACTGGATGATGTAATATTGTCTGTTTCATTCTATGGAATGAAAACTGATGATAAGTGAAGTAATTTTTATCTTGAACATGTTAGTCTTTTTTTTTTTCTGTAGGAAGATATAAATGGCTGAATGAGCTTGACATGTGCAAGTTATGGTTTTATTTTTGACATTAATTAAGAGAGGTCAAGTCCAGTGATTTCAGGCTTCAGTAGTAATTTATGCATAAAGCAAGAATACTGTGCACACTTATTTTGGATAAGTATAGGAGCAATCTGGTCCATGACTGGTAATCTCTGGAGAAGACAGGAAATTTATTAATTGATGTATGACTTAGTTGTCAATATGTAGTAGCAACTTCTCCCAAAACCTCTCTTCTTAGAATAAGACAGATAAAACAATAGCTTAAATGATGTACAAAATTTTCTTCAGAAAATTATTGCTGGTAACATGGCTGATAAGACAGCAGACACTACTTGTACTATAAATGGTGTGCATAAGGAACTGGTGTGTATTTTTCTCTGGCAATTTAGCAAAGTACTCTGTGGAAGTCTTCACCTCTGGCAGCTGACCTGGGTGCATTCCAGGATAACCTGGATAGATGAACTGTATTCCCTCCATAAATAGGAAAGATGGATGTCTTAAGACATTGTGTCCCTTTATGCTCCTAGTAGGAAGGATGTTGTGGCAGTTGGTATATAAAGTTATCAGTTGCAGGGCTACTAAGTTGATTTTGAACTGTGAATAATATAGATATGTAGATTATGTGAAATGCTGTGCTGAAGGGAAGGCTTCATTTCTGCAGTGCTTACTGCCTGAGAGAGTAGAGCTGTGCCATAATGGTGACTTTGAAAAAACAGTATTACTTCTCCAAGTACTAATGCATTTCCACCATGAAATTGAAAGTGAGGTTTTCTTTTTGTAAAAAAAAAATATAAATTATAGGCCAGGAAGAATCTTTAATGCAAATGGAAATGTAATCTTATTGTCCCTGGAAAGAAGTAGATCGGGACGGCAAGGAATTCAAATTTGCACAGAAAAGATACCCAGTCATTAAGCCTGGGTGGAAAATAAGAACATCTTTGAAAAATATCCAACTTGGCTTTTGGTTTAACTCTGTCTAATCTTGGAAGCACATAGGTTTTTGGACTAGGGAAGAGGATTGATCCTTTTATTTTGTCAACTTCCTTCCATAGTAACAAGAATTCCAACTGTTACAACATAAAATGTTTTTCTTCCTTCATCTCTCTCTATCAGCTCTGAGTATCATTTACATCAAATAAAAGAAATACAATGAAAACTTGAGGAGAGAGTCTCTGTATGCATGTGTTCAGAGAAAAGGACTCAGCTAGGAGGTGGCAGTTCTGCTTTCAGGTGCTGTTTTTTCTGGGATAGATGGGCTACAGTGGTTTTACTTAAATTATAGCTCCTCAAATATTTTTTTTTCCTTTCAGTTTTTCTTCTTCTGTCAAAACATAATTTGACAGGTATGTGTTAGAGTTGCAGCTAATTTTATGTCAGAATGGAATGTTGGCTGCTGTTCCATTCCAACATTAGAGCTAGTGATTTGACGTGACTGTGTGATTTTGGGTGGCATATACTGAAATCTTTCATCTGGCAAGGTTTGCAGTGAATGACTAGTGTATTTTTTCACTCTAGTTTAATAAAACTTATTTATCTATTGGTAACCTGGCTGTGAAAATACCTTCATAGCAAGCAGAGAGGGATTGGTTGTTTTCTATTAGCATACCAAGAGGATCTATCTCATTGACCACATGTCACAATCCGGTGTTCGGACACGTGGCAATTTTTCATAAAGGTGATCCCAACTGGTGAAATTAAGACGCAAACGAGGTCAGATGTCACATGCACAACAAACTTTTATTAGAATAACAAAGCAAAGGTCCCTAGAGCGGATAGGACAGGCAGGAAAACAGAGACAGAAAAGAGAGGAGAAAGCAGAGAGATAAAGGACAGCAAGCGAGAGAGCATAGTTACCACCCACGGTGCAGCGATGTCGTCGGTGGGGAAGTGGTTCCTGGTGGAAAAGTACTTCAAATGCACCCATAGAGTCCCAGACTTTTATACAGTTCTTGCCCACTGCCCCCCCACTCTTCTTTCCGGAGTAAGGAAAAACTCCTATCTTCTCCGTGCTCCTCCGAGATAACAGGGGGGGTAGGTATGGCACCAGGTTAAGTCCTGCAGATAGTCTTTGTTTGCTGAGGTGTCTGCATAACAAAGGGAGGATAAGGCCACTGGCACCACAGGTTTAGCCTGCTCCCAGAGAAAGCTGCAGATCTCTTTAGTCCTTCTGCAGATCTCAACAGATGTTGTTTCCCAGATGTCACAGGACACACAACAGATATCTTGAGTGCCAGAGTCCGTCACTTATCTCTTGGATTGTTCGAGACAAACACTGTAAATTCTGAATACCACACCACAGAAATCAGATAGAGAAACAATTAGAAAATCAATGACCTGTTGTAATTCTGTGTCTACCTGCTCTACAGGTATAATTCCAGAAACAGGATTTAGGTATTGATTCAGCAACAATTTATTTTTATATGTGTATTCAAAGTAGAAAAACTGTTATATCTGAGCCAACCATTATGAATAGGATGCTTGTGTGACTGTGGGCACTATTAAGGGTCATAATTTTTAGGTTTTTTAGGCAGAAATCTTACCAAGATGTCAGTGGAGTACCCTGCTGTGCAATACCATGGAAGTGGTAATGTGAAGGATGATACCTAGGCTTGGAGTCAGAGCAAAGATTTTTTCTTTTTTTTGGCCAATGACTGGGAGCTGATGATAGCCAGGATTTGTTAGAGGATGTTGAAGAAAAAAGAGAATGCAAGTGCTAATTTCCTCCTGCAGATAATCCATGTTAGAAAGGAATTTTATCAAAGCGTCATTAATGAAATTCTCATATAAAATGCAGGACACTTGATATAATTTATCTAAATTAATTACTCTCTGCTGCTAAAAGGAAGTTGTATGACAAATTATTTGTTCTGCCTATTCATCCATTCTGTATCAGACCTTTTCCTACTCGGATGCAACATAAGGAGCAGAAGCAGCCTTTTAATGTTGCTGAGTGAATTAATTTGCATTGATCCCGGGCTAATAGATTAGTTATTCACCCAAGACAGCACTCACTAGTTTTAATACAACAATATTTCTTTGTGCCTAAATTAATAATCATTTTGCAAGTAAGCAAAATACAAAGTAAATGTTTGGGCTTTTAAAAAGAACATTTTAGAAAAAAAAATAAATATTTGTTTTACTTATTGGTGTGTGTAATAGAAGCACATAAGTCACAGGCAGCATTTTACTTTCATGTTACAAATATGACAAATTGTAATGTATTTCAGACTATAAATTGTATTTACCCTACAAATTTATCTGTGAAAATAAGATACATTAGATTAATAGCTTCTGCTTCCAGTTAGAGTAAATAAAAACAAATGCCACAGAGGCATGATGAATCAGCTTAAAAAAGATGAAATTATTGGTATGTTGGACGAGATGTATGGATCCTGAGTACAAGTGACATCTTAAACTTTATTACACATAATCCTGTTTTAAAGAGTTAGAGATGATCAACAGACATAAGCAAAAAGTTATGTAGCTGATTTCTGATCTACCTTTAGAAGGCTTTAATATTAAGCAGTGTTCCTGGCAAGAGTAGGTAACTGCATCACAGTACCTTTCTGGATTTGAGTAGAAGCATATCCAAGTTAATGGTTTTGGGTTTTGGTTCAGTGTAGTAGCCAGTTAGGGAGTTCTTTACTCATGAATCTTCGTTCCTATTTCATTCTTGACCAGACTTAAGGTGACCACAAGCAATACCTATCATTTGCAGCTGTTAAGTCTCCAAGTCCTCTAATTGTTGGGAGGATGTTGTGCAGTGTGGACACCAGCGGTGTGTACCACCAAGCAGCTCCTTGAGTGGGTATCTCTGTGCAAGGCTGTGCCTTGACTGCCTGGCCCAGCTGCTGCTGTGTGTCCCGGCTGCCTTGATCCACAGCTGGGATCAGTTGTTTTGTCCTTTTCACTACTGTCATTCTCATGGAGGTTCTGAAGATGAGCTATGGGGCTATGTAATATTAAATTCAGATAATTAGTACAGAAATAGGCACATGGATTTTGCATGCCATTGTCTATTGTAAGCTTCTTCCCAAGTCAGAGCAGACAGAATGGATTGGGTGAATGCTCTTCCTCTTGGATGAGCAAAAAGTCATCACTTTGTGAGTAGGAAGTGACTAACTTTTAAAAAGATGACTCACTTTGAGATAGACACGATCTCTTCTGCTGGTTTTTCTTAATCTGTTTCAGAAGCATTATGGGTATTGCTCCTCTCACAGCTGTCACCCAAAACTGGCACAGAGTCTGGTATTGCCAGCCTGATCATAAAACTGTGCTGGAGTATATATTGCACAGTGCTTTGCTGCATAGAGAGAGAACTTCATTGTCAGCAGTGTTTTTCTAATCCAAGTGTAGTGCTGTCATAACTGTTGTGTTATAGATTGAAACTAATTGAGCTAGTGTGAGTGTCTTGAACTGTGTCCTTATGTACACACAACTCCACAGTACAGGAAAGAGGTGGATGGTTCAAAATGATTTTTAAATAGCCCACAGGTATCCATTAAAACAGGCTTCATTTTTTTCAGTCTTGTGGCTTTTAAAAAATAACTATCGGAAGTGTATTCAGTGCTACCTCCTGAGCTGTTCCAATACTTATACCTACTTAGAACCTTATTATCCTGGTTATTTTTTCCAGTATTTTTACTTTGTGGGATATTTTAAGAAGACTGGAAGGCAGTTTATTTGTTCATCTCACTTGCTTGGAATATTTGACTTGCCTTTTTCTTATCAGAATGTTTATGAAACTGCCAGGTTTTGCTTTGCTCAGGTTCCATGAATTCTTGAGTGAGAAAATGGAAAATGATTTTTCTGTGTGTCTGAAGGTCTGATCTCAGAAATAGTTCCTATCTGTCAAGAAAGGTTTTGTGGGACACATCAGGTCAGTCTGGTGGCTACCATATTGCTTTGCAAGTGGGCAAGCCAGTAAAAAGAGAAAAATCTTAGGGATCTTTTGTATAAGTGTATTTTTACATGAGCAAGTGCCCTAAAGGAAACATTTAACAGTAACTCTTGTTGCTCCTGTTGTTTGGCTAGTGTCTGCAGAGTTTAAGTTAAACGGAGTTTTCTCTCTGAGTTAGTGAACAGGGAGAGAGAATGGTGAGTTGGAACTGGTAAACTTCAAAATAGCCTAGTTACTGGGAATTTAGGGTATCTGGAAGAGTCTGGATAAGCATCTGAACTTTCCAGTGCTGATTTGAACTGTTAGCTTGCTGATAGCTTGAAGTCCTTATTTATTCCTTTATCTGAGGGACCCAAATTTTTCCTATGCAATTGGCTTTTCTTGCCATTTAATCTTGGCAGGAGCAGCTTGTTCACTGTCTAGTCCTAACACGATCTACAAAAGGTGAGGAAAGCCATATTAGGTACATAAGTAAAAAGAAAGGTCAAACTGACATTGTTTATGCTGGAAAAATGACAAACATAAATTATACCAGCTTTGTATAGTCAAGGCTTCTGGGCAGACATGGTTAGTAGCTTCAAACCTTATTAATTTATGTTGGTCACTTGTTTTGATGTGTTTTTTACAAACATAAATTTAAATGGACACTGCAGCATCCTGAAATCACCCTTTGGCTTGCTTCTGAGAGTTGATTTGAGCCAAAGACATGCAGGTGGCTCTGACAGCTGCAGTAGGCAATAGATTCTAGTCCCGTGCCTGTGGAAACTAGGTTAATCTACTGCTTCTGGCATCATGGGTTGCAGGAAACTCTATGAAAATTCAACTGTGCACTGAAATGCTCTCTTTCAATTCCCACTCTTAAAATACATTTTGTGGGATTTTCTTCTCATTCCTTAGCAATTATTAAAGCTAATACTGTTATTTTTGCAGTGCTTTTTAATTCAAAGCCTGAGTTTGTTGAAATAAATATATTGAAGTGTTTTTGTTTTGGTTTTTGTTTTTTTTTCAAATTGAATAAAAGCACTTTTGCACATATTTTTAATCATTAGATCAATGTGGGAACTTTATTATTATTTATGCTTTATTGCTATCAAGAAAAATACAGTCAGTTCAATAACGTCACCCTTTCCATTGTTTCATTTTATATTGATTTATTTCGTTTATTAGCATTTGTAAATGGCTAGCACAGCTATGGGGCAACCTAGACTTCTAGGCAAATCTATTATTAGCATTTTTTAACTCTAGTTTACAAACATATATGCAGCTGAATTGAAATGGAAAATTGTTTTGATCGTTGCTTTGTCATGAACTTTGGATAACATGCTTACTGTGTCTTTGAAGCCAAAATTATTTGCAGGATGTCATACAGACTAAAAACTCGTCCAACTGTTGGCATTGGATTGCCTGGTGTTAGGTTTGAATGAGATGTCTGTGACTTCAGATGAGATGCAATTAATACATATACTAGAGATATGTCAATTGAAAGTGGACAGAATCTCCATTGAACACAGTAAATGAAACATTTGTTATTTGTATGTGTAGATGCAGAACTGTTAAAGTTGCAATCTGAAAACACAGGTCAGTTAAGGACAATGAGGTGCTGACACTACTCATGCACCTGAAAGAGGTTAGATCTCCTTCTGTGGTTTTCCTATTTTAGTGGAAATACCCAGTTGTACTTGCAAAAAGGGACAGTGGAATTTTCTCACATCTAGAAGTGAGAAAAATGTTCAGGCAAGTTAGGTATCTATTTGGGAGTGTGAAGAGTTCAGTAAGTTTGTTTCCACTTCATGTAAATGTAGTTTTGGATTACAATGCATGAATAACAAAAAGGCAAAAATAACAAACATATTAATAGGCACTGATTTAACTCAGTAAGAGACACATGCATTATTCCTGACTTATTAACTTTCTGACACAGTTTAAATTGCCATAAATTAAATCTGCATGGCTGGGTTAGACCCCTGTAGAACACAATGTTTGGTAATGCTAACAGGGTAGAAAGAAATTTTAGTAGAAGGTGGAATCTTAACTGATGAGACTGGATGAAATTACGTATCCTTCTGTATTTAGGGTCACTGTAATGGGACCACGCATCATCACTGTAATTAAATCAGTCTGCAACACCTCTCCTGAAGCTGAGGCTACAGCCTCTTTGGGTTATACTTTCCTTCTGTGTGTATTACCTCCAGAGGAAAAAACGAAAACATTCAAAGGTGAACAAGGGGATGGAAAAGGGGTGGATTCAGAAACAGTTCTAAAGACATGTTTGGTTTTTTTTCTAGAATACATTCATGCACATATCGCTGGCTTCTATGGACTAGACTTATCCCACAAATGGGATCTGAGTATTGTTGTGGAGTTTAGCTAATAAAATGTTCAAGACTTCCATGTAAGAGAAGGAAAAAAATTAATCTTGAGAGGGAAGACTAATCTGAAACAATGTTGAAATCATGGTTAGGAGTATTTTTAGTATGCACTCGAAGAAGGGTCCACAGTTGGTTTATTGGCATTTCTGAGCTCTTCTTTAGGATGAGTATAGGTGGTAGTTCTTAATACAACTGGGCTGCTTACTAAAATCTGTTATACACATGGGAAGCAGATGAGCTCACTCAGCAGAAACAAAACAAAACTCTAGAAAGGCCATATTTAACTGAAGTGTGTTATGCATGGAGAGCATATGTGCTGTAGAAGCTTGAATGTTGGTCCTCTTGCCTCTGGATAATATTTTCTTCTGTTCGCTAGGAGAAAAGTCTGTCCCCTTTTTCTTTCCTATCCCTGTGTAAAGCAAGAAGTTGATTTACAACTGGTTTGTAGTTTGTTGGGGTTTTTTTGTTCATCCAGGTAATTAAACCATCAGGGTGAATTTATTTGAATTAGTTGGAGATGCTGAACCTCTCATGCTTGTTGATTTACTTGCAAATTTTCATTAAGTTTTTCACTTTGTTTCCATTCTAGCCTCTTCCTGGCAGTGGAGTTTTCCTGTACTGTACTGCATACTTCAAGCTGTGTGGCTGGAAGCTTCGGTTTTACTTAAGCTTTATAGGAACATTAGGTCTTTTGTTTCTTACCAAGTGTGAGTGAGACTGCATATTTGCATTTCTTCTACATTTGTCTAAATTTAATAGAAGGAATGAAGTTTGGTTGTAAACATAACGCTGCTGTAATTTGTTTGAGATGACTCTTGTGTTACAAAGATAGAAGGTGCTGTTATCTTTGAAATGAGTATTTATGAAGCCTGTACTCAGAAATCACCTTTTAATACTGAAGACATTTCCATCAGTGTAGTGGGCTGAGGTTCTTAATGTGGTGGATACTTTTATCTCACAGATCCAAGAAACCTGCCATGTGCTCTTAGAGCAAGCCGTTTCTCTTTTTTCTTGTTTACTTTGTCAGTTATTTAATGATGTGCTATGTATGGAGATTGTTTAAATTCATTTGAAGTCTTCTTCCAGTCAATTAAAAAAATCACTTGCTCTGTTTTAATCCATGCTACAGTAAGATCATTGGGGAAACTGCAGAAGGAATTTAATAAATATTTTTAAAGAAAATGCACATTTTCAGTGTTAATTGACTATTGCATAATTAAATTTACTGAGCAATAACATTTAACTAGTGGCATCACTTTGCAATAGCCAAAGGAAAAGGTGGAAGCTAATGTTCTGCAGGCTACGTGAAAACTTTCTGATGGATTGGGTAAATGCTGATTATCAGGAGAGAGTAACAATGACTATTCATGTGGGCAGCAAGAACAAGTGAAAGTAGACAGTGAATTATTCATGCAGTCTGTTTCAACACAGACTTGTTCTTTTGCTTTGTCACGAATTTAGCTTTGTGACTCATAGTTAATGTGGTTGGAGAAGAAAGGTGTGGAGAGAACAACTGTCAAAAAAGGCTACCAAGAGAACAGTTGCCTCCTTAGTTTTAATTGGGCAAAAATTCACATGCAAGTCATGAAGATACTAGCTTATATTGTAATATCATGTTGAGTTGGATCTCTTCATGACCATCTTCAATGTAATAAAAAATGATACACATGAGAAAATAATGATCAAGGTTTTGAAAACTGACTCATATTTTGATCAAGATTTTGAAAACTGACTTATGTATTTGTGTTAAGGCACATGAAAGAGAGAAGATGCCTAGCACTGTCAGATTTTGTGCAAGTCTGTCACACCTTTCATTTATTGCTTCTGTTGTGAGCAGTATGATGGCCCTCTTGTTTAAAAGGTCTTGGTGAAGTCTGCAGGGAGATGAGGTTTTTCTTAGTACAACTCAGTTATCATTTGGGGATTTTAATGACTTTAGAGACTATGAATAAAAATTATCAGAATAGCTTATGTGCCTTCTAATGTTTAGAAATTTGTATGCTGTATGTATCTGATACTAGTTATGAGCATTGTTGATTCTTGGGCAAAGGCCTTACTTGAAGCATTTCCAGTAAAATTACAGCTGGAATTGTTTACCGCAAGCACCATCTATGTTGATGTTTAGGTAAGCTTGTTACAACAAGGTTGCAACTGCAGAATCCTAGCTAGATTCCTTTCTGTTGAAAGAAACCTCCTGCCAAAATGAGGTCAGTGCTAAATGTGGATGTGATGGTTCAGTCTTAGGAGAGTATTGAATGGCTTTGCTTTTTTACTGGTTTGGTCAAATGGATTGCTTGAAGGATTGCTTTTAAGGTTAGTTAAGGTTGGTATTGGCGTTACTCATGGTACATTGAAAAAGCCTCCCTGCTCTTTTTGCCTTCCAGAATGCCCAAGACAGGTTGAATGATTTTGAAGTTGGAGCATCAATACCAGCATACTACTTGTATTGTTTTGTTAATTGAATAGTGTCTTGATTACCATACATTTGTTCTTTATTAAAAGTGTATGTTTTTGGAATAGTAAGGTAGGCTCTATTCTTTGTGTTGTTTTTTTTTGGTTTTTTTTTTCCACTGCTTGGGAGCCCCAAGAAATGAAAGTGAAGGAAAGTAGCTTAGATCCTGATTTAATGCTGTTGCTTTCTTGTACACCTGCAAAGGATCAGACTGAGATGCAGGAGATGTGGGTGGAGCAGAAACTGTGCAGGCCTTTCCCTTCTGTCCGATTACAGAAGCAGATGGATGGATGAGGTAATTTACCTAGCTGGACTCCAATAACAGCCACCTAGCAGCTCTAGGCTTCAAAAAGCAACTTGCTGCTATGGCAACAGGATGCTGATATATTCATTTGCACTTAAGTATGTGTAGAGAGTGTTTATAGAATCTCTATAGAAACTAGAAATACATAGACCATATACAGTGAAATAAATTATAAAAATGGAAATGCAGATATTGTTATAATCTATATAAACAGTTATTGCCCATCTAGTGGTGCTTTCTAATATATGGAGCGAGTATTCTAAATAATGTAAGGAATTACCAATTCATGAAAAGCAGAGATTAAGCTTCAAAGAAGCCATTAAACACTATAAGACTTTGTGGCATTGTGTTTGGATGTATGTATGCATTATGTTCATGCAGTACTATTTTTGCTACTTAATCAACAGTTGAAATGTAAGTAAAACTGTTTATTTTTCACATTTTGTTCAGATAATTTTTCTTAACTTTTCACATGGTGAAAAGTATTTGTTACATATTAACAAGAACATACCTGCTGGAATTAATAGATTTCTTTTTTGACTGTTTCCCATCTGTATTAATATTTTTAAAATCTTGCATTTATTACTGCTTTCTCTGAAAGAGGTGTATCCAGCTTCTATGTTCTACTATATGGCTTTTAGAATAATTAAAAATGGGACAAATATGTTTAGGATAAGGTAGTATTTTTCTGTCAGTTCAGACAATTCATCTATGTGGTTAGTCTTAAGGGAATTGTTCTAATGATGATCTCTACACATGAGGTCTCTTGCATAACCAACCCCAGCTCTTGAAAATATGTGAGGATGTGCTGGTGTATCTTTGTAGATTTCAAACTCACTAAAAGTCAGCAGAATTTCAGTTTTTATGCCTTTGATAAGAGTTGAAGGCTCTTTTTGATGGTAAAGTTAGTTTTGTTGTAAGTATGTGTACATGGTGTCTAGTATCTAAAACTTCTGGGTGCACAGTATGTGTTACACTTCTTAGATTTCTGCTAAGTGACAGGGGTGTGAGAGATCTTTTCTGAAGATCTTAAAGATGCCATACTGGCTTACAAGGTTGCCTTGATTGTCTTGTGTAGATTGTGCTTTTATAATTTCTCTGAGTCCTCTCCTTCACTACTTCATAGGTGAAAATCTCCCTTAGCACTTTTTCTGTTTTGACCAAAATTGCTAAGTTGATATTTTTATTCATAGTCTCTAAAGTCATTAAAATCCCAATACTGACAGTATTGATAGATGGGAATGTACTTGTCTGCTTGCAACATCTGTCTTGCTGTTCATTCTTGGAGTTGCATGGAGTGTTTAAGGTATCATGATGAGACACTGACACAGATTGCACAGAGAAGCTGTGGCTACCCCATCCCTGCCGGTGTTCAAGGCCAGGCTAGATGGGGATGGGAGCAACCTGGCCTATTGGAACATGTCCCTGCCATGCACTGGGGTTGGAACTGGATGATCTTTAAGGTCCCTTTCAACCCAAACCATTCTGTGATTCTAGGTTTACGTAATCTATAAAATGTGAGTTATAAATTGTTGGGGAAACAAGAGTTTAGTATCTCAGGACATGGGGAGCAGATACAGGGAATTCTATTTCTACGCAGCTCTTCAGCAGAACTGAAGTTTCAATTCTAACCTTCCTCAGTTCTTAAGAAATAAAATATCTCTCCGAGATGTTACACTTTTTAAAAATGGAATCCTTGCGAGTATAATTTAAGACTGAGGTTAAAAGGTAGAAATAACTGCCTTACAAAGGGGGAGCTACTCAATGTACAATGCCATGTCATTTACATTTTTACATGTATGAGTTCTTATGATTTAAATGTATTTTAAGTCATATGTTATGACGGGTATTAAGGATCTGCAGTGACTTAATGACATGGAGTCATTTTGACAAATGAGAATATTTTTTTTTTGTTTGGGATTTTTTTTTTTCTTTTACTGATTCTGCTTTCTGGTTTCTTGCAAAGTGAACTAGTCTGTAACAGAGTACTAGAGAAGATGAGACTCATGTTCTGAGAGGAAGTTATGCTTTCTTCTAGTTTGACTTGTCTTGGATTTCTTGAAGCTGTCTATGCTATATAAGGCTGTTGAAGGACTACACAAAAAGTTCAGAAGCTTTTATTTCCTTAACCATTGTGAAGCAAATAAAATTCAGTGTTAACCAAGGTTATATAAATCGGTCAGGCTGATGATCTTTTGGTGTTCTTTTTCAGTTTTATCCTGCTGGAAAATATTGATTTAGAGGAAGAGAATACCTGTCTAAAAAGCACACGTTTTTATGAGCTCTGATTTGGTTTTGATCCTGATGCTATGAAGCAGTTCTGGCAGTAGAAGAGCAGGTGAGTGATGCACATTCTTTATACACAATTCTATGTTGTCATCTTTTTGCTTTATCTTTTCCTCCAGCTCCTTTCCATTCAGAAAAGTGTGTGTGCCTGTACATCAAAATTACCTCATGCACAACATTTCCTTATTAAAGGACTGGGAGATTTGTGAAGAATAAGGAAGGTTCTTCCCTGGCTACCTTCTAAGTTAGTGTACTTCTTTATTTTGCAGTTACGGATTTGCAAACTGAATGTTAAAGACAGGTTTGATTTAAGTATTTAGACTAGCATGATCTAATCAGATTGATGGATGGTTGCTTTATTTTTCCATCATGCTCTGTTACTCTAGATTTTATGATCAAATAGATAATTTAAAAAATGGAAAATAAATTCCCTTCCTTGCTTTTGCTGCTTCGAGATCACTTGGAATGTAAAACTGAGCTAAGTTAACTTCACTGACAGAGACAGGTCTGTATTAGTATTCAGAGTTTCCAGTCTGACTCATTGGGTTGCAACTAATGGCACATTAACTATATTTCCCCTGAAGAATGTGTGCAGTAATTAAATTCAAATGCTTCTATTTTTAGGAGGTGGTGCAGTGCCTTTAGTGCCTTGTGTTGAAGATCAGCTGTTGAATTTTTTGCAACTGATGTGCTTTCTTTCTCAAATGAGTTCAAGCATTGAACTAAGTGTGCTGTTTTGCAAGTTGCCATGATGACCAAATGCTTTTTTCATGGTTTGCTTCCAGTAGAAGAATGCTTGCAAGGGATAAGTGCTAAGAATCAACCTGAGAGAAAAAGATGAGAGCATGTGGAATGCTGTGTATGTTTTTACCATGTTTTTTTATACCAAAGCTTGAACAAATTTTGTGTTAATACCTACTATTTAGAAAGTTGAAAGATAGTCTATTTGCTTGAATCTAGAATACATTGATCTGTCCTTTCTGAGGTATATCCAGTTTCAGTCAGGTCAGCTTTTAAAAGGAAGACCTGAGTGCATATAAGATGTGTACTAGGATCTTAGTAGTATACAGATGGTAGATAGTTCTTGACATCCTGAATTGTTGCAGAATCGAGAGTACCTTGTTATAGTTCCTTGTTTGGTACTTTTAGATGCTGGTACTGTCAGATACATTGAAGTACTACATGCAAGAGCTAGGAGAAGAAACAAAGCAGGACTCGGATGTTAAAGGTAGGTTTTAAGTGAAATTTAAGTGACTTCTGCGCTTGTAAGCATGCAGTGTACTTTACTGCTGCTTGCATGGATTTTCCACTTGCAATGATTGCAGCAAAGATGTGCAGTCTGTGTAAAGGCACTAAGCAGAGATAACTTGAGAGAACCTAGAATGAACTCGCTTGGCTTTAAATAGAATTATTTAATAACCAGTTACTACTGGTGTCTATATACAGAACCAAGAAGGGGGAGTGGAGTTTACGAGTTTCTCCTGAGGAACCAGCTAATTCATGTCATGACAAGGTGACTCAGCTTCCTGCTCCGTTGCAATGTAAGGGAATGAGAAAACTGCCAAATTTGTTGACATGGAGTGAAAATGTAACAGATGGGAATGGTGAGAGGGTGCTATCTTATGGCTTGGTGGCATTTTGTTTGTTGATATACAGTTCAAAGAAAGGAATTTCTTTTTTCAGCTTTTAAAGCTTGACTGACCTAGGATAACAGTGTAACAATGGAACATTTTATTTCGTTTTCATGGGTAAATGAGAGAAAAAAAGGAGAGTTCAAGTGACAGGATATCACACCTTTTTTCCCTTCAACTTCCTTCCTCTTAGCTAAGAAGTTACATTTCAGCTGAAGGGATAACACCCCAAATTTCTCCATTTGTATCTGCTGTAGCTCTGATAAACCTCATGTGACCTTGAAGGTTTTTCAACTTTTCCTGTGTTTTGTTGGATGTGTCAGTTTTACTTTAACATTCTGGCTGGTACTATGAAACTACTTGTGAAACTATCTGTATCACAAATCCATCTATCAATACCCCCATACTACTTAAGAACTAAGGGTAAACTGTTAAATCTTATGGTAGGGCTTTTAAAAGTTTTTAAGTCAGCTACAGCATTTTAATCAGGTTCATCTGCCAGAGGAAAGAGTTTGAGGCAGTGGAATATTAAAAAAAGCCAGACAGTGAAAGAAAAAGAAATGTAAACATAAGTCTCTCTAGGAAAAGAATATGAATATACATAGTGGCTTTTGGGTAGGAGAGGAATAGTTGAGTTGTTTTTGCAATATCGTAACCTGATTTGGATGTAAGTTACAAAAAGCAAATAAACCACCTCTGTTTTATCATAAATGGAGCCTTATGGATTTCCAAGAAAACAGTGAGATTTATTGAAACATTTAGGTATTCTTATTTAGGATTGTTGTGCTTTTCTTAACAAGTTGTAAATTGCTGTGTTTAAGCTGTATATGCTTAAGAAGTATATGTTTATGAAAGTCTTAAGCTGAAAGTACTTTTAGTGACAAGATGGGAAAAAAGCAGGGAACTACACCAAAACCAGGCATGCTTTTGGAAAAAATCAGCTACAGGAATGTGCCCTCTGCACACTAGATGCATGTATGCAGGAGGCTGAGCACAAGGGGACTTGGAACATGTGAGCAGAAGTAGGAGTCTTGTTAGTGTTAAAGACTGATTCCTCTTTTCTGATCCCTTCTTGATCATCTAGGTTTAATGAACTCTAAAGTGATTTGGTAGTGGGTTTATGAAAATGTAGTATAGAAATTTTTTTTTGTAAAATCTATGGAAGAGCTAACAGATATTTCAAGTTATAAAAGCTTTGCATATTTTGTGTTTGGAAAACCTGTTTGATGACTGAAACTGCAGAGTTCAAGTATCCTGTCAGTTTGATAATAATTTAGACAATCCCTGCTACTGTTTCCCAAAGGTTCCGAGCTCAGCTTTGAGAGCTCTTCCTTCTTATCTAGTAGTTTCAAAACCAAATTTTGTCTCCTTTCTGTTTCTAGAACTGAGTGGCTGCTCTCTGGGAGTCCAAAGAATGAAGTTGGGCTTCTCCTTCTCAGACTTACTGACTTGTTAAATTAAGTAAACCTTCCTCTTCATTCATATTCATTAACATTCCTTAAGAGGAGCTGCTGAAGGAACTGGGATTGTCTAGCCTGTGTAAAAGGAGACTGAGAGGAGACATTACTGCTCTCTACAACTACCTGAAAGGAGGATGGAGCGAGGTGGGGATTGGTCTCTTCTGCCAAGTATCAAGGGATAGAAGAAGAGGAAATGACTTGTAGTTGTGGCAGGGGAAGTTAAAATTGGGTGTTAGGAAGAATTTCCTCACTGGAAGGATTGTTAGGCACTGGAACAGGCTGCCCAGGGCAGTGGTGGAGCCTCAATCCTTGGAGGCTTGTATCATGTGTAAGTGTGCTGAGGGACATGGTTTAGTGATGGACTTGACAGGGTGCTCAGTTAAGAATTGAACTGGAGGATCTTAAAGGTCTTTTCCCCCTAAAACAATTCTGCTTCTAACCTGCTAGAGCTGCCCAAGGGCTTTGCATCTGACTATTTGGACAGAAAATTCTCTAGGACAGTTCATTTTATTACATTATATTCCTTTGTGGAAATCCAGTATTTTGGTTTACCTTTTGTTAATCCAAATGCAACTGGTTTTCACTTGCCAAAGGACTTGAAGCATTTTGTAATGGGCTGGTTTAATGCGTAAGTTTGTGTGTGTGAGCTGTCATAGGTTGCAGCTGTTGCAGGTGTCGTGCACTGTGCTTGCTCTGCAGTGCCAGCTGGGATTGCTGCATGTGCTGTGCTCTGAGTTGGCTTGAGGTAGTGAACACTGATTCTTTATCAGCAGTGAATGTGCTCTGCTTAGCTTACAGCTAAGAGTAGCTGTTCAGCCGAAGCATGACCCTCTTGGAGGCTTGTGTAAATGATTCTGGTGCTCGTGATAAAAACGTAAGGCTATTTCAGTATCATTTTTTAGTTATCTCCTGAACTGTGTCAGGGAAGTTCATGGTGGTTTCATCGAGTATGAAGATGGTTCAAGATTTTTATGTAGAAATTATTTGTGATATGAAAGCTGAAACAACAGATAAAATTACATTTATTGAAGCAAATGTTAAATGCAGGTTTGATATTGTAGTATAACTTTAAAGTTATCTAAAAGGCAGTTTATGGGATGGTGGGGATGGTGAATCCTTTTTGGTCTCCTTTTTCCCTCACT
>NW_009953964.1:3045784-3069191 GCF_000747805.2 Chaetura pelagica
GTAATGTGAAACACGGTTATATCCTCTCATTGTCTCGGGCTTCATCTTGCAGTGAGATGAAAAAGGCAGTCTTGTCTTCTATGGGCTTTTGTAGAAATACATAGAAATGCAGTTACAACCATTAATATGCAATGTGCTCAAGTTTTGTTGAGTGCAAAAATTTGCCTGCAGGCTTGGGTCAAGGGTTTAGAACTTTATTGTTTGACACAAACCCATGATGCTGAAGATTGAGGAAAGTGGAAAAAATGTCAGGAAACAAAAATTACTTTACCCCTGCTGGGATATTAAGATAAATTATTAAATAACTCAGTAAAAAAATCACATGTGCTTCAAGGTACTCTAATTGGGTTTACTTTAATGTACTGTCCTATCTCACTGCAACAAAAATTTGAGGGTTTTGGCTAGTTTGACTATAGTAATAAAATAAGAATTTAAGTGCTATACAGTTGAACGATATGCACAACAAAAATGAGCAACCAACTAGTTTCATGCAGTGAGAAATACAGCTGCAAAATGGCAGTTAACTATTGACTATATTTCAGGTTTGCTTGGCCACATTTCTTGGTGAGAGGTATTCCTATGACCTCATTCTGCTTGTAACTTGGGCTTCATTTCATCTCCAGCCTGAATTTGCTCAGAGTCAGTTTGTGTGGTAATTTGCCATTTCTATGCAAACATGGTCTTAAATAGCTTTTATTGCAAGAACTGTATCTCCCAGCACTTGTTCAAGCTTTGGAGGGTGCAATAATACTAAGAGATACTGGATATTTATTTTTCTTTTTATTACAAATATATGACTGTTAATATATTAGACTTTGATTGGGACCTGTCAGACCTAGAAGGGTCCTTGGCTCTTTTTAGTATCTGCTAAGAGATAAGCCATCTGGTAAATACTTTATCTCAGAGGTTCATACTATCATATGATGCTTTTTGAAGATGCTTTGTTAATACTAATGACATTATTTACTCACCTTTCTGTAGAGTAGTGAATAAAAATTTCTGCTTTATAAATATTGAGAGAACCTGTATTGAGGTAACTGGTGTTATATACAGGCTGTTATTCTTTTGTTCAGAAAATACTCAGGTGGAACTCAGAAAGTTGTCTTTTTGTTGTTTTCTTTTTATTGCCTTATATTTATGTTGAATATTTATAGGAGACTGCAAAATTTGAGCACGCTACAAGTCTCTAAGAGCTGTGATCCCATTTCATGTACACTTTTCACTGGCTTTAAAGTACTATAAAATAAAGGCAGACTCTTCTGTGACATTGGTTGTATCACCATAAGCTGTATTTCTTGAGGATTCAGTGAAAAGGCTTTTAAAATCTTACAGTGCCGTTGCCTGTGTCCTATATAAAGTACAAAGTTATGGAGATAATTCTGAGAACTTTTGACTTTACTGCTAATCACAGAAAAGAAAGCTACATTTGGTCTTACATTTTTCTTCAGGTCCCTGATTTTTAGTAACAGTCTTACCTTAAAGGAGTTGCACTTTTAAAGCTCAATATGTTAGCCTTAACACCTCACTTATTGGCCATAATCACTTTGTAGACTACAACAAAATATTTTGCTAGTCAGCCCTTTTATTAATATTTAGGATGGGTTTCTGTTGCACAAGTCAAGATATCTTACCTCAAGCAATCCCTGCTGTGCATCTGTAAGAAAACAGCATTGCTTTGAAGTCCTGAAAACTGTGTATCCAGCTTTTTTCTTGTTATCCCACTTTTAAAGCATTTCATAATTTTTTTTCTCATAATTGAAGCTGATTAATTATACAAGTTACACACTACAAAGTGAGAAGGTGAACATGCTTGAAATGGGTAAGAGCTGAAGTTTCTATTTTGCAAATTGAGTTTTATCGGCATAATAGATTGTTTCAGTTTTCAGTCTTGTGTCTGTGTGTCCTGCCCCCACTCCCACTTGCCCCTAACAGTCAAAATAAATGTGCTTTCAGTGGAAAAGGAGCTGGTGGAGTCCTTGGTGTGATGTTCTCTGGCCAGACTTCACTTGTCTTAAGAGCTTAGTGGAAAAATACATTCTTAGCAGCACTTCCAGACCAGTAATCAATGATAAAAATCCTCCACTTCTGGGAGAGAAGCTTGTTTTTTCAGATGTTGATAATAAACAGTAATTTGAGAAAGTTCATTACATGGAGTAAAGCATGCTTAGTTCAGGAAGGTTTTTTGTGAATTCCAAGTCATAAGTGTCTCATTATGTTAGGTCTCCTAACAGAAAAAAGCATGTTGAGAGTCTGAAATAGGACTTGACACATGGAGTCTTAAATGCTAAAAGGGAAGGTGAAATACGGTATTTTTTTTCTTGAAGTTAAGGATTTTACATTTGCTGCTTGCTTTCCCATTTCTAGGACACAGCCTGTCACTCAGTGGTTGCTTGTGCTCTTATCTGCTCAAAAGCATTTTCTTTTTCCATCATTGCCCAGCTGACTTCAAGCATGCACATAGAAGCTGATGTCTGAAAGTCTAGAATGTGTTTAAATGTTCAAAGATTTGGTAAGTCAGGGTGGGGAGTTGCTACTTGTCTGACTGCCTTTAGAGACACTTAGTGTAAGCTTTATATTGCTATTTTTATTTTTCTACTTTATTTCAGCAAATGGTCTGATTAGCCTCATGAAAAATGAAAGCTATCTTAAGAGACCTTAGTTGCAAAAGGAAAGCTAAGGTAATTTTAAATCAAAATCGGAGTTCATGTCATAAATACAACTATAATGGAGAAAATAATGGAGGAAAAATAAGGAAAAGAATTAAGACAGTTTGATTGCAAGGAGGGAACTGAACTGCTAGGAAATCTGGAAAAGTAAAGATGAACTTATTGAGATGATTATTATATTTTTTTTAAAAGTAGTTTGGAAGCACCAAAACACAAATTCTAGCTGTGCTTTTGATTATACACCTCAGTTTGTCCTTTTAACAATATAAACGGTTCACTGTGGTCCATCCTGCAAAGTGTGTGGTGCAGCACGGCAGAATGGGGAAAGAACCAAGGAACTCAGGTCAACCTGTAAGCTTGTTGGAAACCTTGGTTTTCTTATCTACAGGAAACTTAGAATTACATGGACATACGTCACAATAACTAATTTTCTAAAGAAAACTAAGTAACTTAATTTCTATCTTCATTTTCTAGCATTGTTAAGTTCAGATATTTTGTAAAAATATGCTGAAATATGTTAGTTTAAAATCAATGTTGCACTTACAAATGTAAAAAGCTATTTCCAAGTAATAGTTTTTATTTTTGAAATGGCTTGTATGATGGTGTGTGATGGAGGGAGGAGGGGAAGAAGGCAAGTTTTTATTTCATCTTATCACTTTCCTTACCTCTCTATCTAAAAGATTAGACGTTTTGAGAAGTGTTTCTTGTTACAAAACCCTGATATTTAGTTTAACTTTTTTCCGCTTTTTGTAGGAGTTAGAATAAATACTGCATTCTGCAAGAAGGCCTCTAATGGTTCTCCTAAGTAATGCTTTCCCTGTGTCCAGCGAAAGATTTTTCAATGCCAAAAAAAAATTTAGTTACAGAGAAGACAGAAAGACAAGTTTGACCTGGGTTTCAGGCAAATCCAGTTAAAAATCTTGCTGTAAATATTATGAAGGCACTTAGATACAACTACATCTATACCTACAGCACATATGTCCCAAGTGACACTAATAGCAATTACTTTTCAATCTGAGGGCACAGATTGTGCATTGGCAAGGGAAGAAAAGCAAGAGAAATGTCAATATGGAACATGTTCTCTCTGGATACATTAAACAGCCAAGCAAATTCAATGCTGAATGTCTTCAAAAATTGCATGGGGTTTAACTTCAAGGGAAGAAAAGAGGATTAGATGGCTAAAACTTTACAATCTGACAACAGCCTTTTCTCTTCTTTAAAGTAGTCCTTCCATTTTCTTTTAGTGTGGGATTTGTAGGGATATAAGAGTGAAAGAAGCTGCCAGTGTATTTTAGTAGTACTGGGTAGATTGTGATTAATCTTGTTGAAATTCACTTGGCACCTAAGAACTTGCTGTTACAAGCATCTCAATACCTTCTTAACAGTGGGTAACGGGTTGCTTATTACCAAGTTATTTCTCTACTCCTATAACTAAGCAATTAACTTATGCTATAGTGTTAAAATACTTTTGTTAGCTAAACCCAATCTATTCCAACCCCTAGAGAACCTTTGGGCATGTTCAAGTTGGAAAGAAAAAAATTCTATAGTTTTGCTGACCTTTATGTAATCTCAATGTAGGATCATAGAATCACAGAACCATTCAGGTTGGAAAAGACCCTTGGGATCACAGAGTCCAACCATCATCCCTACTCTACAAAGTTTTCCCCTAAGCCATATCCACCAACACCACACTGAAATGACCTTTAAACACATCCAGGGATGATGACTCAAGCACCTCCCTGGGCAGCCAATTCCAGTCTCTGACCACTCTTTCTGTGAAAAAAAAAAATTGTTGTGACCGGTCTAAACTTTCTATATAATGACCTTAACAACCATCTTAAATCTTTATGATTTTTGAGCTTGAACAAATAAGAATTCCGACTCAGATTTGGTACATTTCAGGTAGATTGGTATATGCTCTGGATAACCTTGTACAGTCCAGGTTCCCATAAACATTTGCATTATGAGTCTATAATCTTATACACTGTGTTGTGCCTGTGGCATAGCTGGTCCTGAACCAGTTATGTCTTTCTCTTTGGTCACGAAGAAGCTGTTCTCCTAACTCATCATGTTTAACTGGGGGGAGGGGAGAAAAAATCTTGCATCCTGAATTTTATAGGCTGTTTTCAGTAGAAGCTATTTTTCTTGCTTTAAATACATCTTTACTCCCAGTAGGATTTTCTAATATTCCTTTTGAAGCCTGACTATATTTTTATTCTCTCCTAATTTTTCCCTCCTCCATCTGACAGCTTTGGTTTCTTGTGGTTGACTTTTTTTTTTTTTTCTGCAGCTGCAATAATTCTAAAGCATTTTCTTAATTTTTTAGTAATATTTTATTGTTTTCTTAAAGTCTGTCAAATGAACCCAGTTAAAGGAGTGACAAATGCAGGACGTGTTACTGATTACTTCAGAAATGGCACCATCTATTGAGACTCGGTTTACAAAAATAATAGTTGTTAAATTTAAGAGCTAGAGGCTTTCCTGTTAATTTCAGATAATAGTTATGCTGATTTCTGAGAGTGAAGATGTTTTTTTTTCTCAGTACATAGAGAATTCCCAATATTCCTTCCCACTCCCCTGCCACATGTGAACCCTATATGCTTTTAAACTATGAGGTCCCGAGTTAGATTTTGTTTAGATAAAGCTCTTGGAGCTGGGCACCAGGGACTAGAGGAGAGAAGCCTCTAATGTCTGGGAATAACCTAAACCTCAATTTTGTTTGCATATTTGGTCTCTGAGAGGATAATACCCCAAACTTGCAGTGATGCAGAGGCAGTAGAAACTCTACTTGGCTCCACCATCAATGAGACTGACACTGGGGCCTGGCTGCTTCCTTTTACTTTTGCACATGGTTTTACTGCTTTGATTCACCTGTGTGCACATACGTGTATGATGTGTATTTATCATGTTTTAGAAAACATTGAATATGACAAACAGTGGCAATGAAAATTACACACTCCTAGAAACACCTTTATTTTGAAGTTGTTTTTGTGCTGTGATGCTGCAGAGGCATCTACAGCATAATCAGCTTGGTGATAGAGGAAAGTAATTTCTTACAATGATCTTAGAGCCTTTTGTTAATGTCAAGGATAATTTGGGCTGACTGATTTGATTGCTGCTCTTTTCCAGAAAGAGGTCTCAATAAATGAAACTGCCTGCCTGGTTAATTTAGGCTTATATGATTGCCAGCAAGCTAATGATGCAAACACAGCTGAAATACAACTTCCACTTTATATTGGAGGTTAAAAGAAAAAAAATCCACTTAAATACTTGCAGTATGGACTGTGTCAAAACAGAGAAGAGCTATTTGCCCATCTCAGGATGCAAAGTGGCTTCTGTATTATGAGACATGTTTCAGACAATTGACCTTTATAGATGACTAGGACACTATTTTATGTAGATGCAGATAAGCTATCTATTCCCTTTTCCTTCCTGCCCTAGTCAAAATAGGCTGTTACAATTTAAAGGTTTTAAGGTAGAAATTTTTATTTTAAAAAAGAGGAGGAAGATGAAGCTCCACAGATGTTTATGTTGAACTCAGTGGGGATTGAAACTTGTTCATTTAAGGGATTTATATATGAGTTGCAGTACATTTGCTCAAACAATTTTTTCCAGTATGACTATTTTAGAGTTAGTGGTTCTGATGCCTGTATTGGTTTTATATGTTGCTACATTTAGTTCTGCCTGAGAGTAACTAGTCAAAAAAAGTATCTTCAGAAGGAGAAAACTGAGTTGGTCCCTCAGCTACACAGCTTAATCAACTGGTATTACAGGCCTTGAGGAGGGGGGGAAAAGTTCAAACCTTGCTGTTACACTTGGCTCTTAAAATGCTTTAGAGGCCAATTCATCTGTTAATTATATGTTATTCTGTTCCTTGCTCCTTGTCTTTTTTTTTTCTCATGTTTTTTGTTTTTTTCATGAGTCTGTCAGGACTTAGAAACTGTGAAGCAAATTAACTAGGTTCAAAGCAGAATCACTTAAAGCAAACTGTCTTTGCATAGATTATTTCAAAACTGTCTGTGATGAATTTTCTTCACTTTTTCAGGTGCTTTGAGTGAAGACTTGGATATTTGGGGGAAAAAAATGCACCTCATTATGAACCGAAGTCTTATATCATTACGGGTTAGGCACTAATCAATTAACATTATAGTTCAGTCTTTATGTAATTAAGTAGGTTTACAGTTGTAACCTTGAGAGCTGATCAAGACTTGTTATTGTTACTCTTCATTGTAGTTTATTATTATCTCTATAAATTTCATAGCTGTCTCTCCAGCTAAGGATGGCTGGAGTAATCCTACACATTTCATTTCATAGATACCGGCTATGCCACACAGCTAGGCTCTCATGTGCCACTACCTTTGTTCAGGAGAGATAATACCATATCACAATCCTGAAATACCTGTAGACAATAAGGATGTCCTTTAGGAATATAACAATATTTTTTTAATAAATAATTTGCATGAGTGCCTTAATGAAATAATCAAATGAATCGACTTCCTTTACCATTTTCTTTTCCTTAAATGTTCCAGGTTAAGGAGGGATGTGAGAACATGACAATCTGAATGTTAAGAATTAATGAACTTGATGGGTTTGTGTTCTCAGTATGGATGTTTTCAGTTGTGTTAAGTGATTGAATAGAAATGACCATGTTTCCTTAGAAACCTCACCTTGTTTGAAAAACATAATCAGTAGACAGCTTTTGGGATGAAATGTAGCAGCTCTAAGAGGCCAAATCTAGATTGTGCTGATTAGTGACTAGAATTGGTAAAAACCTAAGGTGTCTGATCTACAGAGTTGAATCAGAGTCTGAGTGTGTACACATGTAGTGAGATGGGATGTGAAAGGAAGAACCAGCTTTTTACATATGTCTGGTTGATTAGGAATTATAGAAGTTCACTATTCTGACAGCCCCATGTGCCCTAACTACGCTTTGTAAACTCTGAATCATTTTTAATGGATTATGCTTTCCAAACTTCCAAGCTGGTTAATGAAGAAGACATTTCTGTTCATACAATGACATTTCAGCTTTACTGAAGATGTTGCAAAACTGGTCATGTCCTGACTTCAGGCTCCTTTCTTCAAGGCAGGCTGCTGGACACTATCACATCTGATGGCCTTGGAGGTTTAAGACTGACATAGACTCTTTCTTAGCCTTAAAGCATTCTGGTTGACGGATGAGATATGAAGTCCTTTTCCTTGGTCTTGACTGGCAAGTTGGCAGGCAAAGTCTTTTAAGGAAGCCTGAAGAAACTGAGAAAAAATATAAATTACTGTCTTGAGGTCATTAAAACACATTTTTTTATTTTATCTTTTGTTTATATTTTTCTTCCTATGAAACTTGACCAAAGGTGAAGACTTCCATCAGCTATATAGGATTAGGTTCAGAATTTATTTAATTGTTCAGTGTTTTAGGGCTGGTGGTGAAAATGAATAACTGTGAGGAAATTTTGGGTAAGAGAATATAATTACCCAAGCTGTTTTTTGGCCAGGAGTTTAGACCTAACAGTTCTATTTCTGTGGAAAATGCTTTGGGATTTTCAGAGGCAATTTGGTTTAATCTCTTCTTACAAATATTGCTTGTTTTTATGGCTGTGAGATTTGAAGTTTGTGTTTGAGCCTAAGGAACATTTTTCAGTTGATTCAAGACTGGGGAATAGTGTAAATCCATGGCACTTGTGTAATCAAATTTTACAAATAAAACTTAAATTTTAGGGGGCATCAACTGCTATACAGTAAATTGAAATTCTTGAAAGTGTGCTTGGATGTCCATGTCTTGTTCTTGTCTGTGGTGTGCTTGGCTAGGTCTGGCCGTTTTGTGCTGACAGTTAATCTTTTTGTTCTTGTAGGAAGGTGCGTGAGTAATGACTAATATAGGAGCATATTGAAGAACCTTGACATGAGTGTGCGTGTCAAGAACCTGTGTAGAAGAAAATCAATCATTGGCTTAGAACAAAGGCAACCAGTCTGCCTAAATACTGATCTATACTACTCAGTGAAGTGCACTGGAGCTTCTGTCCAGGATCTTCTTACAAGTGGTAGGAAATGAAAGACAAAAGAATAACAATCATAGCTAGGTGGTGGGTAAGAGCTGTACTAGATATTAGTCTGTCCTCTCCTGTCGTCTGATTGTCTTACTTTAAATTAGTAGTGATATTGTAGTCAAAAGTTATTCTTCTTTTTGAGAGCTGAGTCAAGCTTTTTGTTGGTTTCAGGATTGATTAAACTCAACAGAGTCACTAAGGTTTCCCTTGAGACCCTACGTAAGGAAGTATGTAAGTGAATGGCAATCTTGCTTCATGATATATTTAGCTGTGAGCATTTTATAATTGTTAACAGCTTCTGAATTTATGTATTTTACACATTTTGTACAAATACTATTTTAACTTCCTCTTACAGGTAGGTACAATGCCATACAGTTGAGTCTGTTTCATCTCTAAAAACAAAGCCCTGAAGCTTCTATGCAAAGTTGTGGCAGGCATATTCTAGGCCTGTAAGGCAGCAGAACATCCAATTACATTTATTGTCTGAACACGACTGTAGTAGATAAAAGGTCAAGGAGCATCTGTAGGTGAGACTGGCAGTCTGCATGCAAACTTCTTTCTGTTAACATCAGGATGATTATTTTTTTTCTATCAGAAACTAGAAGGTTTATACCTTCTGCCTTCACAGATTATTCATGTCTTTCCCCTCTGAGGCACCCTTTTTGTGATTTAAATTCAAATAGGGCAATTAAGCTGAGGTTTGACAAGTGACAACATCACATTTTTTTGTAAGGTCAAAAGTGCTGACAACACATAAAAATCAGTTAGAATCAGGAGCATCCAGGACTTTAAGGGAGTATTATTCCAGTGGGATGTCAACCTTGTGTAGTATTGTGTCCCAAATCTGCTTTGATTTCTCAGTAAGCTAAGTTAAAAATGTGAAATATAATGTGTTCTAAGTGAAGGTCAGTTGTTTTATTCTGTAAAATTTCCTGTAAGAGATGGCCAACTATCTTGTGGTACAGGAGAATTTACCTTAAAACAGAGGAAATGAAGTAGAGGAGTTAACTTTTCATCATGCTAGAAAGACCTCTGACATAGTAAGTTTATTCGGAAAGGATGAGTCCCTGTAGTTCTTGTCCTCTATCATAGATGCCCAGTATGTTGAAAGGCAAAGTTGGAATTGACAGAAATCCTTTACAGGTGGGTGTTGCTATATTAATATAATTATTAACTAAAAAGTGATTTATAAGTAGATATACAAGCTACAAATGCTTCTGTAGGTGTGCAATAGGTATTCATGGACAGTAGCAGTTTTTAAGTTTTGCCAGGTTTCTTGGGCATGGTTATGTGTGGAACCACACCTATATTAATTCAACAGCTGCATTGTGAGCCAGCAAAATATTGTATGAGGTTAGAAAGGGTAAACCAGACCTAAAATGTACATCTAGTTTCTAATACTATGGCAAAGTATTCAAATGGGAACAGAAATGACAACACAGTTTTAAGTGTACAGGTGAGATTTAGCTGAAGAGGGACAGAACTTAATTTGTGCTCAAGCTTGAAAGAGAAATGCAGTTAATGCTTTAAATAGTTTTTAACAGAAGGAATGTACACTGAAGTTATGGGCTACAAATAAAAAAGACATTAGATTCCAGTATTCACTCTCATCTTGCAGTTCTTCACTCTTAACTCTAATGATATTGCATGCTTAAATTGCAGTGTAGTTGTTAAAAAATGTGTTGGTTGATTTCTCTCATAATTAATAATAATTATCAGTAAGCATTTGTTACCATAATTTTATGTTACAGAGATAGTCTCTTGAAACTTCAGTTCTATAATTAAAATTACTTTTCTATTTAATGCTCATTGAAAATTTTAATTGAAAAAGCACAGTTTCATTATACAGAATTACCATGTGAAAAAATGGAATGTCAAAGATGAAAGCTTGTATGGAAAACTACAAAGTACTCTAAAGATTTGATGAGTGCAGGTACTTCAAAGACTCATCAAGTTCAAACAAACCTCAACTATGCAAGAACCTCCCCCTAATTGCACCTCCACCACCCACTCTTGTCATTGACTATTTGTCAATAATTGAAAAGGAGAGGAGAAACACTCCTAATTAACTTTCTCAATAAACCTTGAGAATAATTGTTAACCAAGGTCTTAACATCTGAAGTTTTAATATGAATAATGGATCTGAAACCATTTTAAGAAGAAATATTTAATTTCATTTCATTGGACCATATAGCAACTGATAAACTATCAGTCTGTTCTGCCTTGGTACACTGTTAAACAGATCCTAGTAATTTTCTGCCATTTAAAAGTGATAAAAGGAGACTGATAAAGATTGAGTTGCTTGTGAAGTACCTTCAGTTCTGCCAAGGCACAATGTGGTTTGTAATTGACCTTGAACCATTTAAAACAAGGAAATACTGTACTTGAGTCACAAGAATAGTATAATATGCTATAGTATATAGGAATCTGGAAGTAACAATAAATGTTGCAGATTTTTTATTTTCTTTAATACATTATTTACTATGTCTTGAGTGTAGTGCTTCATGGGGTCTGTGTTGCAAGACCTGGTAAATTGTCTTTCCAGATCAGTCAAGCATTGTGCAAGATGAATAAAGATGCTGTAACTTCATTTTTATTACCATCAAATCATTTTTTCTACTTCACTTCTGTGCTTGAGAAGCTTCAGTGTTTTCCTGCTTCTCAAATATTTTAAATGATGGTATTTTCATCCATGGCTAGTTAGTTTTCTAGTTTTCAAATATTTTTCTTTCTTCTTTCTGAAAATTATATGTGAAATCAAGTAATGGAGTGTAATGGAGACTAATGTGTAATGGAGACTACATGATCCACGGAACGGTCTATGAGAAGCTTGCGTCTTGTGATGTGTTTGGAAAAGTTAAGTTTTCTGAAACCTGAGCAGTGAATTAAATAATTTGAGCCATAAATAATAATACAAAATCATAGTAAGAATAATATGCCATTAGAAATGTTTACAGGGTGGTCTCTGACTTAGTAAACACATAAACATGTTTCATTTTAAATTATTATATTAATTATTTATTAGGAGACATGATATGTTTTTTCAATTTTAGGATGACTGTTGTGTTGTTTCACTGACCCCAGGCAGGGTCTCTGTTCATCAAGATAATTTAGTGAAATGTCTTGGGTTGTCAAAACCTAGTTTTGTAAATCAGATTAAAACATAGTTTTGCATGTAGTTACATATATAAAATGTAAAGCACCCCTTGTCTGTTAGGCAACATAACAAGATGAGTACTCCATGTCAGAAAGTAGTTGCTGTCACTGTGATGCCATAAGATCAACATTTCTGAGTAAGTATGGAAATATCAGGTATTAGTATAAAACCTGCTTGTTTTGTTGTTTTTGTTTTCCCAGCCATTATCCAACAGGCAGACTTAGATGAGGATTTTTTTCTGCCAGAAAAGATGAGCACTGGCTGACTGCCTATTTTTATTGGATGCCTTACAAAGCTGGTGTGCCTCTTAGGTTAACCAGTTGATGGTAGGGCTGAGAAGTGTTTCAAATTAGCAGTAATTCCTCTTACCATTTTTTTAAATACTGTGCCTCTATATCTGCATTCATTTTGTATTGTGGCTTTAAATCACGTTGAGGAGAGGTACGTGCTGTGGTATATAATGGGACGTATATAATTGGTCATATTATCTATAATGGAAGTCCTCTAAGTGCTGTGAAAGTGAAATCCATGTTGAAGGAGAGGAATGCAAATGAAGGTTGGGGTAAATGGATCGGAAATGAAATTTTCTTATTTCTGATTTTGTTAAAATAATATTCAAATATTTAGAAGCTTTTTACTGAAAAATAAACTTGACATTCTCCATAACAGGAAGTAATTATGCAAAGCAGATAGGTACTATTTTACCCTGTTTTGTTAAGGTTACACGCAGGGGTAAATATTAAATTTAAAATATTTTTAAGTTTTATATTTACCTGTTGAAGTTTTTACTGAACAGACAGAAAAATATAGTCTGGATTGCCTGTTTCAGACTCTCTCCCGATAGAGTTTGAAATGGATTGGCAGTATTGTTAGTTTGGTAGTATTTCAATTCTTATTGATTTTCATCTGCTTCCTCCGAAGTTTCAAGCAGTAATTTGGGTGGTTGTTCACTGGATTTTGCAACTTACTTTGACCTCCTGTGTTGAATAAACTTTGTCTTTAAAAAGAATTAATAAAATTTACAGTCCTATAAGGAGTTCTGTGTGATAACTAACTGTGAAATTGTGTCTTTGTTTCAGGAACCCCAAGTTTGTGCTCTAAAAAATAAATAAATATTGTATGTTAAGTACAATGGTATCAAAACATGTGATAGAAGAGGATCTCTGGCCCTATGAGTCTAAAAAAAATGAGTGGCATCAAAGTAAATTAAAATCAACATAGATAAATATCCCACTCAAAATCTCTTAACACAATGTTGTAAGGAAATGTACAGGGTCATTATTGGTATAGTGTCTTTTGGGATGAGTCATCTTTGCTTGCTTTCATGACCTACCAACTCTCAGGCTGCAGCTTTAGTAAAATGTGATCATTTTATCTACAAAGCATCCTGTTTTCAGGAGCTGGCTTTAAACTTGTGAGAGCTGGGGTGGGTGGTGTGCTACGATCCTCTGTACAAGTTGGGCTATCACAAGATTACATGGTGTTGAGTGATGTTAACTGTTCTCCTTATGTCTGGTCACTTTTTTGACCCTGCAACAGTGTCTGCTTTTTGGTAGCACTGGCACTTCTGTGACTGCCAGTTGATCTACAGGAAAAAGGTTTGTGTGTAAGTTCATGGTTTGCATGCTCACAAAATAGCATGTGGTGGTGAGAGTGAATGGCACTGTTGTTTTCAGGAAATGAAGAAGGAAAAGCAGTAACTCCAGCTAAAAAACATATGTTATCCTTGTGCATCAGGGACTGGTAGGTGCTGGCTGGATAGCGCCTTGTGTTTTGTATACTATCAGGATAACTTGTCTGGTATCTGATACTACTAATGAATGCTTACTACTTTGTGCCAATAGCTCCAGTAATGTCTTTGTCTGCACTAGGCTCCCAAATCCATTTTTCTAATCACTGTGCTGAGTAATTGTTCCATTTAGTACACTTTCATTGGATTACTTTCTTCTAGCCGAATTATTTTGCAATTGTGTGCCCCTAAGCACTTTTGTCATCTGTTGGAGCAATTGCTTCAGTGATTAGAGTTCTTCTAAAGCTGCTTGTATTGTCATTAATTTTAAATCTTTATTAAATTTACTATAACCTACAGACATTAGAAACTTATTCTTAATACTGCTGCTACATCTACTCTGTTGTGAGAGCATCCAAAAAAATTTACCAATTTCAGTGCTTGATTTTTGAGAAATTTCAACATGTTATAAAAACTTAAATACAATAATTCAGCTAAAAAAAAAAAGGTTGAATTGTGATTATGATGGGAATTATGTAGTCTACAGTACTAAATGTTTTCTGAGGACTTATCAGTCTGTGACAGATGTGCATGAAAGTAAATAGTCCTCATCCTGTTTTTTTTTGTATTACTTTTCTATTTTGTCAGACTACTTTGTATTTACCTTAAGACTTAGAGATATGCAAAATTAGAACAGAGGTAGGTGATAATAGTCTTTGTACATATTATGACTGGAAGAGAATTTATGCACAGTTTTTGGAGTAAGTGATCTTTAATTGCTGTACCAAGTAATAATAAACTAAACTTCATTCACATTAATATATAGGATGTTAAGAGAGAGGTAAAAATTATATTTCTGCTTCTCTCCAGTCTATGCTAAAGTTGACATAGATGGCAGAGTCTTGATTTTCTAAAAAGCATAACCCAGTAAAACCCAAGTGAATCACAGTGGCTTAGACATGTGGTTATCAGGATCCAGCACATATGTACAGATCTGTGCTAGCTCAAGAGCAGCCTGAGAAGTTCTCAGTGTGTCCCTACTCTCAGAGCCTACTTCTGTCTCTCTGGCATTGCAATATCTGCTCTGTTGAGGATTCATTAATATAATCAATTTCTGAGTGGGAGTTAGAAGCTCCTTAGCCATTGCTAAGATCTGAAGCCCTGAAACTGAAGGAATCGGATAACAGAAAAAGAGCTGGAGTTAAAAGACTTAAACCCTTTTCTTCCTAATTAAACTCTCTAGTTACTCTGTGCATCAAGTAGGTTTTATTATTTGAATTAGTCTTCTATATGCATATTAAATGTTTGTGATACAGGTAACAATTCTTAAGAAGAGGTGCAAGCTGTTAGAGCATTGCAAGGAAGTGTGATGGGATGCATATTCAAATAAGCTGAAGAAAACTTAGTTGCTCCTTTGAAACAATTGTCTGAGAACATCTTTAGCATATGGCCTCATTTGATGAAGATCACCAACATTGTGCTCATGAGATGTACAAGCTTCTGAACCTGCAGGAAAGCCTATGGTAATTAAATAGAAGGTGACCAAAAATTTAGTCTGTTTTCTTCCAGTACTCTTCATCTGAACTTTATGCATACTCCTTCATACATGTATATATTTATATACATGTATATGTATCTAATGTCAGTACAGGATATAGCTCTTCAGAAAAAAACCATTATTTTTCTTGTTTACTACTTGGACAAATAATAAGTAAATTCAAACAAATTTTAAATTAATTTATTTTTTCTACATTTCAAGAAAATAGTATCTTGTTTCAAGAGAAGTGATACTGTATAGCATTTAAGTTTATAATCAAGTAACATGATTTTTCCATTCATTTTTCACTAGAAAAATATCCTATGCCCACTGTGTGCCTGCACTGGCTGTGACAGTAAGGTATTTTAAGTTACTGCAGGATTAAGATAATTACAGAGTACTCTGTTTCAGTAGACCAAAATTCATGTAACTAATATTTATAAAGAAAGTGAAGAGTTTCCAAGGTTTAACTTTGTTAAGCTTACTCTAGGGAACTTTCTTTGGCATGAGGTCAGTCACAGCAGTGTGCCTTTTTACGTATGTAAGCCTCCTTTTTTTTTTTAAGTACTTATCAAGTATGGGCTTATCATTATGTGAATAAATAATTTTTTTAGATGTTAGTACTTCTAGTTATGTGAACATACTGTGGACAGAGCTCGGCAAGGCAGTCTATTGAATGGAGCTGTGAAAAAATGCCATTGGACTGAGCTGATGTTTTGTGTTACATGTTAAGAGTTTAAGGGATAAGATCTTATCTCACCAGCTATTCTGTCATTCTTCTCTCACCTGCACCTGTAGTGTAAGTGTGAAAATGAATGCTGATGTTGAGGATGGAGGCAGTGCTAGTAAGTCTGTAAACTGCTGAAGTTAACTCTACCATATGTAGCCTTGAATATTTGTTCCCATCTCTCCTGTTGCATTGAAAATGAGTTTGTGGGACACAGAGTGAAATTTTGACAATTTTGGTTTTTTTCTTCCCTTTTGGCTGGACTGCTTAAGCTTTTGGCCTCATGAATGAGGGCTGGCACAAGGCAAGGGAGATAGACTGGCAAAAGCCTGGAAGATGACAGGACTGTCCCTTTCAATTCAGCACAGACCTTAAACCGACAGTATTAATGCAGTTTGTGGGTGCCATTTGAGGAATTATCTTGAGTATGATGCTCACAGAAGACATTGTTTCCTTGTCTAAATTGCTTGTTCTCATTCCTGTGCTGCAGTCTGATTGCTAGTTGTGCCAGTACGATTATCTTGGGTCTGTGCAGTAAAAATCCCTCATCTGCACAGTCAGTCTTGCTGGCTCCCTCGGCAGGAGCGTCTGCTGGGTCCTGTCAGAGCAGGCAAAGGCCTTCTGCTGGAGATGGCTGCTTCAGCAGGCACACCTTGTCTCTTGTCAGGGGGGAAAAGGAAGGCAAGTGAAACTGTTTTGTAGGACGAATCCAGCCTGCATGCTTCCTGAGCCAACCTTATCAGTCTGGGCACAAGACTGCCACCGAGTGTCACAGTGCTGTGTGCTTGTGCATCCTATGCAAATGTACTGCTGACTTGTTAGGTGCCAATTAAATGCTGAAGTGTGAGCCAGGGGAAATTGAACAGTTGAGGTGTGTAAGTAATGTAGATTTCTCTGCTCAGTTACCTTGTCACTCATGGCAGCTAAAAGTAAACACTAGGAAGCTGAAAACATTCTAATATTAAAAAACTTATGTTTATTTAAATGCCTCACAAGGAGTACTATCATAATCATGTAACCCACAACCCATAAAACAAGATTTTCTAATTACTGACAATAGAAAATTTATCACTGTTAAGTTCATTTTAGCTTATCTTCTTTTGTATCCACAAGATATAACTATTATTCCAAAAAGCCTTGTAGGACTGTGTCTTAAAAAAAGCCCAACAAAACCAAAAAGCAAAAAAAACCCCTAACCCCCCCAACTCTTTGACTTTTTGCAAGTAACCTCTGTTCTAAACATCTGGATTGTTTCTCTTTTTAAATTTCCTTTTGCTTTTAGAATAATTTTGTAAATATTCAGTCTTCATGGATCTTTGTATTTGTTTAATGACTTGTTCTGAAGTAAATGTTCCTGAACAGTTTTGTTTTTTTTCTTTACCACTTAATTACAGGGGAGAAAATAAGGACTAGTTATAAATTTCACTGCATGGTTATAACTGAATCAAAACCTGTATCTGTTTGCATTAAGGTGTATATTTGGTATTAAATCATCCATGTATGATACATTTTCAAACTGTTTAAATGCTGTTTCATGCCCCTTGAGTGTGGTTGGATAAGGACACTGGAAGGCACATCTTGTCCTTTTGCTCAAATAATTAAGTTGAAATTTTTCAAGTATGATTGGGAGAGCAACCTGTCCAGGTAGGACTTTAAAAGCCCAGTTACGTGCTTGATGATCTGATGCCCAAGATGGTGGCAGTTGTAATGTGTGCTGTCAATAGCTTGGCTTTCCAGGAAAATCTCTCCTCACCAGTAGCATTTCACATAAGTGTGAATGGGAAAATGACTGAGAGATGAGTGTTTGAGTGAAATGTGATTTAGGCTTGACTTGCCAATATTTTTCTTCCTCCTTTCTTACTACTTGTATTTTTCTGTTTGAGGCTTCTCCCTTGCCTGTATGTCCTTGCAGCTGCTGTATATGGTGAAGACTTATTAGTTCAATTTTATGTTGACCTAACACATTGAGAGACTGAGATAAGAATGGAGTGTTTTCCAGCAGAGCAATGTGCAGAGGTGGATGCCTTGCCCAATGCAGAAGGATCTGCACAGCTTCAGGTGACAGTCAGAGCTGTATTGAGAGCAGCCCTTTTGCAAGTAAATGACTTTAGATGAAGCTTAGGAGCTTTCCAGTTCCTGACTCTTTCTTCATAAACAATACTATCCTGTTTAAAAGTATCTTAACTTTCATTTTTTAAAAAAAGTTAACAGGGATGACTCAGTTAAGTGAAGAATTAAGCTCAAGGTGAAAGCCTGCTCCTTATCATTGCTGCGTATCCTTTTGACTGCTGAGGATGAAGACTTAAGGACTAAAAGATTGATTTGTGTGGTTTCAGTTCAAATATGCAAAAATGTTGTTCATTTGTTTGGCCAGAGACTGGCTCTTTTCATCAAGGAGAAAAATAAGAGCTGATCAGGAGACAAGTGCAGCTGCAGGGTGTTACAATCGAATGAGGGGTTTCTGACAGTCTTGGAGCAGTTAGCAAGTGGTTGCTATATTAAAAAAAAATAATAAATTATTTGCATTCTTTGTTCCTAAAAAAGACCAGCTCTGTGTAGTTTAAATTTAATATTTCTGTATATGAATATAGTGGCTAAGAATTCCGAGATGGATTTCTTTATGCTGAGCATTTTATAAATACATGGAAATTGTTCCTGTTGTATAAGTTACGATTGTTTTAAATGAGTTTCATATAATGCAATATTAAACATTAACATTTTAAAGGGTTTTTTAAGTTATGTCTGAATGGTTTTCCAGACTTTGCTTTCTTCTTTCTCCTGCACCCAATCTCTCTTGATGGATTTGCTTGTTTTTTCACAGCCATACTTGCAAGATGAGGACTTCTGATGTCAGTTCTTAGCATGTCTCTTTTCCTAATTCAGCTTTTTCTGAAAATGGTTTGTTAGTAGTTTAATTTTAACAGAAGGTTTAAAATCCAATCCCAGTAATACTCCACCAAGTAAATTTACTGTCAAGGCTGGAATGTAAAGATGAAATCAGAAGCAAAATCAACTTTTCACAAAATATAAATACAGCTGGACTAATCACTGCAGTGATTGTAAGATTGTTGCAGGTGCAGGGATTAATTACATAAAATACTAGCCTTAACAAGATGAAAAATGCTGATAACAATCCCCTTTCAGACTCAGCTGTGGAGGTCTTGCTTGCACATCCACCATAAATTCCTGCCTTTGTTTTGGAACTGAAATGTTTCCTCCAATTAAACTCCTCATTGTTTAGAAATCCATTTGTTTTTTGAGTCAAAGGCCAGTTGATTATTTATTTATTGCTTATTCTGGAGGCTGCACAGGTGTCTTCCTTGTCAAGTTTTTTATTTCTTTTCATGATACTGTGTTAAACAGCTGATGGAGTTACATGGAATCAAAATGTGATTTTTCTGTTTCAACCAGCTACATTTGGACACTCAGGTACATGAACTTCTATGTACTCAGTAATAAACTTCTGTACTTCTTGGGGAAAGAGCATCACAATACATACACATGGAAATAAACTGTTCCTTAGGAGTCTAACTGTTGCTTAGTGAGTGTTTTGGGAATCAAGGCAGAAACTGATATAATTTCTGTGTTTTCATTCTTAGTGGACATTGCATCAGCTGCTCCTTTTAATTATTTTAGGCTACAGGATCTCCATCAAGTACCACAGGAGGTCATCTCTTCAGTCTTTGACTTAGAGCTTTGTTGGTGATACTCCTTTGAAGTTTTCCCCATAAGGAAAACGTAAGAATGTGCAAGACTTTGGTGTATGTCTCTGCTCTTCTTCATGAGGGAAATATTGAACTTTTAGAAGGGATTGTTGTCCCATGTGTTACGGAGTCTCCTGCAGTGGGTAACACTGAGAAAAATTACTTGACATGTAGTTGCTGAGTGCTGCAGGTCTTACGAAGCTTATCACCAGCTTGAGAGGAGCCACTCATTAGTTGCTACATGGAATGCACTGTACATACTCAGAACAGAACAGGGAAGGAGCTTAGCATTAAGTCATGGTTTGGTCAGCTTTGGATTCATTATGTGAGGTGTTTGGTTCTGTTAGGACTGTAGCTGTGGTGAAGTCGTTCAGTGTCATCTATTATAAAGCACAGCAACATTCTGGATGCCAAGCTGAGATTTTTAGCCTGCTGCAGTTTTAAATATGTGTTTTTTTTCTTTGCTTGATTATGGTTAGATCACAAATTAAGAGTTAAAGACAAAGAAAAAGCAGAAGTGCCAATTATTCAGAATAATAAAATTTTTCTCTGGTATAAAAGACATTGACCAGGACAAATACCAGTAAGAACACTAACCCATACTGATAAAAAAGAATAATGAAAATTGTCTTCATTGTTGAACCACTCAGGAAGAGGGTGTAAAAATGTATTTATGAAGAAAGTGAAGAGTTTATACACATAGACACCACTATATAAATACACAAATATTGAATAAAGCTTGCATAATCCGTGATTTCCTGCATAAAGACACAAGAAAAAATCTGTACGTAAGACATGTTAATGAAAAATTTATCAGCTTAAAATCATGCTACAATTTAGGGTTCAATCCTACAATTTGAAGTGATATTACTTATGAGTACCCCACTGAAAGCTGATTTATGCACTTGAATTTTCTGTGTTCTTAAGGGACTGTAGAATGAAGCAACATAATTCAACAGTTAGAAACACTGCAGGTTTGCTTGTTGAAGAGTTTTAATATTAGGTTTCCCTTCAGGAGTTTGATTTTTACTTCTGCCTTCAAGTAGTCAAGCTGCTTCATGATGGCATAGGTATGCCTTAAAGAAACAAACTTAGTAAACTGTTGATATTTCTTTTCTATCCAGGGTCCAGAAACCTGAGATTGTATCACGCTAAATTTATGCAGTTTATAATTTTTGTTCTCTTAGCAAGTGTTAAAAAAGCAGTCAGCAAAATCAAGTCTGAAGTGAAGCCTGTTGGGCAATGCAGGTCACCCTGAGGGAGGCCAGCCTGCCAGGATGAAGTGGTCAGCACTATTTTGACCCACTGATTTTCATAAGACTGGTTAACAAAGGCTTTCTGTTCAATTTGGGCATGAGATCTGGCTGCACTAAAGCTGTTCTTTTTAGCTGTTAAGCTAAAAAAAAAAAAAACAGCTAAAAAGCTGTTTAGCTGTTAAAGCTGTTGCTTTTTAAAAAAACATTTTTAATGACAGCTCCAACAAGAGAGTGTGGGTTAATTATTTTGGGGAGGAAGAAAATGGGGCAAAGGGAAACGTTCTTAGAAAATACTGTTCTGAAATGAGGCATTTAATGAGGGTGGTTGTGTCCTATTAGATTTCTCAGAGTTCTAGACATCTTTCAAAACTACAGCATAGCTGTTGCTTTATTTAAAATGTAGAGCAGTTTTAAACTATCTCACCTGCTTTCTTTACTTCCTTGATTTCTCTGCAAGTTTACTACAAGCCTGAATGATGCTTGAAAGTCTGTGAGGAAGGGGTGATCTATGGTAAAAGCAAGGAGGTAAAAAATATAGGTGCAAACTCAACCAATTGCTTTTAGCTGGACAGTGTGAAGTAGAACATGCAGTTTGAATACTTGGAGAAGTGAAATAAAGCCTGTTAGTAATTTCAGCAGGGCATTTAGACTATTTGTATTTTAGTTCCATGCTGATGCCAAGCACCATTAGGCAGGGTGCTGGATGCTGTATAAACATGCAATTACAAGATGATGTATTTTATATCTGTATGTAATGTTTGTGTATGGTGTGGAATCCCCTCAGTGATAAGTCAGTTTAACTTTGTTAGGTTCAAGGAAGCTATACTTATTTATACTGGCTGGAGATCTGGCTCTGTGTGCTTTTGTCTAGGTGAAGATGTTATAAAGATACATAAACAGTCTCTTAGTGGCCATGTGAAGACATAATATTCTCATGTGTTTCAAAGCATTTTTGGACGTGATAGAATAATTTCTGCTTAGATCGTGCTTCTCTGGCTGTTTTGGAAAAGTAAGTTGGAGTATTCCTCACTGAGAACTGTACATGCATCGTTAGGGCTGAGTGATTTGAAAGAAAAAAAAATTAAAAAAAATTAAATTTTACTTAGTATACCTGTTTATTTTAAAATGGGAAGCATAAAGAATAATTTTAAGTAGAGTTTTGGAATTTGTTTGGAATGTGTATCTATTTTTCCTATTATGTAGGCATTTGAAATCTGAATTTTTTTGTTCCTGCAATTATGGTTCTATTTTCAAGTGCATTTTTTTGGTGGGCATGCCAAGTAATATATAGCATTACTTATGGATTTTTGAGTTCAGCTTTCAAGTACCACCTGCACACAATTTGGATATGTCAGATAATATTACTGTTCAACAGAACTTCTTGGCATAACTTGGTTGGATTCCAGGTGATCTGTCTTAGGATAGCTTGAGAATAATCAAAAAAATGTCCTGGAAATCTGCCCATGGAAGTCCTTAAAATGAGACATGTAGCTGACAACATAGCTGCTATTCACTGAAGTCCAAATTGTTCTTTCTCGTTTGTGGTATATTCCTGCCTACAGAGACAGATGCAGTTGTTACATTTACTGAGTCACAATATGAAGAATTCTCTGATAATTTATTTTAAAAGAACCAGTCACAGATATGCAACTCTTGCTTACAGTTGAAGCACTGTTTTTTTGTTGTGTTTGTTTTTTGGGTTTTTTTGGCCATGGTTATGCAGGTTAGCTTATGATGCCAAACACTTCCAGTGGAAATCTGTGCACCTCCTACAAGTTCTCTGTGTGTTCCATCAGCAGTGCTGCCAGGATCTTTTAAGTTTGCATTGTTACTTCCCACACAAGTAAAACTGAGTTCATGTTGAAGTAATGAGATGCTGTCAAGAGGACAGGAAGCTTCTTTCTTTTTTTTATTAAGGCAGCAGACAGGTGATGTAGCTTGGGGACAGCTGCCAAGGAGAAACACTGAGCATGAGGACTCCAACTGCAGTCTGCTAGGTCTTGATCTGTTCTCCTCTGCTTATTGTCCTCTTCGTTCCAGTTACATTCTCACTCTTATGGCTGGTACCTTTCCACTGCTCTTTGCTTGTACATATTCTTCTTTGTCTCAAATATAGACAGGCAGAAGTGAATGTTACTGTCCAAGATCAGCAGGATGGGTCATCCCATCCCAGCAGATCCCTCAGGTTCCTGATGAGACACCCTGATGAGGAGGTCACAGAGCAGCTGCAGGATGGACAGGCAGACTCAGAAGCTGGGGAAGCATGCAGAGCATGGTCTGATGTGTCAGCTGAGGTTTAGTGTAGAATTGGCATGTGGAATTGTAATGTGAAACACTTATGGTTGAGACAACAGGATTTATTTGAAAACTTTTAATGAATGATGTAATCTGACTTGCAAATTCTTTGTCTCCACTACAGTTTTGAAATTGCACATTTTTTAGAGTAATTCTTAAAAATAAATTGAGAAGTTGCAGCCACGAAACCTTTAACTTCTGCAACCAGGAACTAGTGTTGAAAGCAGAAAAACAGCCCTGAGAGTTTCTGAGGATCCTCTATTATAAGGAAAGCCATCTTTGGAAAGGCTGATCA
>NW_009953964.1:3069232-3121983 GCF_000747805.2 Chaetura pelagica
TATGTATGAACTAAGACTTTTTGATTTAGCCAAAACCAGGAGGTTTCTTAGAGACTCTGCTAATAAAAAATTGGTTGTAGTCCCAGTGAGCTAGTATTGAGGTCAATAAGGTTATGTCACCTTACTGAGAATTGATTTCTTGGGGAATAAGATTGTACCCTGTGTTCATTAATGTGCTCAAATCATCTCCACTGGCACAAAGGTGTGACTACATGTGCCAACTGTAATTCCCTGAGTAAGTGTAAGCTGTTGAAAGCAGAATGATTCATCCTAAATGAGATAAAAATTGGCATAGATCTGTAGTAAATTTAGTCTGCTGGATTGATGCAAAAATGCTTGGGTCACTGAATCTCATCTGGCCTCCAGGCTCAGTCAAGTTACCCTGCTCATGCTTGGTTGAATGTGTGGGACAGAGCATTGAACATCTGGCTCAAGAAATGCTGTATAGGTTATAAAGTTGACATTGATATATTCTGTTAGGTTCTGTTGTTTTTGAAAGCTTTTTCAGTGGCCATGCTGAAGTCAGTGAGTGATTATTTTGCAGATCATCTTTGAAAATTGAAACTATGATGCCAGTGTTTCTCTTCTTGAACTCAAGTGATGTGGGAATGAAGGAAAGGGTAGTTATGTAGGTTACAACAGCATTCTTCTAGAAAGCAATAGGTTAGTTTCTGGTGCTTGCAATTTCTCAGTTTGTGACATTTGAGAAAGATGCTGACATTTGAGAAACATATTGTACATGTCTGGGAACTGGTGATTAAACATTGTACAATTTGGACATGGTATCCATAAAAGGGATCTGCATGAACTCATGTTAAGAAACAACACATGGTTGTTAGTAACCACTATTTGGGGTTATTTGTTTTTAAAGAAGCAAGTAGTTAATTTCTGGCAAGCTAGGAAAAGGAATGATGTCAAAATGAGAACAGAAAAACTAAGAATGTACTTTCATATGTAAAAAAATAAATGTGCCCATAAACTGCACCTTTCAGATTGGAGAATGTATCACAATTTTGCATCATTTCAGGGACAGATAATATAATGTTTTAATTTGCATTTGACACAATTATCTGCAGTGCCACCAATTCATTTGTGCCCCATGACTTCATGTACCCTTCACACCATCTGTATTAATTATGTCTCTACACATCAATGCAGATGTGTACACATCAAGGCACATGAACAGTGCTCGCTTTGATACTTGCTCAAGAATTTATCTCTCTTTTTCAGGAGTGACAGTGAACACATTACTCTGTTTTTTTGGCAGGAAGAGAACTTTCTACATGGAAAATTACTACATTGATGTGAAACTTCAGTTGTAATACTGAAGATGTGAAAATTCAGTTGTAATAGAAACATGCTGCACAGAGTACCATTCTGTGCTTTCTTGCTCTTTCTAACAGGTGTTCTTTGCTCTACATGAAATTCACAGAGAAGAAAGTTTTGCCAACTTTTTCAGTAAATCATCAGCCATTATATCACCTCATCACTCTATTCTGTACTCTTCTCCTAACCACCAGAACATGTCATCCTTCAACAGCTTCTGATAATGGTGGTCAAAAAAATTATTTATATGCTGTCAACACAGCCAAAGTGGTGCTTTTGACTTAATAGGGAATGAAAAAGAAATCAAGCAAGATGGTACTGAAGGCTTTTTAAATTTCTGAAAAGCTTTTTGTCTCTATTCATGTTGATACAATATTATTTGTTGTTCAGTCTTGTATCTCATACAAATCTAAAGTTTTGTTTTAACAAAACAAAAATTTTTAGGTGCTGGGTGATTTTTGGAAATTGCTTGGACAATCAGGTATTGTTGGAGTTGCTGAAAGCAGGGAGTTAGACTAGATGACTTTGGAGGTCCCTTCCAACTAAGATTCTGTGAGATAAGTCTTGTTAAAACTTGTGGAACACCAAGACTATTGCTGCTGACCCTCAGGCCTCTTGCTTGGCTTTGGATCTGCAGGTGTGTATGTGCTGCCTGTCTGGTCTTGGCAGAAGCAAGTGAAAGTGCAGCGATGCAGGTGGCTGCTGCTGAGGAAGCCCTCGTTTCCACAGCTGACACATTCTCTCAGTGGTACCAGGACATGCATGGGAAGAGCTGGTTGCCATCATAGTTCAGTTTGCAGTCACAGGCCTCTTAGGCATGATCTGGTATAACAGACTGTTTAATATAAAAATGCACATTTCTTAGATTTTCTTGATGAGGAAGATTACTACCATTTTCCTTTAGAGATAACTATTTCCTTATGAGTTCAGCATAAACTTCATGACAGCTTTAGTTGGCATTTCTATTCAAGGACTTTTAAGTACTTGAGTTTGAAAATAATGGAGCTGTACAGGTGTATTAGTATCATTCTGTAATAAAGCTTTTGAAATAAAGCTTTTGCTTTTGAATACAGAAACACTCATTAGCATTGCACTGTATGCTTATGATCTGTATGCAAAATGTGTGTACATGTATATTTCTGGCATAATATAGTGTAACTGAAATACCAACAGCAGTCAACGGACTATGATGTGGAAGTTGGCAGAATTAACTTAGAATATCTCATCAGTTTTTACATGACAGAGCATTTTCATATCGCAAGCCATGTAATAATCTTTTCAGATGCTATGCATAGTTAAATTACTTAAATGTATTCCACTTTCCAGGTTTCAAGGTCACAGTGAGGTATTAGCTATTCCTTTTCTTTTTTTATCATGTAAGTAGTATGGAACAGTTACAGAAGAAAACTTCTATTAGAACAAATGAATACATTACTAGGCAAGCTTAAGAAATAGTAATCTAAAAAAATGACAAGATAAAGCAGAGCCTGATGTGGACAAGTCAGTATTCCTTGTTTCAAGATGGTTAGAGGTATTTTATATGCATTATTTGTTCCATATTCTTATGAGACAGTAATCGTGAGATTATTTTTGGAAATCTCATTGGAAAAAGTGATGCACTTTAAAAAAACAATTCAAATGAAAGCAATGTCACCTTGACTAAACCTGCTCAGTTCAGCATATAAATGAAATGCTCATCTTTCTTTCCAACTACCAACCTCTTTTTTTGTTGTTGTTGGAAAGGGGACAAAACTCATACTGTCTCATGACTGCAATGCTGGAAAGAGCAAAGTCACAAAACTCTGCAGGATCCTTGATTTTCTTAGCTGTAGGTATATTTATTAAGGTCATTTTTTTCAGGGAAGGTCTGTATTATACTTTCACAAATAAGTTCTATGCAATCTTTTCTAATAATCCAGTCAGCCTTGTAAATTATCCAGTCTGTGCTTTCTGTTGTGTTCATGTGCCTCCAAATTTGATAACTTTGAACATGAGTAAAATATGTTGTAGTGTGTGGTATTTTGAGACAGAAATATTGATAGGTGTTAGAAATTAATAATAATGATAGTGGCTAGAGACATACGGTTACATATTAATTAAAAAATTAAACTGGTTGGATTGCTAACAAGATGACTGATGCAGTGTTCTTTTTTTCCAAAAGATATGACAAGGCGTGTGCTTTGGTTATTAATAATCAAAGCTGTAAATTTCTATATTGGTTTCTAAGACAATCTGGATGGTATCACAAGGTGCCTTAGAGGAGAGAATTACAAGCATAGTGTTTAGAGAGAAAATAAGTGAAGATGAACCACCCTGGGCAGTTCTGGTTACAGACAATGCAAAGGAAGGCTGCATACTTTTTCAGCTCCTTGTGATTTTTAATGGTTCTATTTAATAATGTGCTGCACCCTCCCCATCAAGGAAACATGAAGATGCATATTTTTCCACCAGAAACAGATGTATATGTTCCAAAATGTAGAGAATTAATGTTTACCGTACACCCACAGTTTCTGCTTTTGTTTTTGAACAGCTAGGTGGTGCTTTTTGAATATTTAGTATATAAATAGTATGTGATTAGTTTTATTATTGTAATATCAAGTGAAAGATGAATATTCAAATGTATGAGAGAATTGCACTTGAGCTGCATGTCAGAAAAGGCACTCATGGTCCAAGTAAAAGGGCACATCTTTCCTGCAGTTAGCCTGCTTCTTTTTTCTGTTGAGGTTGATCAAGTCATAGCTGTAATATTAAAATGAACCAATTGTAAATGTTATAACAAGTGTCTTTCTGTAGTACTCTGTGATATCCTCACTTGTATGTCACTAAACTGAGCCAGAATGGGAGGCTACTGATCTATTTTTATAAGGCTCTCAGCAAAAGAAGGGGTTTAAGTAGGATATAATTTAAGAAGATTAATTAGTTTTTGGTGAGTTTACTCCCAAGTGGGAGTGAGGTTTGGAGGAAGTGCAGAGTAACAAGTGGGTTAAAGTGGTGATAGCTGGGCAGTTTGGAAGTGTGCTTTTTATTTTTGAGCAATAATTTTAAAAGCTGTAACTGGAACAGAGGTGAATAATGAAGGGCTGTGCGACTGACATCAGGTAGCTTGTGTGTTGGAAGGCAGCTGTGAATGGCTGCATGTAATTAGAGTAGTGGACTAGAAAAATGAGAATGAATTAGTATATAACCAACTGTGACTTAGCAATGCCTGGATCATGTGCAAAATTTTAATGTAAAACAAAGTTTTAACTTTTTCTATTGAGAATCATGATGTTAAATGTTTCTGTTGAGGGAAGAGAAAATGTTTATATCTGTGCACTTTATTAAATAGAACTCTGCAACTTCTTGAAATTAGTAACTTCATTGTGTACAAGAGAACTGAAAGTATAAATATAAAAGGTAGTGGAATTTAAGTGAAAAGGTGACTTAGGCTTTGAGGTTATATCAATAGCAGGTACCAAAGACAGGGAACTGCCTTGTGAATTAGGAATATGATCTTTTCAGCTGCGTTGTCAGCACTAGAATGTTTTCAGAGAACTTCTTTACTTTTATGTGCAAGAGTTTTCTTTTATATACACTTCTATACATTTTCATGTGAAGCCATGCCTCAGCCTTAGTGTTTAGCAGTTCTCCAGTGGCAGATGATAGATTCAAAACCCATCCTCTTATGACCAGTTGCTTTTCATGAAGACTATCAGGCAATGAATTCTTACTCTTTTTGTGTTGTGAAGAACATGTGAAAATGGCAGCAAGTGACTACTTTCCTTAGAACATGTCTATCTACAAGGCAGGCTGTTTATGCCTCTAACTTATTACTTAGCTGTAAAAATGCTAGATAAAATTAATAAAATTGTGTGCTATAGCTGTATTTATGCTGCTGTGAAGTATGGAAGGTTTTATTGAGTTATCATACAAGGTTCTTTTTGAAGTAATATTCAAGTACATGTTTGGGGTTTTTGTTAATGTTTTCCTGGTGTTTTTAGCATTAGAATACTGGTTGGGGTTGCCAAAAGAAAAAACGTTCCAGCTGAGAATTCTGTAGTCCTTCAAACTACAAAATGGAAAGCAGTATGTTTGCATTAAGCTATTTCTTATCTCTAGCTTACCTTGTGTTTGGCATCTTATCAAATGTGTTAATGAAAATGCATCTGATTGGAAAGGGCACATTGCCTAATAAAAGCATTGCAAATCGTTAATTTTGTGGTAAATTAATTCAGTATAGACTGTTTCTAAATGTAATTTTTAGTATTTTGTTAAGAAGGGGTAGAGAAATGTTTTTGACCACAGGGAGTTATTACAACCTAACCTCTAAACATGTGTCAAGAGAATGAACCCTGAACATAGGGAGAGCAGTTTAAAAGGACAGAAGCATGAATGGCTATTAATTGTCTGTAAATACACCTGGGTTGGAGGTTAAAGATTAATGAGAGGAGAGAAATTCTTCAGTATCCCTGAGCAATTTGTCCACTAGGCCACGGATTATCTTGGGCAGTAACAAAGATAATATTAAAACTTCTGTTGGGTTTTATTGGCCTTACATTTTTATTAATGGTAAATGGTGTTTCATCAATGTCTTATTTGTAAAATGGCACCATTGGGTTTTCTCTAGCACAAAATGAATTGTGTTCGTGTCCTGCTTAGTGAAAGTCAGCTTGTTGGAAACCTCAAGCGCTGCATCAATTCAATCTCAGCAAGATTTGGCTTGGGTTTCTGTCCAGAGCTAATACTCATTTTAACCTGTTTTAATTCCCCGTTGTGTTTGAAATCATGCTTAATGTTGTCTCTTTTAAGTCAGGGCAGAAGAGATCTAGAAAGTCTGGTTTTTTACCATATAAAACACAAAATATTTTTGTACTTGTAATGTGAACAAACGACAATGAATCATTACAGTTTTCTGACCTAGAATAGTCTACAAATCCTTATAGTGCTTTATAGTATTGAATTAACCTTTACCTGACATTTAAGTTTAATATTTTTCACTCCTTCCCAGCACATAGTTTAGTAAGATGGAAATAAAATGGTTACCTGCTAGAAAGTATTGCTAAGCTCTGTTAAACTTAACTGCTCAGAGATCACAAACACACTGGCAGCAGTTCCTGCCCTCAGCTGCATAAGTAGCTGTCAACAGCACTCAAACTTAACAGTAAATAGGCTGTTATTTTGTATTTAACAACCCCTGATACTGTCCTACTGCTAAAGTACATTTTAATTGGGTGATAAAATATGTAGTCTTGTTGTCACACTTTTCTAATATTTTCCCTCTCCAAAAAAACCCTCTGACCTCACCCTCTGTCTCAGAAACCCTTCATGGGGATCAGTACTTTGACAAAAACTCACTTGGAGCATCTGTTACAACATGTTATGTATATTTGTGCTGGGTTAGGTTGTCAATGTAGTGATGTATTCATGCCAAAGAAACAAGAACATTGATTTTAGCCGTTGTCTTAGATCTTTCCATTTTCTCTTTCTGGTGACTTCCTGCAACCATGTGCTGCTTGCTTTCTCTTTATTTCTGTTACTTGGTTTTTTTGGGTTTTTTTTGAGGGGGGGAAGGGACTGGGATTCCTTTTATTTATGTTTTAAACATTCCCAGTCTCAGAAACACAGAAGAAAAAGCAAACATAAACAGTAGTCTGAGTGTAGGATTTTTTCTGTCAGGGTGTGTTAAGGTTCCTCCAGCCTTATGTGAGCAGCTGTCGTGTCAAGACACTATTTTACTCTAAAATTGTGTTAGCAGCCACTCCAGGGTGGCTGTGATATCCCTGGATCACTTCAAGTCTTTTCAAGAGATGAAACTGGAATCTGCCATAAGGCTCTTAGTCAATAATGGGAACTTGGAGTATGACCTGATGGTTCCCTTGATGGTCATATGGTTTCCCTGTCACATTCTGCTGCGTCAGGCAGTTCTGTGGTCCTGACTTTCCAGTCATCTCTGGGTTAGATTTTGACACAGAAGGAAAGCAGGAGGGCTGCAGAAATCCCCTCAATCTGACAATAGTGCAAAATACTATACAAGGACAATTTAGAAATGCGTTGAGGAGCAGCAAAAAGGAATATTTAACTTGGCAAAATAAGCTTAATTATTTTGATGACAAATCTTGCGACTTCCCACTGAACTTTTCTTTTACTCTGTGTTTATCGTTCTTCCCTACCTCTTACTCTTTATGCCTTTTGAGGCTGGATCTCATTTATGGGGGTTGATTTTAGTTATGTGAAGAGCAAGTGCTATAATACCATCTCCTTTCTGAGGAACTCTGGAAGATGAAGACATCTTCCCACACGGAATCATTTTCCTATTTAACACATCTTCATGAGCATTCATCAAACTGCTCATTTGATCTAGAGCCTGAAGCACTGGGAGCTTATGAATGAAACTGCCAAGACTAGGATCTTTCCTACCATATGTCATCACTTCCCTGAAGAGAGATGGAGATTGATACATGGAAGCTGTTTATAAAACAGACTAATCCTTAGTAAATTGTGGTTTTGGCCCAGAAATAGTACAGGCAGGCTAAATTATAAAGTATATTTCCAGTTTAGTTAGGACCTTTAAAATAAACATATATAAAAATGTGTTTATGCAAACACACAAATATGTGAGTAGATAAATGTGTGCTATCATTAACTACATCAAAGTAGCAGGATTTTTTCTAGAAAGTACCTCTATGGTTTACCTAGAATTCCAGAACCAAGTAGAAGTTTTATAACGCGTGGATAGAGACAAGGCTTATCCATAGTTTTACCTGTCCACATATCAATATAATTTAGTAATTTTATTTTTATATATATCTAAAAAGCCTTTTAGGTTGCTAACAGGTAGTTGATAGTCATGGTAGTTTCTGTCACTGGAAAAATAACTATTTAAATTACAGAAAAATATGTTTTTAATATAAATAAATTCAGTCTGTCACAGTTTGACTCAAGACTGTCAACGTGACATATTGGGGTCATGCACAATACATTTGTAAAGAGTTGAATGGATTTATTTTCTGAGTTTATGAATGCCAACAATTAAACTATGCTGAACATTCCGTCTTAGAGCTTAGATAAAAATTCCTGATCAGGACCTGCAGATGTGATCATCTTGCAGGTATCTTTAAGGAATTGAAGTTTAATCTTTTTCTATTAGTTCACAGAAATTCCATTACTACAATTATTTATTTTGGATCTGTTTTCATGAAGAGATTTTTTTATGAGAGATATACACTTACACCCTGCCCTTCCATATTCTTAGTCATATGGAGGAAGAATTTGAGAATTCAGGATAGATCCAGAAGCACTGGTGTTCTTAGCAAGCAGTGATTTATTTGTATTTGGTCAACAGAGCTTCATTTGATCTAGCTTTTTCTAGTTCAAAAAGATGGAGAATAACTTGACAATAGAATGCGCTGAGACATATATGTTTTTCATAGTATGGTAACTACAGTAATGAAGAGCACAGCTTCAGTTTATGCATTAACACCAGCTCTACTGACAAGAAGTATACATAAGGCTAAAAATGTACACATGACGAGAATGACAATGGCAGAGCCATTATCCGTAACAATGATTATAATCAATGATGAGAAACTTTGAACACGTTACTGGTTTGAAAAGTTTCTGCTCTGCATTTTTACCTTGAAACGTGGATGGGAGAGAATGTCGTTTGGTGCCTTTTATCCTTTAGCTATATTAAGTCGATACCCCTAAGGCCTGTCTGTATAGGTAAACAATTTTGTTTAGTCAGCAGGCTGACATAGACACAGGCTTTTCCTCTTCTCAGTAACAGAAGTTAGGAGTTAACAAGTATCTGCTGTATGCTTCTAGAACTTCTGTTGTGGTCAATTATCCATAGCAAGAAAATAGCTGAGTTTTAGACAGAAGCACAGCTAATTAAAAATCTGCTATAAACCCTCAAGAGTTTATCCCTGTGGTGTGTAAATCAGGATATTAAATGGTCTACAGTAGTTTTTAGGAAATTGCAGATGATAAACAGCAGGGTGAATGAGCCAGTCATTCCATATTTTAGCTAACTTTAAATTGGTCATAATGGTCAATACTGGACAGTTATCAGAGAATGTATTGATATCACATGAGGTAAAAAGTAATCTAGTTGGGAGATAAGTCTGGAATCTGAGGCTATTCTCATGGCAGCCATAATATTCAGACCAAATGTAGACAAGATTTGATGAATAAATTTAATTTTAAAATGTGTGAATTCAGTATAATTTCTTTGACCTTTCAGTCACACAGATGTGAATACAAACTTAATCTAGCTTCAGTTTTGTGCATTTGGTGTGTTTGTGAAGACCCCTTTGTATTTTTCAAAAACTGCTAGCTAATGAGATTTTTTAGAAATGCAGACAAGATTCTCCAAACAGAAAAGTTTTAAATGTGAGCTTCTGCTGTGCAAGGTCATTTTTAATTCCTAGTTGACTTGAAAAATGCTGAATGTCAAACTGCACTAGGAAAACCTTCATACATAATTAGAGGTTCAGATTGGCTGGAAACACTCAGTGGTGTTGTCTATTGCCAAAGAGAGTAATTTAATTACTGTCCATATGCCCCGTTGGGCCTGACTGAAGCCCCGTATTGCCTGGATAGACTTGATTAGTGAAAGTGTTTCTCCAAAAATAAAATTCTCGCCTTGCTCAGCCAGTCTTGGATGGCACCTTTTTCCTCTATCTCCTGCTTCTCACTTTCATCCTGATATACCACAGAGAGACTTCAGATTCATCTTGTCAAGCCATTAATGACCCAATAGCTCAAAACTTCTTTTTTATTAGCTTTGGATTGCATTGAGCTTTTTCATATCTTTGTATTTTTTGACCCAATGAAGTCTCAAAATATTTCTCACTGCCTGTATTGATTGTTAGAGATTTTCCATCAACATTTAGATGGTTGTTTTCTCAATATATATTCATGAATACCTTATGTCGGTTTTAAAGGTAGGGAAGTGTGAGGCTCAGGACAATTCTAATTTGTGTGACGTCTCAGAAATGACAGGACTGATGACAGATCATCACAAACCTGTCCATCTTGTGTCTCCAAGAATTGTAGTACATAATTCATTGCAACTGTGGAAGCATTAGCACTATCTTAAGATTGTAGCTGATTTTAAAAATACATTTTCATTTTCACTTATTGATTTACATATGCCTTACACAGGACTGTTAGGAATTGTAGTTCATCAAGGTAAATACTGACATCTCTCTAATACAGCTTATAAGAACACAACAGGAATTTTCCATGAGAAGTAACAGCAAATTAGTTTGAAACCAAGATCACATGACCAGCTATAGTACTGTTTGATTAAATCTTAATGCTATGTGAACAAAAACATTTGTAATTTAGTACTTCTAATATTAAAAACTAATTTGAAAGTAGATTTTTTGGGGGGGACTGTATTGTGCTGGCCAGGGAAGATTTTGATGGCAACTCTAGTGAATAGGAATGAAGTAGTGCAGTATTGTTAGTGTAGTTGTCATAAATACCGTGATTTCTGCTGTACTGGGTCCTGCTCACTTGGGCCACAACAGCCCCCAGCAGCACTACAGGCTTGGGGAGGAGTGGCTGGAGAGCTGCCCAGCAGAGAGGAACCTGGGGGTGCTGACTGACAGCTGGCTGAATATGAGCCAGCAGTGTGTCTACGTGGCCAAGAAGGCCAACAGCATCCTGGCCTGCATCAGGAATGGTGTGGCCAGGACCAGGGAGGTGATCCTGCCCTTGGTGAGACTGCACCTTGAGCACTGTGTGCAGTTCTGGGTGCTGTAGAATAGGAAGGACATTGAGATGCTGGAGAAGGTACATAGAAGAGCAATGAAGCTGGTGAATGGTATGGAGCATGTGTCTTGTGAGGAGCAGCTGAGCAAACTGAGGTTGTTTGGCCTAGAGAAAAGGAGGCTGAGGGGAGACATTATCACTCCCTACAACTACCAAAAAGAGACTTTTAAAGAGGTGTGGTTGGTCTGTTCAATGAGGTTGCAAGTGACAGGGGAAGAGGTAATGGCCTCAAGTTGCACCAGAAGAGGTTTAGATTGGATCTTAGGAAGAATTTATTCACTGCAAGGGATATCAGGCATTGGAACAGGCTGCCTAGGGCAGTAGTTGAGACACCATTCCTGGAGGTATTTAAGAGTCCTAATAGATACAGTACTTAAGGGTATGGTTAAGTTTAGGACTTGTCAGTGTTAGATTGAGTGTTGGACTAGATGATGTTGAAGGTCTTTTCCATCCAAGGTATTTCTTTGAGATTAACTGTAAAAATACTGGCCTAATCTAAATATTATACAGAACAGCAAGTGTGTTACGGTTTGCATCTCTTTCTGAAGCAAAAGTTTGGCTCTTTTGAGTGAGTGATTGAAATTTCTTTTTCTGCTTTTTTGTCTGTCTTTAGTAATGGGCTGCTACTTTTTGCACTTGTGTTTTTGTGCAATATAGTTGCAAGATTCCCATCACAACAATAAAACCCCAAAACTCCTCTTTGTCTTTATGTGGTTAAAGCCATTACACTAATACCTGAAGTGTAATTTGGAGCTTTCTAAAGTAAAAATGTGATGTTTCCCATTGTTAAAAATAACAACAACAAAAAAGCAGCTTTCTGGTTTATAACTTTTAGGAAATAATGTTTTAACTGATTTTTATTTTTTCTGAGCAATGGTGTAAAATTATTTGTTCAGTTGGAGTACAGTGACTTATAAATGTTCCTTTTCTAGCCACCCCTGGGAAGTCTTGAAATACTTATCTTTGAGAAATGATAAATGGGACTGAGGATCAAAAGATAAATTGTAGCTAAAGAAATGAATAGCTGTAATCTTTGTACCAGACAATAAAACCTAGTGATGAGATCACTAGACAATAAAACCTTTCCATTATAGAAGACTTTGTGAAATTAAAATCAACTTCTTTTTGGTGTATTTGAGACTGTACATAGCTTTGCCAAGATGAAAAGAAAATGCTGAAATGGTGATATTTTGTATATAAAAATATATATATATATATACACAAAAGTGCCTGATGTAGGCTTTATGCAGGAAAACAACCTGAGGTTCAGAGACGTGTTGGAAGTTTGGGGTCTGTGTTTCCTGTCTTAATTCTGTTGTCTTGCACTTGCTGTCTTGTTTGGCATAGCAGAGTTGCTGTAGCTGGGCTGTTAAGCATCTGTGTTAGGTGTTAAAACAAACAAAACCAAACAACAAAACAAAAAAATACTAGAAATATCTCGGAATGAGGTAAATGTAGGAAAGTTGAAATGGAGAGGTGGAGATGTTACCTTCTGAAGTGATGTGTGAGAGGAAATCAGAAATCAGGTTTCTGTACCAAATACTATTAATGCAAAACTTAAGGTTGTTTGTTTTTTTTCTTCATTCTTTTTAAATTTATTTTAATTTTTTTTTTGTGAAGAAACAGAAGATAAATATCCTCTGTTTCAGGTTGCTTTGTTGTTTCAGGCATCAGTGTAGCAGCTTTCACTGACAAATCTTTTAAAATTATTGATAAAGGGCAGATGAAGCAGTTAAAGACAAATGATACTGTGACAGTCAAACAGCATATTAAATGCAACCATGTGTGTTCTTGGAAAGAGTTAAAAATCTGAAATGCATGATAAGTGTTAGTATTTATCTGTTGATAATTTATCTTAATATTTAAATATGTACTTTTGTACTGTAGTATAAACTGTGAAGATGGCCCTTCCCCAGGCAGCTCTGTTCTTGCTGTGTAACATCTTATGTTACTTCAAAAGCAAGAATGGGTCATTTAAGATCAGAAGTTACATGAGACTAGTGAAGTTCAAATACCAAGTTTCATTCAATCTAGTTGTTTTATATTTACTCATATTATTTCCTGATCCTAATTTTTTGCCTCATGTAACTTGTTTATATTTCATGTACTTCTTTATTTTTAAAAATAAGTATAAACACAAGTTAGCATTAAAACTTCTCTTTTCATTTTTAGACCACAACATTTCAAATTCTGATATACTTATTCTTTGGGAGTCCTGAGAACACACCTTTCATGTACTGTTAATTGAGCAGAAAATAGAAATTTTGGCAGTGTCAGACAGAGAACATAAAATCTGAAACAGATCCAGTGGCATGGAATTTTCAAAGTGATCTTTGATTAAGAGGTTAATAGCATTTATGAACCACAGTCTCAAACTGTTGTGATAATTCCCACCATAATTTCCACAGATGTATCACAAAAGGTTCAGGGGTTAATTTAGTTTGTGTTAGTATTGAAAAGTTTACAAGCTTATTCAGAACATACACACAACTTTTGGTTTCGCAGATTTGGACTTCGAATTCTAAGGAATGTTTCTCTAAAGATTTCTCACAGTTTGTGTCAGTATTTCTCTCACCCCAGCTGTAGCCCTCCCACTTTCCCACAAGCCCAACAAACCAAACCCCACCAAAACCTAACAAAATCAAACATCCAGAATACCTGAGAAAAACAATCTTCAGAATCCTAAATAAAAGCAATTATGATTTGTCTGTAAGAGGAATTTCTACCTTGCTATGTGCAGACAACTTTCCTGTATTCTCAATGATAATTCAGGGTTCCTGCATAGACAGAGATAAAATAGACTCGAGTTTACTTCTACACTTTTCCATTCCAATGCTTTAACGATTTGGTGTGGTTTATATTGTGTGATTTATTTCTCATGCAGCCAATAGTCCTAAGTGACTGAAATACATAGTTCCAGGCAAAACATTTAGTTTCTGGCTTCTTGATGGAAATATGAAAATGCCAGTTAACAGATTGTTGTGCAGAAGTTCTGCCTTCTCTGAAGCATCAGATTGCAGCACTTTACAAAGTGCAAATAGATGAAGCAGGCACTGTAAATTGATTGGCTTTGGTACTGGAGAGGGAGAGGGAAGATTGCTTACTGATGGGGAAAAAGTTAACTTACATTCAGAGAAGATTCTGTGTATTGATTAGTGGTTTGTTATACTGTGATAGAAATTGATTTGAACTGAGGATGGTAGATCAAGGCAGTCAGTCAGGCCTGTAATAAATAACTTTCAATAATAGTGCTGGTCAAATTACTTAGAATCTCTTTAAAGTATTCCTTTCATATTCAAACTATCAGGAAAATATACTTTTACGTTCTCAAATGTGTTTTAAAGGTACAATAGTTAAGGGTATCCAAGAATGAAGCTGAAAAATCTACAGTACTCTTAACCATGATGTATGCATTTGCTAAGAAAAAGTAGTTTGTCTTTTGCTTTTCCTTTGTTTTCTTTAAGGTACTTGTGATAAGGACACTCCACTGTTTGGAACTTCAGCTCTTTCTGTCAGGAGCTATTTCAAAACACTATGCAGTACTTTGGTCAACTGGCGTGTATCGATCACATTTGGCGATACTGTACCTTAAAAAGAGTTGTTTTTCTTTTGTATATTTTAAGTACCTCATGAAAAAATCAGTGCTCACAAAAATAAAGAAGGGTTCTGTTCAGAGACAGCTGGGAGGTGTTACTAGAGCTCAGGGAAAGGACATGTAGAATAAAGGTTAACCCCCCTCTAGTTCCTGAAACTTGTAAGGTAAATTGTGAATTCCAAGGACTATGGAAATTAGCTGGGAAAAAAACAAACAAACAACAACTCAAGGAACAAACCTATATATTTAGTTTTCAATGCAAACCACTAAGGGTTTGCCTATCCTTACAGTGAATAACCATCTGTTCTGCAGCAATGGTTCTCTGTAACATTTATATCTTGCTCAAGGCTAATCAGGGAAGCTTTATAAATTGTTGAAATCACTTTATAGCACATTTAGAGCTCATTTCCCAGCAGTTTAAGGGGCTGCAATGAAGCTAATAGCCTTCTGCATTTCTTAAGTGTTTGTGATTTAAAAATGATGTGACATTTATAACACTTAAGAATTATTTCCAAAAATAACATGGTAAATCTGATCATTATGTAGTCAATACACAGTAAAAGTCCTAGTGCTGAGAGGGCCTGATTTTCATTGTGCTGCCTGATGGTTCCTGTTCTTTGACAGTGATGAATGCATAATAATCGCATGAGAAATACAAGATACCAAAATGTTTATCAGTATCCTCATCAGGGACAAAGAACTTTACAGATATGCAACAGTAGTTTGGAAGAAGTTACAGATTATGTTCCTTCAGCCACCTAAAAGCAATGGCAATTAACCCAAAGAGACTGCTCTTTGCTCTGTACCCACATTTAATTTAACATTTTATAACTTCTTGTATTTAACTGTCAGAAACATTAAGAAATGAGAAATGCTGAGCAGTACAGTGATTGAGTCACAAAACAGTCACACAGTAGGAGGAGATGGAAACAAAGCTGGCTGAAATATTTTTTTCACATAATTGAAAATTCCCATAGGTAAAACTGCAAGGAAAATCTTTACTGTTGCACAACATCTTGTAACTTGTTTTGTTGTCCAGGAGCAAGCCAAGTCCAGGAGCCTATAAGGTCAGTTACACTACAGAAGATCCCACTAGGTTCTTATCAACTGGGCTAATCATGTTTTACCTTGCCTGACCAACCTGGGCTTAAAACCCATTCCTAGTTATTATTTGCTAGTTGCCCCATGTTCTCAGTTAAAGACCTCAGATGCAGTTCCTTTATCAATAACTTAAGGTATCTGTGACATTTTTCTTCATTATCAAGTCAGTTAACACAGTAATATATTTTTCTTAACTACCATGAAATGTGTGGAGGTAAAGGATATAAACATAAGATCCAATGATGTAATGCCAACCAGAATGTTGTCTGGGTCTCTTTAGTCACTTTGAAAATTTCAGTTCTGCTGATTTCCGGGTTATGATTACTCTTGATTCACTTCTATTTATTGTGTACTTGTTCTGTCTTGATGACAGGTATTAGCATTTTTTAAACTTATTTTAATTCTGTGTTACAATCCTGTGTTCTTATCTCTACCAAAGTAGCGTGAATTTTCTGCCTTCTCAGTACTGCTTATTCATTAATCCTCGAGGATTGAATTTGAAGCTATACAGTAGGAACCTTGCTCATATCAAGGATATAAATCAAAGCTGGTAGTTAATGGCCACTGAGTCAAGCTGTATTTAAAATAAATATTGATCTGTTAATTTTGTGCATAAACCTGGACTCACATCTGTAGCATTTCTCAGTATTTGGTCTCAGTAATTTGTTTGCAATCTAAGTGGCAAAGTGCCTAATATGTTAGTGCTGGGTGTTATTTAATAAATGTATTGAATAATAATAGGATGGTAATTATTGCAGTTTTCTATGTCTGCAGTTGTTCCACGGTGCTATGGAGGCTGTTAGAATTTCTAATCAGATGCATGTCATAAGCTAGAAATGGGAACTTTGCATCTTGACAAAACTGTTGAGAGAGTATTCAAAATACCCTTTGTCTTCAGCATGACAATGCAGCTACTTCTCATTTCAGTGGATCCACTGTAGTTAACTGTATCATACTGTTACTCCATATACTTGAGTTTCTAGTAAATTGTTCCATGTGCAATAATAGATTTGTGTATTCACTGCTTGTGGTTTATTAGACTAATAAGAATAAACTGCTTTGAGTAATAAATTACAAGGTTAGAGCTTCTAATGTTTAGGGTTATCATTAGGCATTGTAGCCTGGAGCTAGATTTGACAAATGCTCTTTGCTGATGGAGTATATTTAAAGGAAAATCTGCATGAATTAGAATTAATTACTGGCATATTAAAGCATATAGAAACAGCTAATGTCAAAGGTGTACCAGTGCTGTTGATTCAGTGCTACCGTGTGTGTGGTTAGAGAACCCGGTTCACATAAATATTTATTCAAATAAACATGCAGACTTGCTGTTGATAGTGCTACCATTCAGTGGCCTGAAGTTTTCAGCTTTTTGCATCTTTTTGAACTCTATAATGAAGTTTAGGTATTTAAGCATTACAGAGAAGCAACCAGCTGGGATCACTGAAGGAGCTGTATGATAAATAGCATGAGAACTCACAGGCTGAAGGCATGGCAAATCCAGCTGTTACCTGTGATTGGGAAAGCTAGATGTTCTGTCTGGCTTTTTGCTTTGCAAAGAGTAAAGGGAAATTTTACCACAGCCCAAGCAGTTGTCTCAGGATCTGCTTGCCACGTAAGATACTGTTCTTTATTATTTTTTCTACTTTAACAACAACACCACCATTGTTTAGTAAGACAAAGGCAGAAAAGAGAATGGGAGAGCTTTAGACAGCCATACTTGCAATATTTCATAAACAGTCAGCTACTAACTTTGCAAATATGAAGGGAAAATGACGGGCAATGGTCTAAGTTAGATTGGATTTGGTGCAGCTTGAAGAAGCTCTGCACTATTACAAACCAAGATGACCTTACTGGCAACAACTTGTCTTTTCAAAGGAACAACTTTAAGGGAGTCTGTGATCCAAGCAAATACTTCCTGGACTGCTATCCATACTGTAATCTTTAATCTCCATCTTGGAAAGCTGAATACAGCTATATATACAGCTGAATACCATTTTTATACCATCAAATACAGTTTGCTGTACAAATAAGTGTTTTTATTAATGTTATTTTTTTATGTTTTCTTTTTACACATTCCTGACTGTATGCTTAGGAAAAAAATATTTTTAAAAGTACCTTTGTCTAAAGGAACAGCAGGCTCATTTGTGGCTTAATGATCCAGCAGAACCAGAGAGGTTAGTAAGGGCCATGACAGGCAGTGGCTCTGTAAGAATTTGTGACTCAGAACTCAGCCAGAGCACGCTCTGAAGCAGAAACTCCATCAACATTTGAGATTTCACTGTACATAATTCCTTTGCTTCTGGACAGTGAATGCTCTGGCTGGTTACCCTGCTTTTTTATCCCCCATTCCTACTGCTCTGGTAGGGCCTGGAGTAGATAGGAGCAACAAACTGGCTTTTTTTTTTTTTCCTTTTTTTTTTTCCTTTTTTTGTAATCATTCTGATTTGCCACCTTCTGTGTTTTGAAAGTGCTGTGACTTCTATGGGGAAAAGAGAATGGCATTTCATGTCTGGTCTATGCTTATCATTTGCAGTGGATGCATGATGCAGCTTTATGGACGTGTTCTAAAATGGATTTTAACATACCTGATTTTTGTTTTGTTTCAGATATCAAATGTATTTTTTTCAACTACATTTCCTGTAGTTTTCTTTTTTCTCCCTGAAGTTGGAAAATGTCTGGAATCAGTTCTATTAAAATAGGATTAGCAAAGGTTTGGCTCTGAAAGCTCTAACATCCACAGAGCCAGGAAAGCTTCATCTAGGCTGTATTAACTGATATACATGAATAGTCCCATCATGGAGCAGTAGGGAATAGTGACATATGCACAAAAACTATTATAGCTCATCATTAATTTTCCAGTAGAATAATTCATAAACATTCATGAAAGTTTAGCTATGCCAAGTGACAAACTTCCCATCCTGCTACCCTGAAAAGCCCAAGATTTTTCATTTTAAAGTGTAAACATTTTATTATGATACTTTTAGATTAGAATTGTGTAAATCTCTCAGCAGTGAATTCGTTGCATATATTTCTTACTGAATATGTAGTTGCAAGTAAACTTCCTGTGATACTCCTGGTATGTAATTTAGTTAGAGAAGGTAGCAGGGAACAATAACACTATGAAATATTGGACCAAAAATGATATCAAGAGAGTATTTTCAAGGGGACAGCATAACACAAAATGAGCAAATAAAGGCTTATTTGCCATGTGTTTTTTGCAAAATGTTATGAGCATTTTATTGAGTATTTCTTCCACATGAATTATGCATGCACTCCTGTGCCTTTGGAAGATGCAAAACACAATATAAAATGAATGGAATTCATGACCTCCTGATGGCATCTAAGATATTGCTTTAAATGGAAAACTGGACAATTTCATATCTATCAAAGATTATTTTATTTCCTTCCAACACAGATAAGCAAGAATATTGCAGCAAAGGGAAGATTTCTATATATATTTTCCCTCTCATGCCTCCTACATGGCATGCAAGTGAGATATTGCACACTGGTGCACTGAAATTGCATTTCTGCAAGCAAAAAAGTTATCTTTCTAGTCAGCTATAACTAAAAGCACAATGTGTCCTAATTTCTTGAATAATGTTAGTGAAGTCTGTTAACTTTTTAAACACTATATGTATAACACCTGCTTGGCCTTGGGCTCAAACCATGAATTCTTCTGGTGGACCAACCGGACTTTTTCTTTTAGAGTAAACAGAAGCTACTACTGTGCAAGGGAGGAGCTGCATTGATTAATATGTTATTATTAAGCTGCAGTTAAGACTACATTTAGAAAATGAAAATATCTTCTGCAACTATGAACAGGAAAAAATATATAATTGATATTTATGCCCCAAACTGACAACTAATGTGGAAAAGGCATATGTGTGTGTTTTAGATTTAATGATATATTTTCTTTTGTAAAATGATCTATTCTGACCTATTACATTTTACATTTACATTACACTATTACATTTTCATAGATGTTGTCTCATGTTCTCCCCAATGTACTATTGAATTAATATTATAAATAGATGACTTTGACTGTCTTTCAAAATAAAAAGCTTTACTGAAAGCCTTACTCATCCTTTTAGGGTTTTTCCAATGGATTACTCTTGCTCATTCTGCTTACCTATGTTCTCTAATCTCTTTTCTCACTTTTGTGACGCTTTGAAGTTGATGTGAACTAAAAAATAAATGCAAACCAAAAATGTTCTATTGCTTTTTATTCCATTTCAGCACCTTGAAAATGAAATCAATTTGTGTTCCTATATAAAAAGAATTGTCTTTCATCTCACTCCAAATTAGGGATACAGGTAACAGATTTACAGCACTGTGAAGTTGTGCTGATGTATTTTAACACATGGAATGGTTTTTAAGGCAGCTGTAGTTCCATTTTACTAGTGTGAAGCCAAACTCTGTCTCCTTAAATAGTCCATTAGAGCCCCTAATAGGAAAATGTGCAGCTCTCAGCTGCTTCTGTATATGCATCATGTAGGAAGTATCTCATGTCCTGTGGCTCAGAGACTTTTCCACTCAAGAAATAAGCACTGAAGTACATCACAAGATTTTAAACAAGATTTTTAGCATAAAGAAGATTTTCTAGACTTATGATATGGAGTATTGATAGAGCCAAATGTTATTCTGAAAGAATATATCTGTTATTTATTCAGAGGTATAATATTTTATTTTGTGGCCAGATAGCTGATCTAGTACAGTCATTCACTTGCAGATTTATAGAATCATAGAATATGCTGAGTTGGAAGGAACCCATCTGCATCTTTGAGTCCAACTCCTGTCCCTATGTAGGGCACCCGAAGAATCACACCATGTGCCTGAGAGCATCATCCAAAAGCTTCTCCTTTTAACTAGGAATAATTGTTAACTGGCATGCTGACTTAAGTCCTCCACTGTCAGTAGAGGGATGTAGTTCAATACTGGATCTGAAGTTTGCCGTGACTGCTCAGTCTTGACTTAGAGCTCTTTGTTTTGAGCTATCTGGAGGAGTTACTGATCTGTGGGAGGCAAAACGCAAGTACAGGCCTCCTGAATGCAGTTGTAATATGTCTAAAATATGAATTGTATGTTTAGTCACATTAAGATAGTTTCTCTTCAATGCAATGATTGAAACCAAGGTCTGTTTTAAAATTTTTAAAAAGTGTCACACATTTTATAGAACTACAGGTAAGGGTTATTTTTCTGTTTACATGTAAGGTCAGGTTTTTAGGAATTTGATTGCACTTAGCATTTTTTAGTGTGACACTAATGCCTAGCCTGAACTCCAGAGGAAACTGGTGCTATAAGGTGAGGACAGTGAAGAACCAGAAGTCTTAACATACAGCTTTTACAAGTGGTATAACAGTGGTGGCTGGAGTAAGAAGTAAGGCAAGAAAACAAGAAATAGATGAAGAGTCAAGAGATGATGTAAATATGAAGGAAGTGTGGAAAATTACCTGGGAGAATGGGAAGAGAGAAATAAGATTTGCTGTGTTATAGGAAGGTTGGTTTGCTGCTGCAGGGTTTTTTCAGTACTTGAAGTAGTTGTATGGGGAGATATTTGTGCTCAGTGGTGTCTCCAGTTATCTACACTCAGTTCACATTAGGTTGAGATGAAGTGAAGTTGTTTAGAATCCTCAGTCTGGGGTCCCTAAAATGATTTGTTCATTCCATAAGCATTTTTATTTCAGGCAGACATAGGAACTTTGTGTGAGAAATTTTTGAGCTATTTCCATTAGAGGAACAGCTTTTAAGAGGCTTTGGTCAGGAGGACAGAATTAAATAAGTCAATGGGTATGAACTTTTGCTAAGCCCCTGAACAACCTTTAGCACAATATAATTTCTAGTTTTTGTGGTTTGCCTTGGGACTCGAGAATGGGGGTCAGGGATTTAATTGCTTATCACTTTTCTGTATGTTGGTAAGATTCTAGTTGTCTTATCAACCTAATAACTACAGATGGCAGGGTTTGAATGAGTCAAGGGCAAGTGAGGTTGGGATATAAAGTGTCATCAGGCAAATACAAGAGAAGGAGGAAAAAGTTCAGTTTAATATGATCTGTGTAGTGTTTGGTGCTCCTGTTGCTCTACAGAATTCAGCTCTAACTTCTCTGAGCTTAGCAGAATTGTTTCTGTGGATCTATGGTACTGGATGGCTTTTTAGAAAACATCAAATCTTTTTAGTCTGAATCTTGTTCCAATAAAAAGCATCTAGTATATGCTGCTTGAGTGAAGTTTTCTAATTTATGATCTTGCAAGGAGGTTGTCAGCTGGATTAATTTATCTCAGCCAGTGAAATAAAAAGCAATCAATAACAAAAGGTGAAGTAAATCACTAGTAATAGGTGTATCTGATTGTTTAAATGAAGCATACCATATGCATTATTATGCCTAACAGAATGTGAAATGCACTTTAGATATGACAGTGATGCTAGTTTACTAAATTATACAGCATAACAGAGTGAACAAGGCAACATTAGTGGACAAGATAATTTAATCTAAGAATCTCGTTAAAATAAGATTTACATTTTTTATTTGTGGAAAATGTGACAGGGGATGTAATTTTTTTAAAAAAAAATATTAAATTGTCTTTTGTTTATCAGAGGACTTGAGCTGCTGCTGATTTCAGCTGTGCTTACAGTACAGTGCCAGAGCTAGAACAACTGCTCCCTGTAAATTCTAGGGCACTAACCTGTGATGGCAATCTGAAAGTCACAATATCCAGTTCCTGTTCCTATTCAGGGCAGGAAATAGTATTTGCAGACCAAAACTAACCTGATATTGTCTTCTCCTTAACCTTCTCTGCCTGAAAATTGTGTTCGTTGTTTTTTCATGCTTGGATGTAATGCCCACTGTTAAAACTTTTCAAGGGGAAAATTATATTCTGCTAAAAAGTATTAAGACTTCTAACAGTATTAAGAGGAGTAAGAAACTACATAGAGTGTTCTCTTCAAACAAGGACTAGAGGTTAATATACATGTGAAGGGATTAGGTGTTCTTAACGATCAATTGATAACAAAAGTAACCCATAGTGAGGATTCCAGCTGGACCCTACAAAGAGATTCCCAGTTTTTTTTAATTACTGGGACTTCTGATCTTTTCAAGAATTTATATTTGTTTCGCATTCTTGTTGAAATCCCAGCTAATCTTGGATTACTAGGAAATAGCATAGGAAGAGAATCTCCTTCATCAGCTGTAGTTGTGACAAACAGGGTATCAACTTGTTTGGTCTTTGGTGCTGCCACTGGGAGTTGCCACTGGCTGCTCGTAGTCAGCCTCTTGTCAGTGAGTCACATCATTAATCTCTTCGAGTTGAGAGGAAAGGTTTTTCAGATTTTCATTTCGAATTATTTTTTTTTGCCACAGTGGCAAGGATTTTGGTTAAAGTAGTTCTACATTGAATGTACTATCTTGAATTGCACAACATTAATCGATTTGAGCACAGGGAGAGAAGAGAATCAGGCTGTTTTTTGACACTGAGTGTGTGGATGGAAGTAACTTTAATGTGAAGGCCTGACACATAATTAAATTCCTCTAACTGAATTTGTGGACCATATGGTTTTATGTTAAGTACATTTGTCAGCGTCGAGCCATTTGTAGATTTGGAACACAATGTGTGTCTCAATATCATCGGTGCTTTAGTTACCTCAATAAGCATGATGCTTAGTGGCATTTCTGGTTAAAGTCCTAATTAACCTTCTCTAACTAATGAGTGTGAGAAGGCTTGGCTTGTGGCTTATTATCCTACTTATTATGATGAATGGTAGAGCAATTGTTTAAAGTCTCCAGTTTTCTGCTGTGACATAATTATTTATGAAAAGGCCTTGCCCCAGAAATAGAAATAATGATAATTACATTTAATCTTTCCATGTTTTATGCATTTTTTTGCAGTGGAACAGATGCCTATAGGTCACTAATTACTGAGAAAGGAACTGCAATACTCTACCAGACTGGATCATTGAAGATATGTAAATCAGAGCTTACTTTTTTTTTTTTCCTATTGTTGGTATAGTTCAGTTTCTTCCTTATGTATGTACTTTTTATGTGCTCAACTTCATGTCATATGCTTGTTTTATAAGCACATTTATTGTTTGCTTTTAACAGCTTGCCAAGAATGACAGGAGGACTACATTAAGCTACTTGTTTAGCACTTCTTATTGCTGCTATTGTTATTGTTTCTGCACTGATACGGGCACAAATACTGTTAGGTACCAGGTATGCCTCAGAAGTGTGTTTTTAAAGGTTAGCACAAAGGCAACTCTTAGGTTTACACCAGTTACAGAAGTTGGCAATATTATGTTTTCTGCTAGCAAATGGCTTCATTGGCTAATTGACTCTGCTTTCCTGGTGTAGTCTGACAGCACGATATCCTTAGTAGGCTCCAAAATGACAATTTTCAGTTGTAATTTCATGACCAGATCATGTATTTGTTGTTGAAATGAACTTGAAAAAAGTAAAACTCTTTAATAGGACATGACTCTTTTTTTGAAAAAAAGCTGTGTTGATGGACAACTTGTAGTTTGTTGAAGTTTAAGTTTTAGTGGACTCATGGTGACCATATTTTTGTGCTTTCAACAGGAAAGGTAGTGAAATGGCATTATTGTGGCTAAGCTGGAGAGCTGACTGGATTTGCTGCATTTCTTGCTATGCTGTCTAAGTGTGCGTGGTATTTACATTATTCTTAAATCTGAGATGGTATTTACAGCATTCTTAAATCTGAGATGGTATTTGCAGCACTCTTAAATCTGAGGGTCACTGCTGGCAGCTGCTTTCCTGTGTGTAGATGGTGGCCCTGTGCTCAGGGATTAGGCAGGAGGTCACAGTGCAGAGTGAAATGGGAGCCACCAATATATATTTTATTCCCAGTGAGACAGTGATTTATCCCATTATTGTCACCCAGATTTGTGATGAAGAAAGAATGTAAGCTTCATTGTTGAACTATTTGAATGATGACTAGGTACAAGCATGTGGAAATGGATGAATAATACAGCACAGGTAGTGTGTAATGATTTATCTTGTCAGCTGCACCACGTAATTTAACATGTTGAAAAAGGATTTTTATTTTGATTTAAGTATAAATCTTTGTCTGTCTTACTGCACTGCTGGCAAGACAAGGAGGTAAACAAATAGATGAAGAGCTGTTCTGATTTAATCTTGGGTAACTCCAAGTGTCATTTCACCTGTTTAAAACAGTGCTGATGGATCACTTTGTTCACTGAGAGCACGTGGATAATAAAATGGAAAGGAAGTGGCCAAGAGCGGAAAACAAGGATGTATAGATAAAAACAATGCCATATGCCACTGTTTGTGTTGTTGGCACTTAGCTTTTCTAAGAAAATACAACAGAACTTAATGAAGGGAAACATTGTAACAATTACTCCAGTTTTTCCAAAAAAAAGTGACCTTGACTGCGAAAGGCAAAATCGAGTCTCTAAGACTGATCCTCTCCTATTTAAAATGCACTAGAAGCTAGTAACTGTAGTGTATGTTTTACCATGGTAATATAATTTTAACACAGATGTCATAAGTAATGAGACCATTCCTGATGTGACGTTTTACCCTTTTCCTTTCGGATAACATTTTATACTGTATTACTGATGCCCACTGCCCTCATGCTAAATAACATATCTCCTGTTTTCAAGCATTTACAAAAAGCTATGCTTATTGCAACTCATTCTTTTTTTGCCATGATATTCTACAATCTTCAAAACCTTGTACAGTGTCATTCTTCAGTGACTCAACTGTAGCACAATGTAACTTTGGTCACAGGAGTTACAGTTTTCATTTTCGACAGTATTTAAAAAACCCATACAGAAAAGAGTTAATGGAAGAGATTATTAGACTTTTTATTTCTCCATAAACCTAAGTGACAGTAAAAGGAATGCTTTGGATATAACATTTTTATCCTTATCCATTAATAGTGCCAGTCATAATGTTTTAAATCCTGTTTTTATGAGTAAAGCATTATGAAGGAAAATGACTTCTTAAGTAAAGCAATCTACTTCATTATTTCAGTTATGTTCTCTTTCCTCACAATTCTGTGATTTGCTTTTGTTGACTGGCTTTTTTATGTGTTTATAGGTTAAATGTAGATAGCTTTATTCAGCAGTTCTTTGTAGCAAGGCAGGTAACTAGGGGAGGTGCTGAATGTGGCACATTTTTATGCTGGAAAAAAAGCCCACTCACAACAAAATGGAGCCATATGGAGTAGTCCTGAAAGTTGAAATAGGTAATTGTAGAAGTGGATTGAGTATTATGATGGAAATAGAAACTTTTAATTTCTCATGTTTGTTGTTTTGGTACTAAGATTACATCTCTGGGTTTGTTCATATTAGTGAAATACAAGATTTAATGGAAAAGAAAATGGAAATATTATAATTTATTTTTAAGCCTTAGTTACTTAGAAGTATTTGCACTCTCAATGCTTGGCTTTGTATGGTAAGGTGCATAAGACTGAATCAATTCTTTATTGGCCTGTTCACAGCCCAAGTTGCATCCTCAGCTGTTCAGAGCCACCTTAATGAGAAAAAAGAGGATATGTAGCTGTCCTAGAAATAGACATTGCTCCTGCTACTATAAGCCACATGACCTTAAGGTCAGTGCAGAATTTAGCTGTTCTTGGATAATGTTTTTAGGTGGTTATAGTGGTTAGTAGTGTCTGCTGAAACATGTTGCTGAACTAAATGTTGTGGAGTATTTTATTTAAGAGGTATATGAATTTTCAAGAGCTTCATTGGACATAGCTACATAGTGTTCTACTTCTAGCTATAGGAATGGAATAAAAATAACTTTCTATTGTATTTCCCCAACACTGTGTGAATTATTGAAGATGATAGTATGTATCTTTCATATGAAAGATATGTACAATAATTTAGTTTTTTACAACTAGGTATAACCTTTGTATTCATGTATTAGAAGCTGATAAAGGAAACTAACAGGAGCAACACAGCTTATGAGGCAAATTTGTCTCAATGAGGAAGAATTCAGATCAGTATGGGCATAATCAATTCACCTGGCTGCAGTAAAAATTCTGATTAAATAATTGTTAATGTCATATGTATATGAGAGTATATAGTTAGTAGAAATGTAGATTTCTTAATAGAAATGCACAAAATCTCTAAAATTATATCATTATCACAATGTTTTATACTGAGTGAAAGATACACGTAGGGTGATATGCAGAACTGTTGTTCAGACAATTAGTGTTTCCAGGAAATTAGACATATTTCTGTTATTTATTTTTATGGAAAACGTGCCTGTTTATTACCTCTTCATTTGCAGTACAATTCTGTAACCCTTTTTCTGCATATATATATATAAAGCTGCAACTTCTTCCAGAATAACATTCTTTTTTAGTAAGACTGCTGGCAAACTTAGGTCAAAAAAAGTGTATGGTGTTTCTGTGAACTTGGCTGAAAGCTCATGTAATTTTGTTTTGCGTTTCAGTTAAGGTTTGCCTGTGTTAAGTTTCATCCAAAACGTTGTTGAATAAAATCACACAATCTCCTAAGAAAAAAGAAATGTATACTGGTAAATTATTCTACTGTCATTAGTGGAAAGATAGATAGAAATATTATTTAAATTTCTTCTGATTACTCATGAAAATTTACAAAGGACAAAAGTATCTTATAAGAAGTGAAATAAATGACAGCTATAGCTTGTGTGCTCTATAATGAGAGCTCAGGTACTGCTTTCTGTGCTTTCCATGTTACCTTAGTTCAGTTCTGTAGGAGATAATAAGATTGGAGATAATTCCCTGTGAAATAAGAAAATTCAGACGTGCTGTCTGTGTACGATTGGACAGATAAAGCAAAAGAAAAATAATCAATATAGGCATTGTATCCTTAAGTATAGCATGTCTTATGTACAACAGGAGATTGTAGTATGTATTCGTACTGTCTCCAATTTTTAATTATGCAGCATTAAGATACTTGGAAAAAACACACATTTCTAACAAGAAATTACAAAGGAAAATACAGCCAATTATTTTGAAAAAGGTTTCTTACTCTTTGAGGTGCAATATGAACTTGATGCTGTACATTGGTATTCGCATATTAGTTTGAAATTGCTTCAGGGTTCCACAATATTTCCACTTAAAAGACACTTAATTTTCTGAATACTCTCTTCGGCCAAGTTGCAGTTGGCTAGATATGTTGTTGTATGTATAGTGTACATGCTAAGTGTAGCCTGGTCAGCTCTCTTTCTCTGTATTTTCTGCATTTCTTTTCAGGCTACAGAGGATAACTTATCAAAGGGTATAGCTATCAGCTGGAGAACTGCCGTTTTTTCCTACCCTACTGTTAGCAGAGCAAATCAGAGGAAACTTACCAGCAAGGTACTGGTTCTATCACAGGATAGGAATGTTTTGTCCCACATCACCCAAATCTGAAAGAGAACCAGAACCTGACTCGTAAAAACCTTACATAACATCTAGAAAACTCGTCATATGTGGTTCAGTCCTAGGTTTACCTGGTTCAGTTAACAGTGGTCAAAAGCAAAAGTCTGTGGAAGCAGATAGAAGCAGAGCAGGCATGGGTGGGTGCGTCCTTAGTCTGTTCTCCTATGCACAGGCACTGTGCAGCTCAGAGGGAGGTGATGTGTCTGTAAGTCTTGAAGATTGATGATTTCTTATTAGTTTGCTCTGTCTTCTCTTGAGCCAATGCAAACTTCTAGATTACTGAGGCAGGAAATTTCACACATTAATGGTGTGTGTACCAAGCACTACCTCTTTGTTACGCTCAACCTACCTTCTGCTGACCTCACTTTGTGGCAGCTGGTGCCATATTAGAATGATTCTTACTCATGGTAATCATAGTGTCACCATTCTTCCTATTTTGTTTGAGCTGCCTGTCCTTGCCCCTCTCTATATTGCACGATGCAGTTATATAGTGGTGCAAGATGATGTTGTCTTCCTTTTGTAATCCTTTCATAATTATTCTCTAAAAAGTGGGTTGTCTTGGAAGTCAGCTAATGTTTTTATCAGCTGACTTTTTGATGAGAAGTTCAAAACTTTTCCTCATGAAAGCATGTGGCCAGTTTGGGTCATTATGCATGCAAAACTAGGAATTTTTTTTCTCCCCACGTGCATCATTTTACATTCCTACTCAGCGCTTAAAGTCTCCACATTTGATGCAGAGCTGTGCAATCACCCAATTCCCACACAGTTGGTTTTACTCCATTAATAATTTGACACCCAGTTTTTTAGTTAGTTTGGTGGGTTGAGTGTCCCCATGCAGGTGTTGGCAGTGGGTGCCCCAGGCAGGGATGTGAAGAGAGGACAGGGCTGCCCTGTCTGGACGCAGCCGCTTCCCACCGCTTCCCGAGGGCGCCAATCAGCCAGGCTGGTGCCAGGCTGTGAAAACCTCTTCAGGAAGAGCAAAATGCTGCGTGGCTGTGAGGAGTGAGGGAAGAAGTGTGAGAAACAGCCCTGGGAGCCCCGAGGTGAGAGAAGGGGGGGGAGGAGGTGCTGCAGATGCTGTGGTGGAGATTCCTGGTGGTGTGTGGAGAGACCCGGGAGCGGGTGTGTGAGCCCTGAAGGGGCTGTGGCCTGTGGAGACGCCCCTGGGGAGCAGGGAGAAGTGACGGGGGAGCAGCAGGGAGGAGCTGCTACAAACTGCCTGCAGCCCCCCATTCTCCATTCCCTATCCCTATATCTGCTGGGAAAGAGGGCCAGCAGGGAGAGGAGCTGGGAATGTAGAAGTTGAGCCAGGGAAAAAGGGTGGGAGCAAGTGTTTCAGTTTGTATTTGGTTCTCACCATATAGGTTTCTTAATTGGCAATAACTTTGAGTCCGTTTTACCTACAATGCTAAGTGATCTCCTTACTCTCAATCCATAAGCTTTTTCATGATCTCTCCTCTCATCCTGCTGAGGAGGGTAGTGAGGGAGACGTGGGGTGAGCACCTAGCAGCTGGCCAATGGTGGCTGTGATATTTCACTGGTGATGTCCCTGAACTCTGAGAACTCTTTAGTCCCCTACGTTGTTTCACATCTGTGTGTACGTATTGCAAGGTAAACACCTTTCTTCTTATCCCAGAGCTGCTTAAATCTTGAAGAGTTATGGTAGAGAAATTTGCATCTTCCTTGCTTATTTATTCCTGTTTGTTGATTCATTTTAAGATCTTTAAAGAAGTTTTGTGAGGAAGGAGTCTTCCTTACTATATGAAGTATTGTGGTTGTGTTTCCAGTATACTGTCTAGGCTGTTGTATGTGCCTCCTAATTGGTTATCTGGATTTTGTTGAACCAAACACTTGAGTTTTTCCCTACGTTCCTTCCTTGAGAATACTAGTTTTGCTTTCTTTTCTCTTCCCAGTCTTTGATCATCAGAGGAAACCAATTATCTTAGATGTGTTTTGGCTCTTCCAAATGAATGAGTTTTGCCAGTGAACTCCAAAAACTATTACAGAGGGATAGGATAGGAGACAGGAAGGACAAACAGGCTGAAGGCAATCGCAAAGACTTGTGAACTATGGAAAAAAAGGAGTGTTGTGTACCACTGATTTTGTTTATTCTCCATAAATATGCTTTTCCTATAATATTTACAGCCCATAAATGGGCAGTTGCTTTCTTTTTCCATAAAGCAAATGCAATTAATAGCTATGATGCAATATGTTACAAAGCAGGAAGTGAGCTTCTTTATATCCAGACCTTTGGTAGCAGTTACACATTTCCGTTTGTTATGTAATTCATTTCAGTGTTTGTAGCCTATGACACAGGCAAACATCAGGATGACAAGGTATTTCAGGTACTTTATTTTCCATATATTTTAACTTGTATGATAATATGTAACATGGATATTTATCTTTCACTTTTCCATGACAGTACTAAAGAGATAGAGGACAGATGGTAGTCTGATTTTGCATGGCAGAGGCAAACTGGAAGTTATAAATATAAATGGATGAAAACACTGTATGTATTTTAAATTTTCTTCTTCTGGAGTAAGTATTGATCTTATTAATATTCTGTCAGTTTTTAACAACTGAATTTGTAGCAGTTTCCTAGGGAGTATATGGAAATTGTTTTCTGAAGGCAGTGGTTTTAAGAAGGAACAGTTGTAACTACACGCTTTCATTGTTTATCCAAAATATGAATGCTTCCTGAAACTCCTAATTTTTCATAACTTGGTGGAAAATTCTTAGTAAGATTTTTTTTAGTCTTGATTTTAACATGAAATGTGTAACAGAGTATTGCACGTTTGGTTTTCTTTCACTGCAACTAGTGAAAAGCAGAGATGTCAAGTCTAGGCTGGATAATTCTAATAGGAACAGAGATTTGAAGCACCGTCCTTTCTGCTTTCAAGTTTTATAGGGAGACATCTGTTCGGAATTAAAGAGATAACAGATGATCAGTGAATGCAAGAATAATCTGTATTGAAGCTGAGTTGGTTATCTAAAAGTTACTGGCTTAACTTCAGTTTTGTTTGCTATTGTTGAACCACCATAATGGTCTGCCTGCCAACATATTCCACATGTACACTGTGCACAAAGAATAAGAATTGAGATCCTTCTCAGAATGTTGCAGTCAAGAACCATTTTCTTAGACTTCAGATTTCTCTATTGGTTTCGCATCATACTTATAGTGCTGGTTGCAGATTATATGCAGAACAGCTTTTGACATGCATTCTACTTTTAAATACTGTATGAAAGGTAGCTTTTTTGTGGGAACCAAGATGATTACAAGAATGTTATGACAGTACAGCAGGGAATTGAGACAAATATTCCTGTGGCTGGAGCACTTGTGTATCACATGAAGTTCAAAGATGGGATGGAAAAGGATCACAAACAGAACAGTAGTACCTTTCTTAATATAGTCAGGACAAAAAAAAAAACAAACAGAATATACATGAAGGACAGTCTTGTAGGAAACTGATAGCTGTTAATTGAGAGTTATGTATGAAAGTATGTAATTCTTATTTTGCATATTTTGCCTAATGAACTTTACTAGCATGCCCAACCAAATGAGCTCAATACAGCTAAAATCACTGCATTTAAATTATTAAAAATAGTCACTGCACCCACAGATTTCCTGCAGTAGGGAGGGGAAACAGGAGGGAAGTATACATGTGGATGTTGTGATATTATCTGGATTTCTACATACTAAATTTCAGATTTCTGATATAAATTTTAAAAAACCCCAAACAACTAAACAACAAAATAATTTATTAACAAATATATTTTTGTGCATCTTAATGACTGGCTGTCCGCAATTTTCATGTCTTGCAACCTCTCTCAGAGACTTACCTAGTCTCTCCCTAGTCCCTTAACTGCTTTTCTTTGTGTTTTTGGCTGCAGCACATGCCATAGTAGCTTTGGAGCTATCCATGGTTGACTGGTCATCTGATTACTGTCCTTTAGCTGAGTGAAATGAGCAGAACAGCTTAAATTTGAATTCTCCCTGCTCTCTTCTGTCAAGGCACTAATTGGTGGCAGTTCTCTATTCAGTCATTAGTGTTCACAAAGTTGAAAGTTAAATTTGTGAAACCTTAACCTCATCAAATTTGGTTGAAATGGTTCAGTGAATTTAAAAGCTACTGCAGGGAGAATGAAGGACTGACAAATGATGCCGGACAGTCAGGGAATGTGATAATATATATTTTGTTTTATTAGGAAAGCAGGAGAAAGCAAAGATAAAAGAAGTGTTTTCTAGTCTGTTAAGTAATCTCTGAAAGAGCATTAACCATAACAGAAATAATTATCCTGAAATTGGATGTTGGTTTGAAACACTCAAATCCTTATGCCTCTGTAACTATGTAGCTTTAATTGCTGTTCTGAGCCACTTTGGGTCCTCGTTAAACTCGACATTTAATTTAGAACAACAGTCCTGAGTGGCATAGACCTCAAAAAGTTAAAATTTATCTTACTGTTCCATTTCTGTGCTGTAAACAAAAATATTTGATGTAGGAATATAGTTTATTTTCTGAAAAGAAGTTTCAAGGAAAACCTTGGAGATACCCAACTCCTGAATGTTGTATCCAGTATAATACCTAACATGTTAAAGCACACACATTGCATAGAACATGATTTGATTTTTTGGAGGTTATCTAAGCTGGGATCTTGAGAGCTCAGAGAAATATCTCACTAACAAACTCTTTCCATACAACTAGAAAGTATCATCAAAATTTACTGTACAAGAAAGGTATTCAGTGCTCTTAATTTGTGGGGTCTTAACCTGAAAGTGACTTTTTAAAATTATGAATGTCAACTTTGGTGACAAATGAATGCTAAAATTGCAAATTACTAATACGTGGAAAAAATAGCATAGGCTTGGTGGTTGGATTGTACATCTGAAATGAGTCTCCCACAGATTTCCTTATGGGTAAGTATGGGGAATACTAGGACAAACTTGGTGGGTTTGTTGCTTCTGACATTTCTGCTGAAGTTAGTGTACTTATGCCAGGAGCAGGTGGAAGTGAATGGGGTCCCTTTTTTTTTTATTTTTTTTTCTTTTTTTTTTTTTTCTTTTTCCTGTACTTGAATTTGTCCACAGATTTTAATTACTAGGCACTTTCTCTGCCTCAAGTGCAGCTAGGAATTATGGAAACATTATGGAACCTGTTATTTTGATGTTTCCTACAGGTAAACCCCCCTCCATATTTTGATAAGTAGGAGCATACAGTCTAAATATCTTAACTTGATTTTTATATGAGAGCCTCAAGGAGTTCTCAAACTGTCAAAGCCCAAACATGGCATGCAGTATTCAAGATCCTAAGTTTTCATATAATAAATAGAGCTAAACTGAATTCCTTCGCCTGCTATAAGTAAAGCTGAGCAAGGGCTGGAACCAGTTGACCTCCAATGGTACAGTCAAATCTAAATTATCTTGTGTTTCTGATTGTAAAATTTAATGAAACCTCCTGCTTTATCTAAGTTTAATAATAAAAGCAGAAGTGCTTGGCTTTGGGAGAAAAGATAGTAGCACTTGATGAAAGGAAGGATATCTGAAAGTATCCTAAACCTTGGAAGTAATTAGGAAAAATCATGATCAAGCCAGTTGAGGCTGCCTAAAAGGAAGAGTAAAAAAAGCTGACCTGGCGTTAGGTGCAGAGAACAGTATAACTTCTCAAGTGATTTTTGCAACATTGCAGAAGGCAGACAGCTTTGCAGACTGCAGTTACCTTGTATGACTGTGGACTGTTGTAGGTCAGAATAAGCCAGTGTTGTGGAAGTGTGCATTGGTTAAACTACTGCAATGAGTACAGGTTAATACTGTTAGTAAAGCTGAAGTGATGATAACTGGAGTACTGAAGAATGTTTACTGTAATATTCACTCTGCCAAACACCAAAGCACTTAATTTTATCTTAACGATACATAGCGGAGTTGAGACAAACACAGCTGACAAAATTGTATTTTCTTGCTGGACTTGAGCTGTCACAGTTAAAAGAGACGGGTGTAAGTGGTGAGAGTTTTCCAATAACCACTTTTTGCAAAACTCATTGCAGATGATGATTTAGTCCCTGCAGGAAAAAAAAAAACAACAAACCCAAAACTGTACTTTTGCAAAAGGGGTAAAAGTTTTGTCAAGGTGAGTAAAATAAGAAAAGTAAACTTGGAAGCTAACAGCAGATGGGATTGTCCAGCCTGGATGAAACTAGAACATATCACAAAACTGTATTCCTCACTTAGGAAGCCCTATAGGAAATGAGTTTTCTGATTTTTATTCTTATGAAGTTTTGATTAATGTTATTTGTTATGTGGCTTTTAATTAGTTTTCAGAGTATAAAGCCATATTTCTGCTGGAATAAAATAATTATTTGACGTGTACAACCTGGAGAAATTAGTAGCTTAGTAATATAGCTACAAAAGACTTCTAGAATCCTCTAAATTTTCTCATCTGTTCATATTCACTTGAACTTGCATTGTGCATGCTACTGAAATTGCCTCCCTCCCTTAGGTGATTTATTTTTTTTATCAAAGGTTTAATAGCTAATCCTTGTTTATCAAAGAAAGCATCTTTGATCTCAACTCATTTAGACTTTCTTTCTTTTAGATACATCATCCATATTCTGAAGTACACAAAATCAATATGTAATATGTGGAAGATTTGCTTGTGGTAAAAGGTCAAGAAAAAGAATTTTTCTCCTGTCTATTGGCATAAACACTTGGACGTGAAATATTTCTACAAATATTTTGTGTCACACTTGAAGTCACATTATTTAATATAATAATCAATGAAGGCCGTGATGATAATATTTGCATTCTGTCTATATCAGCGCTCATGAACATTACTGATAAATCTTCCTTTGGCAGCTACAGGGTTGGTTAGCTGTGGTTACCAAACAGAATATTTTATTCTGCAAGCATTTTCTATTTCAATCTAAAATTATAATGCTGAAAGCATTTTTAAATTTAAAGTAGAAAGAAAAAGATATAATGCATTTTTCCAACTGATAAGACTCAGTGCAGAAATCTGTAAGTTATGAATTTTGCTTTAGGCGAAAAATAATCTCAGGTTTTTTTCAATTTTTCCTTTTTTTTTTTTTTTGTACCTGTGAAAAGCTAATGTCAGACATTCACTGTGCTTGAGAAACTCTGCTGCTCTGAAGTGTATGCTGTGAGATTTGAGATACATACTAATTGTGGAATAAATCATAAAAAAGGTCATTGAAGTGTAGAGAACACCAATCAGCTTCAAAAAGGACAGAGCTTTAAAAAGTGCTGTTAGGGGAATGTAGTGGAAATGTATTCACATTTGTGGAGAGGCCGAGGAATTCTGCAGAAAGCTTTGCTGTACTCTGTGGAAGATGATCTTAAACCACTTCTTCCCAAAACCTTGTGTTTTAGTGGTCATTGATTTAGTTCCTTCTTAGGCTTGCATACATTTTACAGGCTGGAAATCAAAGTAATTTAATTAAATTTGCTTGATGTTAAAAAAAAAAAAAAAAGGCAGTATGGTGCTTTAAATTGGAAGGTTGAGTGTGACACTTAACATTATAGTATTGCTAAAGCCCTAAGAACATGGTGGTCCTGGAACTGTGGAAAAATATGTGCATCCAGAATTGACTTGATATTGTTTCCTTAATGAAAATCATGTGATGAAAAATTACTGAATAATTTTTCACTGAACTTATACTTTCCCTTTTTAATTTCTTGAACTTCCTAGTATAATTTAATTTCATCTTTTATTTTAAGGTGCCATTTCTATAAAGCAGTTGATATTTACTAAAAATTTATAGCACTTGTGTGCTGATTAGATGATTACTTCATTCAGTGAAATAGCTAGTTGTTTTTTTTAGACTGTTATGCAGATCATATACATTATAGTTTAATGTAAAATCATCATGCCTGCCTGGCTCCTATTAAATAGAAATACATACTTGGAACTGTAGGTAATTAAGTTATTATTAAGTTAATTAAAAATCAAAGGAACACCGTATTGTGACATATTAGATAGCTATAAGCCTATTGCATTATGCCTTTATATTTTATGTCGCTATTTTAAAATACTAGTTAGAAATAGGTATTTAATGATAGCCAAATGTATTATTGTGATGTGAAGTTAGACAGAACTTCAACCCTCCTCATTTTATTATTGTACTTTATTCACATAACAGAAGATCTATGTTTTTACATGGAGTTGTGAATAGAGACACTGAAAAGAAGGCAATTACACAATAAGAATATCACAGGACAAAAATATTTTCTTTTCCACACCACAATTTGGGGAGTTGTCTGTAAATGCAGATATTAAATCAGGACAATGAAATGGGCATACACTGAAATAGGAAAAAAGCCTATTTAAATATAGAAAGGCTAGTACAGAACTTGAACATTATACTCTCCAACAGCAAATACTCAATTCTGGCAAACTGAATGGTACTGCTTTTACTGCTCTTGGAGGTCTACTCACTTCACATGGCATGTATGTAGGCCATGTAGATTTGAAATCCAAGTTGCATCCAGGCATAAAGATTAAATGCCCAGTGTCTACAAAAGGCACACCTTTGCACGGATTAGGCAGAATGGTAGGATGCACTTCAAGTGCTCCAGGCTCTCAGAGCAGTGAAATTGTAGGCTGAAATTCAGTCCTGAAGAGTGAGGGAAATTGAATACAAGGAGAATATTGTTTCTTATCTGCAGGCTGAGATTCAATCTCATCCAACTTTAGACTTCTGCAATACAGGTACCTGTATCTTAGATTTCTTTTCAACTTACTGAAGAGAAATGGGCACTGGTAGGGAGTGATTCATCAAACCTATTTTGGTTTTTGAGGTTTTTTAGAAAAAGATTAGGTGAGTCTATTGTAGCATTCTCAACTGGCTGAAATGATAGATTTTGCCCCCTGGGAAGTAAGGATATTTTCCAGCAGTGTTCTTCTGAGGGAACTTTTTGATGAATAATTTGAGTTTAAGCAATCTACTGCTCTCTTACTGTTTGAACTAGGACTTTGTAATTGGACTAACCATTTGAATTTGTAGTGATAGGTTTTATGAATAAACTATGTTTGAGAATTTTCTGTGTAAAATCTATGAATATGAAACACTATAGCTTGCCATCACATGAAAACTTCTTCACTGAGAGACTATGAAACCTAGTGGAAGAGTAAGAACAGGAGTTATATTAAGTTGAAGCCAAAAGATAATTACTTATTAGCAATTAAAGGAATTTCATTAAGTCAATTTCCTGAAATTTATTGATCAGAGTGTTATTACAATACCCAAGTGTTACTTCATGTCTTAAACTAATTTAAATTTTCCTCAGTGCTGATTATACAACAGTGTTCCTGTGGGATCTACTCTAGGTGATCCTACTCTTGGAGGTTGGACTAGATGACCTTCAGAGGTCCTTTCGGATCCTACCATTCTGTGATTCTCTGATCCAAAGCTTTCCTGTAAATAGGTTGATGTCTGAAGTATGGTCGTGTATGGCTTTTGGCTGGGAGGAATTAATTTACTTCATAGTAGCTCCTATGTGCTCTGTTTCGGCACAAGTTCTAGGTGAACTCGCTTTAGCGGGGGGTTGGAGTAAATGATCTCCAGAGGTCCATTCCAACCCCTACCATTCTGTGATTCTCTGCAGTATATTGCATACATATATGTTGTATAGGTGAAAATACACACCTATTTAATTTTGTTTATAATTTCTCTTTTCGTAACTGAGGTAACACTGTGCTGCTCTTAGAATTTTTATATTCTGGAAGAATGATCAAATGCTTAAGTCTATATCGCACTAATTTCTGATTATTACCAGAAGCGTGAGGGCTGGAGAGATGTTTCCTGGTGAGCAGACATAAGAGCTGAGAGAAGTTCAATTAACCAGCTCGGAGAAAATGCAAGAGGAGAAAATAGATCTTGTGGCAGATAGAGAGTGAACAAGATCAATTTGTTTGTACTGGCAGTATCACCCACAGAGTATCGTTGCTAGTAAAAAAAAAGGGGCCACACTCATGCTGAGAAGATCCCTAAGTGGAGAGGCTAAGAACACATGTATGGCACAGAGAAGAATGTTCATTTAAGACTGGCATGTTTCTGTGTCCTCTAACAAAATCTTAGAACTTTGAGATTTTTATATCACTGATAATGGTTCTAAATTGTTTAAAATAAAAGTGGTAGAAGCAAAGAAACTCTGGGAATATATTATCTTCTTCATTTGAATACATCATTAAAAAAGAAGGAATTGGGAAGCTTAAAGGAAGTGAACAATAATGCACTGAAAAAATGGTGATAGTTATCCCTTTACAAAGTGCTTGCAGCACTTTAAACTTTTAGTTGCTTAAGTTTTAGTTGTTGTTTTTGTGGGGTTTTTGTTTGTTTGTTTGTTTTTTCCCAATAAGAGACAGTTCTTTTTTATTAGTCTATTACTACATGTACTATGGAGACACGCATCTTGTTCAAAATTGCACTGTTGTTTTGAAGCTTCTGGTAGCTCTTAAATGGATGATCTATTCACTCACAAGCATTAATATTAAAAATCTGAAACATATTAAGCTGTTTATGTAGGTATTTTTAATTAGCTAGCTATTTGGTTAAAAATTGACAAGAGAAGGCTTTTATTTGGGCAACTTATTCATCTATTCTTCATTCCCTGTGCAACTGCTAAAACCTATGACTAATAATAGAAATCTTAGGTTAAATATTTTTATGAAAGAGAGAAAAAACCCAGTACATTTTCAGCAGCTGAAACAAGCCAGCTCCTTACAGCCAGTAGATGTCATTCTATCTCTATTTTAATGCCAGTTCCTTCAGTTCTCAGGGTATTTTTCCAAATCACAAATTACCAGTGAGAGTGGGGGGAAACATTTATGTTTCACTTTCTTCTAATCAATGCACAGGTTTATATCTTTCTTTTCAATGGTTTAAGGTGTCAGAGTGTGAAACTAGAACTTTTTGATGCAACTGAGCCTGATAAGCTGTTGTCTTTCAGTGACTCATCTATTAGTACTATTTTTTTATTTGTGCAGGGTTTTGTAACCTTTGCACTGCAAATGGTTTTCCTTTCATTTCTATTTATTTACATTTTTGTTTTTCTTTCTGGTTACGTTTGCTTGATGCTGTTCCTGTAGTTCCTTTCTTATGACTTCGTGAGATATTAAGGTCACATACAAGAAGAGAGTTTGTAATCCCAGGGAGACACAGAGACTGCTGCCCAGAGTCATGCAAGTGAATGGTCTTGACACCACATGGAGAAAGAGGTTTGATATTTGTTTTCTGAATAACCATATTGTTAACTAGAACTCAAGCAGAGATCTGTGCAGACAAATGCAGTAACTACAAATAATTTAGTCTACAGTAAGGATATGGAAGTCTTGCTAAGCCAAGCAATTTGAAGTTAGTCACTTAATTTCTGCCCACAAATGCACAGTGACTGTCTTGGGAATAGTGTGGGCAGAAGGGCACAACACTGAGGTGATGAGGAGACTGAATTGCATTCCGTTTTTAATGTTCACTACAATGTTTTCTAGAGAAGCAGGATGAAACCAGACAAGCAATTCATTCTGTAACTGGAGTAGTTCAGGTGCTGGGACTTTGAAGCTGACAGCTCTAAAATACTGAACTATTATTTTAGCTCTTGAGCAGCCCTTGTTTCACCAGGTCCTGTTCTGTCACATAAGGACCCCACATGTTTTTTTAGCCATTGAGCTGAGGCAAGTGACTAACGAAACAAATGTAACACTCTTAAAAGTGCATCAGCTATGCTTCAGCACAGGGCTTACTATCCATGGTCCTAGAGAAGCAATGAGTCTAGTCCTTGCTCTGCTGGAGCAAAAAGACCTGATTTTTTTGCATAATTAGTAACAGGCACATCAACAGATGAAAGACAGGCCTATAGGTGAACATTAAGATGGGAGAGTCTTAGCTGACTTGACAAAACTATCATTTTAAATGATGGAGGACTACAAGAACAATGGAATTTTCATGAATATACATTATTTAAAGCCTGTCTTCTGAAAGGGCTTACAATATACGTTACCTTTGAACCCAAATTGTTAGTCTAAATGGCATTCTTAGATAAAACCCAATGGCTTGGATCTTATCAATGCTATTGCAGTTTCTCTCCTGGCAGTCATTGAAGTCTAATGAGATGTAGGATGGTGGCATGAATTAATTTTCTAGTGGTCAGAAGTAATTCAGTGCTCTGTGTATATTCTGGGTAATCTGTTAAGGAAATAACATTTCTAAGCTATTGGTCTGGATCTGACTCTGGCTGTTTGTGTTGCACTTGGGGCTCTATCACAAACCGTGTTTCCCACATACATAAATACCACACTAATATCACAGTGGTACCCCACCCTTATTGGAAAGAATTCAATACAGCAGAATTGCATTTCTTCTGGATCTTGGAGTTGTGATCTCAGATAATTTTTCATCATTGTGATCTATCATCTCAAGCAAATCAGGAATTGAAGTGAATAGGGTAATGGCTGCAGTAAACAGCAAGTGTTCACACTACCATCTTAGAATATTATATTAACGGCAAGAAAATCTCAGTGAAGTGCTACTGCAGTTAAAAAAGGAAAAAAGTAATAAATCTGTAGTCAGCAAGTGATATCAAACCAACAAAAGGAGTGACTGATAATGTTTATACAGGTACTGACTAGCAAAATATGTCTACTGAAGAATATCATAATCTTGGTACTTTTTGCATAGCTGAGAAAATCAGTTACATAAGCAAGCAAACACCTGTCACTTCTGCTTGTCTAAAGAGGCAAAAATAAAGAAGCTAAGTGAGGTGGGGAAGTTAAAAGGAGCTGAAGAAAATAAATATACTGCAAATAAGAAGTAATCGAGTGCTAGTCAGTTTAAATCTATTTCGTACAGCTACAAGGAAGAACATGGAAACAAATTGCAATCTAACCAAGAAATAAGAAAAAGGCTCGGGAAAAATAGAGGTTGTGGCAAAGGGTCTAAACAACCAAAGATGTTCAAGCGCAGTTGGTTGGATGGAAGGCAAAGTGTTCCTTTTTTTGCAGTATGTGTCTGTGTACCTTTTGCTGAATTCTGCACATTTTTACTCAAAGTACCAAAAGTAATTAAGTTACATTTTACCTTTTAAGCTGTGACTTGCTTCACAAAAGGGTCGTTGCCTAGACAGTCTGAATGTGCCCAGTAAACAGAGAATACTAAAAGGGAATAGAAATATACATCATGTCTGTGTCATGGAAAAAGAAAATTTAAAGATCTCAGCTTCTTAGGGGGATGCTAATAGGCATCCTCTCTATCTGTGCCAAAAAAACACATTATTCAAAATTCATACTAGGATGTGATGTGCGACTGTCAAAATCTTTAATACTGAGTATGTCTACTCACTGGCTGAAGTATGCTGTATCCCACTGTTGCATGGATTTCAAAAAAGTCTGAAAGAGGATAAGGTTGTGAAGAGCAAGGAAAGGTCTGCAAGGTGCCAAGTGAAGAGGAGTTTCTAAGAATTTCCCAGTTCCTCCTCTTTTCACTCCCACGAATCACACCATGCAACACTTGAGTTTGTGTGCAGACATTCGGGGTATGGGAAGGGAAGACGTGTGGGCATTTTTGCCCTAATCTGTCTCCTAACCCACTAAACCCCAATAAAAAGCTAGAGAAATTTGATTCACAGAAATTGGGACAGTCTGATTATGATGGTATCAGAACAGTCTTGAATGAAAAATATAAGAACTTAGAAGATGACTCTTCACCTGCTTGTTCACAAAATCGTGGAGTTGGCAGCACAGCAGGTCCCATCCTCTTCACATTGCACCTCCTTCATTCCCTTATCCTATAAGGACCATTGGGACATTAGTGTTAAAGATGTGTCTGTTCCACATACACATGGGTCAGCTCAGTCTGAAACACTTGGAAGAAAAAAAAGACTTTTGCAGTAGGCTTCCCCAGACTGCTATTTTCCTGCATAATCTGTTGTGCATGGTTTTCTGCTTCTGAGGATGGGGCAGAGGAATAGAAAGAGGCTGGTCCGAGGGGCTGCTGCTCCTCTTAACCCTTTCTCTGAGTTGTCACTGAACTTAGATCAAAATGCATTGGAGGGGTTTTCAGGTAGGCCAAATTCATTATGTTCTGTACATGTGGGGAGAGTATGCAATATTTCTAGATGATAACAACCTATTCATGCATCCCACTACATACTTCATTAATTGTATCCCTTGCTTCTTCTAAAAGAAAAAAAATGTGTTATCCTCTTCATTTTTTACTGTGAATAAGGTTCATTTTTTCTCTGTGTCCAGGGCTCTTACTGCAATAATTAGTTCACATAAACCATTTGTGAATTTGAAACTATGTAATTTTGTGCTTCTTTCTTTGCTTTTCAGCATATTCAGGGAGGAAATATATTTCATGAGCAGTGGCTACAGCTTTTACAAATACAAGAGTGTGCCTTGCTGTGCACTGTGGTGCATAGATACCTTAGTTACAGATGTATTGCATTTTGTAGGTTCTGTTCCTCCATAGCTGCTGCTTTCCTAAAGCACAGACAACTGACCTTCACTCATCTCTCTAGCTCTCTTGCTGGATGTAGTGTGGACTAGTTGTAACCTTTATATATTTTTGTTTGGTTTCGGGGTTTTTTTTGTTTTGTTTTGGTGTTTATTTTTCTTGCATAATTTTAAAGTAGACTGGTAATCTATACTTCATATTGTGGAGGATTTATACCTAAAAATGTCAATTGCAATAAATATTTTCTGTTTTACCCGTTTCTTTTATGAGGAGAAATGCATTAGCTTTCTGAGCTTCTTTCATTTTTTAGGTATGACTTTTGGCCATGTAGAAGTAACCTGAAGAAATGACACCATTTAACATGCTCACTTAAAAATAAATAAATAAAAGAGGGGGAAAAACGCATTTATAATTAACTGTATTCTAGTCTTGGTCACAGGACTGCTGTAGATACAAGAACCTTCTGTATATAATAAAATACCTATAAAAGGACCAGAAGCTATTAAAAATGACTCTGCTTGGAATAAGCAACAGAAAGGTCACACTTGAAATAAATATTCATGTAATTAGGTTATATGCAGCTACACAGAATACAATAGCACCAATCACCATAAGTGATTGGAGTGTTTTCATCAATTTCAGTGATGAGGGAGAGACTAAGAGTACTGCCAAGTGGAATGTGTTCTTTGAATACCCCAGGGTGATTGTTAAGACTGGATGTTCAAACTGTTTGGATCATTCAAATCTGTTTGCCAAAACCTTGCTTTCCTCTTGCCTTTTGTATAGTTCAGTAATCCTTGGCAAAGTATGGGCAAAGTTGCTTCCATTCAGTGGCTTTTTACATCCTTCTGGTATAGAAAAAGATATCTGTACATATCACAGTACAGTAGAGCGCTAATCTGCTGTTAGAGTTTTCATTATAAAAACAAATTAGATAACTTAGTCACAACTTCTCCCTTTGCACATAGTGACACTACCTGTATTCGTCCCCTTTCTTGTGTTTTTGTAAAGGTTAAGGCATTTGTGCTAGTATCTTGCTTAAGTTCCATTTTACATTATTACTATCTGCTTCTTGAATTTCCTTTGAAATTGCAGCAGGATTCAGCACTCATCTTAATCTCTAGTCCTAAACCATTGTTTCCTCTGTAAAAGTGCACAGAAATATCTGTCCAAAAGATCTCTGATTTGTAGGGATGCTGGTTTCTAATGTTTGTGTTACAAAATAAAATGTTATTATTCACCACACGTATTCATTTATCTTAAACTGCATTACAGCAGATTAAGCTGCAAGTTTAGCTCTGTAAGCAAGATGCTATGTAGGGAGATGGACAGTCCTGAGAAGCTCTCTCCCTAAATGTCAGGAAAGGCCTGATATTCAGAAGTTGGAATGACAACACATTTTGCCTAAAACAGATAATTTGCTTATCAGCCTGCAATGCAAAATTGCAAATAGTTTATAGAAGAAAAATATCATGAGCAAGGAGATTTTGTAGACATGTTCAAACATGCCTAGAAGTACAGCAAAGTTGAAATACTTTGCATAAACATACAGCTGTTCCTCCTTGGGATTGAAAAAAGGAGTGTTCTATCCAAGGTAGTCTGCTGCAAGTGAAGATTACTGTAGGAGTTATTACATGGTTGCTTACATTCTGACTGTGTTAAACTGTGCACTAATGTGTAAACAACACCTACGAATCTGGGCTTGGATTTAGTTTGTCCTCTTGGTACCTCTTTTCTGTACATTTATGTTGGTTTGCAAGAAGCTGCATATGAGGTATGTTAGTTCTCTATCTGCAGTCAGGAATCAGACTGAAGACAGAAGGAATCAGGCCTTCAGTGCTGCACCACATGTAGTGCATATGGTGTCCTGTCAACTAGACGCAGCTTTACTGTGGCAGTCAAAGGCTCTTTACAGTGTTCTAACAGATCAAAATCTCACCAGAATCAGGAGGACATGAAAGAAGTTTAGAGATTGTGTTTCAAACACATGATGACTGAGATCTGACACTTTTCCCATAAAGAGCAAGAGCTTGAAGGCTGTGATCCAAGTAGGAAGGTGAAGGAATTGAAGGAATGAACAGAATTGCAAAGGAGTTTTTCGACAGACCAGACAAGGACTAAGCACCTGTGCTTGCTCAGGCAGGCATGCCATCATGGCAGAGAGCCCCTGTGAAGGGTTTGAAGAGAGAAGATATGTTACTGGTTATGCCTGCTTTTAACACATATGGCATTTATAAAAGACATGAAAAGTTTTGGTGTATTGGACACAATAAGCTCAATTGAAGAAGTTTTTCATCAAAGACAAGGACAAATATTAAATGAGAGAGATTTTTTTTCTAACTTGCCTATCTAGAGGCAGCAGTACCTTTCAATTTCATCTTCTAACAATGTGGGAATAAGAAGAAATTATAGTTTGTGTTTCAAGGTGAGAGACTGTTCACTTGAATGAGATCTTGAACTGCTTTTATAGAGAAATTTCCAGCTGTATCTGTGTTATTTCTAATTAAGAGTCAGATGATAGCTTCTTTTATTGTTTTCCACCCTCAGAAGTGTGAATGAATTTAACATATCCAGTGATTATTTCTTCTTATCTAGTATTTGTTTATTTTCTTGAAAGCAAAGCAGAATGAGAAACCATGCAGTATATCAGCATGTATGTTTAATGCAAAGACTGCTTGTTCCTGCATGGCTAAAACTACTAGAGCTGAATTTTCATTAAGAGTTAGTAAAAATCCATTGGAATTCCACTGTCTCAATCTCAATATCTGTAACAAGAGCTGTTCTTCCAGGGGCACAGAAAGTCTGGTATTTAAGGAGATAAAGTTCATCCTACTAAGAGAGTGTTCATCCAGGTGTTTACTCTTTTATCCCCGTCTTTCTTGAATGATTGGCTAGTCTTGTTATATTTTAGCTTGTTTTAACTAAATTTGTTTTATTTGCAATTCTGTGTAATTATTTTGTTTTAAATTATTTTGAAAATGAGGAAGCTGAAGTTCTCAGGCATGGAATTTGCTTTTAGGATGGAAATTTAACCATCAGTTGCTGTTTAATGCTATTTCATGCCTATGGAATCCATGTCATGGAGAAAAGGATATGGCTGTTTGGGAATGTTTTTTATGCAACAGCCTTTACTGTACTATACAAAATTAGAAAACCCATCAGAATCTGTGCATGGAGAGTACCTTAAATTTTGGCTAGATTATGATAAATACATTATAAATAACGAAGATGAATATATAGGGTGTTTTCATCTCTATGATAGGTATGTAATAAATATCTTTGCAAAGCTGTACAAAAGTAGATGTATTTAAGAACAGAAAGTATGGTGTGGTTCATATAAGTTCTTAATCACATCTGTTTTATGATATCTCAAGGTTCAGGTCTCTAACTGGAGAAATGGGAATGAGGAGTTTCAACCTGTAAATGAGCAGCTTAAAAAAGTGGCTGATTTTAAGAGCTACTGATCATCTGCTAGGCTTTTCTGAAGCTATGTTCTCCATGCTACTTTGCAAATTGCCCAGCTGTGTCTAACTCATCTCACTTTTCTGCCAAGCTGTCATGCTAGAATCATAGAATTGTTTTGGTTGGAAAAGATCTTTAACATCACCAAGTCCAACTGTTAACCCAGCACACTGCCAAGTCCACCCTTAAACCATGTGCCTAAACACTACATTCACACCTCTTTTAGGGATGCTGACTCAACCACTGCCCTTGGACAGCCTGTTGCAGTGCCTGACAACCCTTTTAGTCAAGACATTTTTACATTTTTTCGTAATGTCCAATCTAAATCTCCCCTGGCAAAACTTGGAGCCGTTTCTTCTTGTCCTGTCACTTGTTACTTGGGAGAAGAGACCAAAACTTGCCTTTCTCTAGTCTCCTTCCAGGTAGTTATAGAGAGCAATGAGGTTTCCACTCAGCCTCCTTTTCTCCAGGCTGAACAGCCCCCATTTCTTCAGCTGCTCCTCACAAGTGTTGTGCTCTTATACCCTTCACCTGCTTCATTGTTTCATATAGACCAGTATTTTAAAGTTCACATAGTTGATGAAGGAAGTGCATAAGTAAACATAAATTTAAGTTATTAAGAAAAGGAAGAGTTGTTGGATGCAATAAGATGTCAGATAGAAATAAAAGCTTATTTGTCCATGAAAAATGAAATAATTTCAGAGTATGTTTATTAGCTATTGGTGGACATATCGTTATGGACATCTCTTCCAAAAAGAATGTAACAATGGTCCTATGCCATTTTTAGTGAACACTAACAGATTTTCAAGGAGGACGAAATACTTTCAATCTGCTACAAGAAGAATAGAAAAAAATACCCCTTCAAGCGAGAAGGTTTTTAATCTCATTGCGTTCATATTCTTAATTTGTCCATTCTATTCACTACCAACTATACTAGCAACAATTAGCTACTGTGATTCCCTTCTCTGCTCAGTCTAGAACCTTTGCCTATATTTGAAAAAGGGGATGTGTCCTGTCTCTCCAATAACACTTCTCTGGAGGTTTTGCTTGTGCATCATATTGGGGTCATGCAAAGACAAATAAATGTGACTAGTAGTTTTATTTCATAATCAACAAAAGGAGAAACTTTTTTCCATGAGAGGAATGAAAAGACCATATGGATTCCCTGAATGCCCGACTGGAGTATCATTTACCTGATTCCTGAGGAATTTAATCAGCAAACAGTCTCTCAGGCATGCTTCCATTTTTTGTTTTTTATTTTTTTTGCCTATCTGTATCTACGAACATGGAGGCACCCTTCAGAGAAAGTCAAGTCTAGCTGTTGGAGCTCTCAGAAGACAGTGAAGAGAATTCTGTTAAGGGACACTTTGACATTATTAATGTTATCTCTTATGCCCTGCAGCTGTGTGAAAATCTCCTTTTCCTCTCTTTCTTCTCTATTACTTGTGGTTGTGTCACTTTTTTTAAGAACTGGACATGGAATAGATATATATGAAGTATTTCTTGAATGAGAGAGATTTCTAGGAGAAAAAGTCTAGACACAAGTGATAGCAAAAAGAATATTTATTTCCCTAGGCTGGGCTGAAGGCTTGTATTGTTGGAGAGTGTGATTATTTACCATCAAAGAGATGTTTAGCTCAGACATAGGACACGAGGTAACACCAGGAATAAATAAAGAATATTTTCTTTTAGATGTTCACTTACCCTGTCTTTATGAATGTCTTTAAATAGATCTGTGTTATAGTGACAGGAAGTTTCTGAGCTGAAGGCTTCCTCACATGGGGATGGAATGGGGCACTTACAGCACGCTGGGAATACTGATCACAAAGCCTTTGAATACTGATAAAAAATTATCCATCCACAGTTACTAAGTGTACAGAATCTTCGCTTAAATCTTTTACCTAGAGGGAGGAGACATTTGTAGTGCAGTAAATAACTAGTGTTCCTTGTAAAAGGTGAAAAAGCAGCAACAGAGGGAGGAGGTGAAATTCAGAGACACCCGAGTGGAATTCCAGTTTGGGTCATTGCGCTAGGAGCTCCCTGATTTTTTTCTCCCAGTTACTGGTTGTGTAAGTGTGATTTAATGTGAACATAGAAAGTATGAGGAAAATATTGATACCTTCCTGGAATTTAGACTATATAGTGGTTGAGTTGCAAGACAATGTGTGGGACCAGAATGGGTCCATGGTGGTTAGACAAAAATAGTGAGGAATATGCCAGGAAAGGATAATTATCTCCCTTATCTGTATTAGAGTTCTCAGCTTTTGAAGATGGTCTCTATTGGCTAAGGAAGACAATCTATCGGCCTTCAAAGCTTATTAGAAAAAGCCTTCAGGTCTTTTATGTTTGCTGCACAGTACTGATGTGTTTTAAAGCTGTTAAATACGTTCATTTTTATTTCTTTTGGGGCTCCTGGAATAGCCTAAAATGTGCATAGATGCAAGACAGTAAATAAATGTGCAAATCAAAATCCTTTATAAATGAGGTGATTCAGGATTAAATGTTATTCTAAGCTTTCTCTTCTGGGTAAACACCTCGTGTGAAACCATACCATGAAGCTCCATGCACTCAGAATCAAATCCTCTGCTATGATCTGCCAGATGCATGAAGTGAGAATATGCATGCACTTCATAAATTTTGAAAGAGCATAAATGATACAAAGTGTGCATGTGAATGAGTTTAAATTTTTGCATATAAACCTGTGGAATGGTAAGCTTCTCCTCACAACTTCTCTACCTCATCTCTGTTCTGCATAGTCAGAAGCACAAAGCCTAGTAGTAAGGGGCATCTCTGGCAATTTAGCTGAATACAGAAAGGAAAACACAAGGCATTTGTGTTAAAACCCCAAGCTGAATCAAAGTTTGGCTAGACTTTTAGCTCTCCCTGAAGATGAGAATAAAACTAATCTCTGGAAATACCAGTTCGCTAACTCAGGTTCAGACCCTTTTTGAGTCTCCAGAAATAACATCTTACTCTGTGTTCAGAAAATAATGCTCTCTACAAGTTTCTGTGAGATATGTTAAGATATCTTTGGTAATCTGAATACTTGGGGAAAAACTGGAAATCAATCTCTTTTCTGTATTTTTTCTCTTTGATTAGGTAATAAAAGCTCAAATGCAGCAGCTGCAGGAATGTTTCACTTGTGTTGAGAGTATTGTTTTTTGCATGAAAGTGGTTGCTGTCTTCTCTAGGCACTGATTTTCAAGAGATCCTGTTCGTGATGCAGCAGGTGTTTGTTAGCTATTACGACTCCTAGTTCTCTGTGCATCTAGAAGAAGTATCTTAGGAAATAAATACTGGAAAAAGCTTCATGGATCAGTAAGTCACATTACCATTACTGTTTCATACATTGAAGACCAAATTTTACAGTAGTTAGGATTTTGGTTTTGACTGCTTTACTTCTGGAAAACTGTTCAGGCATGTCATTGTGATGCCTGCAAACCTCCTCCTTACTCTCCCCATCTCAGAAAAACAGTTCACATGCAGTTCTTCAACTGCCTACTTTAAACTTTAGATTAAATTACTATTTTAAATTCTTGTTGTTTACTCTGAAGTGTCTTTAGAGAGAACAGTCATATCCTCTGAGTTTTTGAGTTTCTTCTCATGTAACAGTCTTTTTAGTAGTGCTTTTTCTGTGTGTGTTTCAGTCTCACTTTTAAAAATAATGAGTAACAGGAGTTGTGCTGAACATCCCAGACGTTTTGGCGAAAATTAATGTTTTCCAGTCTCTCCTGGAAATGCCTGTCTTAATTCTCTCTAGCTTCTCATTTACTTTTTTTTTTTTTGCACTTGCATCACATTGGTGATGCATCACATCCTGTGACTGATGACTAATATGCTCAGGTTTCTTTTCTCTGTGACATCTGCAATGGATGAGCTCATAGTTTCCAGCAAAATTTCCTGTTATTAGTCCTCTAGCAAGATGAAAGGTATTGAGCGCTGAATGTGTAAGAGTTGCTTCTGTCATGTTATTGACCTAGATAATTTTCCTAATTTTGTTTGTAGGAACTTGATAGAACTTCTCAGTTACTTTATTTGTAAATCTGAGGGAAAGAAAAGGATTATAGTTGTCTGCCTTCTTAGCTAGGGGTGAAGTTAGTAAATTGCATTGTAAAGGAGTAAACCAATAACTCAGTCTCCAGAGCTTATGCACAATTAAAGATAACTATTGAAAGAAGTGTCACACTCCCATATGCCTGGGTCTTAAACTTCAAGGTGCTAGAAGGGGGAACTGAGGCATATGAAACCTGCCATGGAGGGGAACCCTTTGACTACCTTTTACAGCCAAGTGTCTGAGCATCTTATAAGCTTCAAGGAAATTTCAGAGTTTTAATTAACAGAGTTTATGAAGGTTTTTTATTGAAGGCAAAATATTTTCAATTTTATGTCTATCTTTCAATGAAACATAAGAAGATAAATGTAGATATTAGCCTCTGGTTGCAGCCCTCAGTTGTTTCTTACACTACCCTTTGGACTTGAGTAGAACAGATGAATATTAATGAGTTTGGCCTATGCTCCTTTTGAACACTGGGAGCCACAGCCACTGGTGGAGAAAAGGTGAGGCAGCTGATGAGCAGGAAAATTTATTAAGACAATGAATGAGAGATCCATGAAAATGTCCTTCTGTATTTAACTTAGATTTTCAGGAATGTATCAGACACCATACCACCATCTCCTTCAGCTGAGGCATCAGTGCAAATTCAGTCATGTTTCTACAAACTTCACCTCAGGCCTTTGTGAACTTTTTATGAGCTGAGAATTCCCTGTGCTGTGCTGTGCTAATGACTGTGTCTGCCCTATAACTTATGAACACAAGGGATAACAATGATTGAACACTGTTAATTTAACTTATTATTGTAACTCCCCAGAACAGTATATCCTGCTACTTAGCAGGCATTTGTACAGCACTGCGTGTTTAAAAGATTTTCAGACTGTAATGTCAACAGCCGATTGGTAACCAGAGCAGGATTCAGGTGCTTGTTGGTTTGGGTTTTTTTGTTGTGTTTTTGGTTTGTTTGTTTGTTTTTGTTTTGCTGTTGTTATGATTTTGATATTTAAGGTCAGAACCTTATTTTTTTTTTTTTTTTTCGAAGAGTAACAGAGCACCTGAAGACTCATTCTAAGCTGCTCTGGAGGGAAAAAGATGTAGGTGAAGGGCAGTTAAATTCAAAGATTCAATCTGACAAGACATTTATGATGTAAATGATAGGAAGTGGAAATATTTTGAAGGGTTATTGATTTTAATTCTTGAGCTCACCACTCTTAAAACTAGGATACAAAGCAATTTCTTGAACAGTGTTTGTGTACTTTTCTTGTAGCTTTCCAAATGATTAAATTAGATAACTGTGCTCTCATTGATATCTTGTCTATACAGAAATAAAAAGCCTACTCATTTTCTCTTAAGAATATGAGGAGTGGACAAAAAGTTTTCTGACTATGGAGTTCTAACAATATCATATTACCATGCCATTAAAGTTTGGGTAAATATCTCGAAAAGCTTTATCTAGTGTAAAATTGTGATTCGTTGTCTTTGGCCTACTGACACTTATTCATGTTGCCATTAATTACCTTCATGACTATTCCTTCCATTGTTTTTACAACCAATTCAAAATTTTATTTAAAAAATTGAGATCAAGATAGAAAACACGGATAAAAACAGTTTAATCCTTTGTAATACACTTGGATCATTAGTTTGTGTTGTCCATTCCTTGGAGACAGTAGTATTTACTACTGAATGTGAGTATTACTGTACACTAAAGGTATAAATGCAGAATTTGTCCTATGTTTAGCTTGGACAACTTTTGCTCCCTTCACTATAATAATTTTCTTAAGTGATTCTCCAGAACAATCCAACAGAAATATATTTAGTACCAATTGCACTTCCTCACATCTCAAAGTAGATGTTCCTATCAGGTGGTTTCACTCTCCCAGTTGGAACCTATTAGAAACTTCTGACATGGGGCAATTCCCTCAATCTTTCCTTACAAGTTTCCTAAAGCAAGCATTTGTTGCAATAAAAGTGTCTTTAGAAGTGCCTCAAGTAATAGGAATTTTTATTTTAAATATATGATACTTTAGTAACTATAAAGATACTATTAATAACAGGCAAGCTTGCAGTTTGATTCCTTTCAATTAGATTAAATATGGATTTTATGAAATAAAATTGTAAAATGTAGTGAAATGAATCAATACCTACATTTTAATAATCATTAGAATATTTTTGTTGTACTTTTAAGAGAATAATGTGAAATCTTATGTGCTACTTTGGAGATTATAGACAGCAGCATAAAGATGTGGGATTGGAAAGCATTATAATAGGTGATTGTGGGAACCTGAAGGTTTACTCACTGAGTGCTGACAGCTGATACTCAAAATGATAGATATGAAAATAGGGACAAAATTTTTCTGAAGTATGCTAAGTGGCTTCTCATCGAATGAATTTTTTAGACTTTGATTTCTTCTATTCTGACTTAGTGTCCTGATGCAGAGGTTATGCAGGCAACTAACACTGCTCTTTAACTGACAAACATAAAGGACAAAATCTTTGCTTAAGTCAGCAAAAGTGCCGGAATTGTTAAGTGAAATAAAGTTTTTCATGTCCTAATGCAATCTTCAGTGTCACTAGATCTATCTACCCCTGGAAAATTTCTAAGTGGCA